>NC_083113.1:38159697-38483818 GCF_949774975.1 Lagenorhynchus albirostris
TTTTTACAGGTGATACCTAGAATAGTGATGGAAAGTAGACTCTCCCCATCTATCGCTTAATAAAAGACTTCTGCATAAGGAAGCACTGTGAGGTGGAATAAACAATGAAATAAAGTCAAACCACATCTCAGCCACTTGCTTTTCGTGTAAACTGTGAGGACATCTCACCTCCCTAAGCCTCAGTTGTTCTTTTTTTAATATTTAAAAAAAAAGGGGGGAACAAAACCTACTCATTTTTCTTTTCAAAACAAGCTACAGGATTGGACAATCTATTTACAAATCACATAGGCAAATAATATCTAGACTATATAAAGAACTGTCCAAACCAAATAGTAAAATAAATAGTCCAATTAGAAAATGGGCAAAAAGTATGAAAATACATTTCACTGAAGAGGATAAACAGATGGTAAATAATCAAAATAAAGCTAACACATATATATGGCATCTAAAAAAAGATGGTTCTGATGAACCTAGGGGCAGGGCAGGAATAAAGCCGCAGACATAGAGAATGGATTTGAGGACATGGTGGTGGGGGGAGGGGAAGCTGGGATGAAGTGGAGTAGCATTGACATATATACACTACCAAATGTAAAATAGATAGCTAGTGGGAAGCTGCTGTATAGCACAGGGAGATCAGCTCCGTGCTTTGTGACCACCTAGCAGGATGGGATAGGGATGGTGGGAGGGAGGCGCAAGAGGGAGGGGATATAGGGATATAGGTATACATATAGCTGATTCTCTTTGTTGTACAGAAGAAACTAACACAACATTGTAAAGCAATTATACTCCAATAAAAATTAAAAAAAATATATTCATCAGCACCATCCATTAGGGAAATACAGATCAAACCACACGTCATTATTCTATCCTCATCAGAATGGCTAGAAAAAGAAAAAAAAAGACAATCCACAATGCTGGTGAAGGGACAGAGAAATGGGATCACTCGTGTTGCTACTGTGAATGTATAGTGGGTATAGCAACTCTGGATAAGCGTTTGGAAGGTTTTTTTTTTTTTGTAAAGAAGATATGCAAATACCATATGACCCAACAATTGCACTAGTGGGCATTTAACCCAGAGATATGAAAACTCATGGTCACATGAAAGCCTGTATATGAATGTTTATAGCAGCTTTATTCATAACAGCCCAAAACTGGAAACAATTTTATGTCCTTCAGTGTGTTAATGATTAAATAAAATCGGGTACATCCATACCATAGACCACTAGTCAGCAATAAAAAGGAGCATACTACTAACACACACAACAATCTGGATGATCTCAGAGAATTATGCTGAGTGAAAAAAAGCCAATCTCAAAGGTTACCTTCTCTCCGATTCCATTTGTATAACATTCTTGAAAGGACAGAAATATGAACAATTAATGGTTGTCAGCATTTAATGGGGAAGTGAGGGTGGGAGGGAAGTGTGTGTGACTGGAAAAGCACAACATGAAAAGTTCTTGTGGAGATGGAAACGTTCTGCATCTACGCTGTATCGATGTTAATAAGCTAGAGGTGGTATCTTGCTATCCCTTTGCAGTGTTACCAGCGAGGAAAACTGGAGAAAGGCCACATGGGATCTTAAGTATTATATTTTGCAACTACAGGTGATAAAATTATCTCAAAATAAAAAGTTTAATAATAAAGAAGTGCAGTTCCATTGTTGTCTGCTCTTCTGGCCTCCATAGTTTTTGATGAGAAATCTACAGTATTCAAATCATGGTTCCCTTATATACAATGTGTTGTTTTTCTCTGGATGCTTTCAAGACTCTTTTCTCTTTACCTTTGCTTTTCAGCTATTGTGTTATGGTGTGTGTAAGTGTGGTTTGTTTTTATCATCCTCATGCCAGTCACTTTTACAGCCTCCTGCCCCCTTACAGCACACAGTATGCCTGCTTTTGTGTTTTCCTCAAAATCCTTAGGTATTTTATTTGTATATTTTATCTAGTGTTTGTAGTTGGCATCAGAATTGTTTTGATGGGGAGTTGAGTGCTGTTCTGAAAGAAGAACTATAAGTTTTTTTGTTATTTTGTTATTTTAATATTTTTTTGAATTTTGTTATTTTAATATTTTTATACTGCTAGTCATGGCATCAGAATATTCTAATCTATAATTTATATAATATATAATGAATTATATATGTTGTTTTATGTCAACATAAATATAAATGCATATGTCAATACATTTATGTAAACACACACTTATATATATGAATATATATATAGTCATATAACTAATCCCTCACTCCTCTTCCTGTACCCACACAGTACTGTGCAAATAAGAAGCGTCCATGGAACTGAATTGAATTGGAAACTCTTATAATAATCTCTTTTAGTCAGTTATGGCTCAGTGATAGCAAAGTATTTCATACTCATTTGCCCTAGAAAAGCCTATTTATTTTACCCTACTTTTTAAGACCCTCCCAAGACTAAAGGTTCTAATAATCTTTCATCAGTCTCTATTAGAATTGCAGAGGGGCGTGCTGGTGCTTTTTGTTTCTGAGGCACAGGAGCTGCATGAATATATATATATTTATATTTATATATATATATATATAAATGCTCCTTGCTGGAAATAAATAGTATTATCAGATAACATTTAGGTGATTCCAAGCACCCACAAAATAGCAACACATGTGGCTCCTTTCAAGGTCACTCTAAAGGCCTGCTTCCTGTAATTTGCCACTCAATATGCCCTAAGGGCTCCTTGCAGCTCTGCTCTGGACAGTGAACTATATTGGGCTATATTCCAGGCACAGAGTTCAGAGAGGCTGACTTTTCTTTCCAGAGAGAAGGAGCCCAGACCATAGACAACCAACTTTCTGCTCAGAGCACAAACAAATCCCCTTAATTGACTGATCAAAATTTGCTATGGCTCCATAGCTTTTTGCAGTCCTACATGCAGACTTGTTAACATGACACAGCAGCTCTTTCACTTTCTCACTGTCTTTGAATTCTCCAGTGTTTTCTAGTAACTCTGTCTTCATCTTGTATCATTTGCTATAGGTTCCTAGTCATGCCAGGCTCTTCCATGCCTCTGTGCCTTTACAATAGATTGTTCTTTATCGTGAACTTCCTTTACCATCTTCATCATCTCTAAACTTTGCCCCTGTGTGATCCTTCTGAATGATAACTAATATTGCATATATCATTGCAAACTATGTATTTCTAAATGATAGCTAATATTATTGCATCACTGTTTTCTTCAATTATTAAATTCAGGGAGTTCCCTGGTGGTGCAATGGTTAAGACTCCACACTCCCAATGCAGGGGGCCTGGGTTCGATTCCTGGTCAGGGAACTAGATCTCACATGCATGCCACCACTAAGGAGCCCACAAGCCGCAACTAAGGAGCCCACCTGCCACAACTAAGACCCGGCACAAACAAATTTTTAAAAAATTGTTAAATTCAACACAGCTTTTCTGAGTAACTAACATAACCAGGCACTATACTAATTTCTGTAAGCATGATGCCTTTATTCGTTTATTCCACAAATATGTATTGAGTGCCTACTATGTGACAAAAAATTCTAGATTCTCAGGTTATGGTATAGAACACAGACACAAACACCCTACCATCATGAAACAAACCTTCTCATAAGGAAGATTAGTAGGAAATAAAAATATAATAGTATATAGTAATTCATGCAATGAAGAAATAAAATCTCAGTAAGAAGACAGTTTTTCTCTCTCTTTTAAAGATCTCACAATCTGATGGGGGAAGTAGATTTATTAAAAAAACTAACTAAATGAAATATAGTAAATGTTATTGGAAAGTAACTATAGGATGGTATAAAAAAGCAGATTAGAAGAACATAGACTAGTAACTGGATGACAGGAGTATGGGTGAGATTCTTGAAGAAGCTAAATTGTGAAGATGTGAAAAAGTGGAGTAGATGGAAGTGAGAGAGGAGGGCACTCCAGGCTGTGGGACAGGCAGGCATAAAAAGGGGCCTAGACTCTCTCAGCATGGAATGAGGGACTAAGTACAATCGTATTATGAGAACATTATTCTTGAGAGTAAGTATAGCACCTTTGCAAATCTACAATGTGAGCATGTTGTGGCAGGGCATGGCTTAATTTTCATGATTTTTTTTTGTAACCAGCCCTACAATGAACATTTAAGTCACTGAACATCTAAATTTTTGTTTGAAAAATTATTGCTATTTTTTTCTATTTATGAAGCCTCACTTCACCTTGAAGGATACTGACCCTCTTTCATTCTGAACATGCTACAGTTGAGCTAAGGAACTTCGCTTGGGAATTTCTCTTGCCACAAGGATTTAATTAAATGCCCATTACTCTTTGAATGTATACTACTTTGTAAACATATCTAGATAGGCAATGCGCCTCCGTCTCTTTCTCTTTGAAGCTAGACGGAATACTGTTATCATTTAGAATGCATTAAATGCATATCATCTATTGGTCACTCCAACCTTATGTATCATTATTCCAATTTAATGAGGAAACTTAGGCTCAGAGAAAATAATCACAGTCATGATTATAGGAATGATAGCTACTGCTTATTGAATAATTAGTATGTATTACCCACTCTTCTAAGTAATTTATAAATATTATCTCATTTAATGCTTACCACAATCATACAGGCCAACCATCATGATATCTATTTTATAGATGAAGATGCTGTTCATGTAACTTGTTCAGGGACATAGAACTAGCAAACACTGAAGTGCAGAGTCAAACCCAAGGCTATATGGATCCAAGGGCTGTTCTTGCACTATAACATGGTACCTTCCTGATGCTGGGAGAAGGGGATGGGGAACAGGATTGCATCTGTCTTCATATTAGTGCCCGTTTTTACATACATAAGAGGTAGGAAATTTCTGCATCTTTAATAAATAATAGTGCCAGATCTTCAAAGTTAGCTGTAGAAAGCATGGAGGGCTAATTGGTCTACACTGTTATGCTTCAATGTCATAGATTTACCATTTTCTTGGAATTGCTTTCTGATTTTTGCTATCATTACCTATTGATGTCCAGGAGTTTCTGTTCTCTAATATATTCTCTCTCTCTCTCTGTCCCCTGCCCCACCCTCATTTTTTCATATCTCTGGCCTAGACCTTTTGATTCAGAGAGCATATATGTGAGAGGTTAGAGAATAAAATAAAATTTATATGAGTATAGCAGATATGAAGAGGACAATAATAACAGACCAGCTTTATCTGGCTTGTACGGTATGCTAACCCATGGACAACTTCTAGCCTAGTTTCTGTTTTCTCCTCCACACGATATATAATGACTTTGCCTGAGAAAAACACTAAGTCAGTCTCTCTCAGATTAATTCTAGGGGAAAAAAAGAAAAAAAGGACGTTGAATTCTCTTTCTTTACATCTACATCCACACTTACATTTACAGCCATGGACTAGCTTGTATCCAGGGTAGTTATTACCAAGGATGATTTTATCTTTCAATTATGTTCTTTCCTCCTTCAATACATTTTGTTATATTCATTTATATCTTATCAGATTTAAGCTCAATAAATGTTAATCTGCCTTTTATTATCCTATACTTCTACACTTCTATAGGAAAACCACCCTAGATTATAATAACTACAATATCCATTAAAGCATCCAGTAATAAAAAGATGTTTTCATTAGAGTATGTAATGAATATTTGAATAAGTGAAGCAATGAAGGGGTGGATAAAGGGAAAGAATGCATTGATGGCTGAATGAATGGATAGCAGTTTAGCAGTCTGGAGTGGTGAGGGAGTCACTGCTACCGTATTGAAACTCATTCCTGATGTGTATGCACCCCACTCAACCAACTGGGTCACTTCTCTGTGACAGGAGCCAGCCACAGGTGGTGCAGGCGTTCTGTGTAATCTTTCTAAATGCGTCCTCACCTGCCATTGCCTGCGCTCGTTCCTGCTGTGAGCGGCCTCACCCTCTCTGGCTGTGATCGTTTGCTTCCGGACAGGCTGTTTTTCTACTCTTCATGTAGACCAACATTACCACACTTGCATAAAATGAATAATCAGCACTTTGAGGAGCCATTTTTTTGCTCCTAAAATGGGTTTATTATGAGTTTGTTTTTCATCGCCTATTAAACAGATGTCGCCTGCTCTCTGAGGAATTTTCTGGGCTTCCCAGTCACTCTCGCTGGGTGGGTTGCCAGATGCTCAGGTGCTCTGCAGAGCTGCTCATGAATGCCAGGGAGGTGAGTGGATCTGCCTCAGTAATGGGAAAGGAAAGCACAGTGTTGCTGAGCCTGGTGGGGCAGGAGGTGGCTGTCGCTTTAAAATGGAAAAGTGCAAACAAGTAGAGAACAGACGCGGACAAGTTCCAACTGCTGTGGAAGCAGTAGGAGCATCAGATTTGGAGCCTGACTGGCCTGGGTTGGAACCCCAAAGGTACCACTTTCAGTCTCTGTGAGTTGAACTCTTTGCTACTTCTTTAAATTATAGATTTTAACACCCAAACAAAAGAGTTGCTGTAAGGATGAAATATGGCTGTGGCATATAATAGATTAGCAATAAATAATCCCTGAGCCATCCTTTTCTTAACTGATATTAACTTGAATGATTCTTTAATCACTCTGTTTATTAATAAAACATCCCAGATATAGCTGCCTATTTGTCTGTCTCCCTACCTATCTATCTACCTATCCATCTGGAAAGTTACCTTATTATTTTAAAAGGCTAAAATTTATGGATCACCACACTGAATACTAATTAATGAACAAACAAGTTACTTTGTGTGTGTGAGTGTGTGCATTAACATTGTCACAGTGAACCTTTTCACACACACACATATCTTGGCGCACTTGTCTGAAAATTGGAGGAATGTCTAAAATAGGATTTGCTAAGTCAAAAGTTTATACATTTATATTTTATTTCATATAGCCAGATATTTCTTCTAAAAGATGTATCAATTTTTCATTCCCACCAAAAACACCTGAGAACTATTTTCCCACAACCTAATAAACACAGAGGATTTAAAACATTAGTGAAATATTTTAAATGTTTCCCTTTGCATTATGTTGTTAGGTGCAATAGTGAATGCCTTTCATATACTCATTGGTGATTTGTCTCATTTCCTTTGTGAAGTGACTACTGAGAGGGTTGCGATTACAGTATTTTTTGTTTGTTTTGTTTGATGAGGGCTGAGGCTGTCCCAAAACTAAGTTGGAAGGCGACTTCACAACTGTGGCAGAGAAAGTTGGTGCTAACCAAAATTCCATGCGAAACTATGTTTCTCCACTTCCCTTGCAATGTAAATTAAAAAAAAAAATTTGCTGTTTGTATTATAAAAAGAAGCATACAGCAAGAGTAGGGAAAATATATTGCTACAATTTAAAGATGAATAAAATGAATACCCTCATATAAAACATTCAGATTGAAATGATTTTGCTGAAACAATGGCAAGAAAAAATCATGCAAAAAATATAATTATTGTGTTTTCCAACCTTATAGAGGTATAATTGACCAGTAAAATTGTATTTAATAAAAGCATACAGTGTGATGATTTGACTTTGAGTGAGAAATAAGCACACTGTATTCAGCCACTGAGATGTGTGTCAGCTAGAATTAGGTGTCCTTGTTTTAAAATGTCAGGGTGAAGCTGCCAAAGCTGTGACTCAACGATAATGACAGGTTATCTTGGCTTAATCAAAGGCAGAATGGTAGTTTATGTATTGAGTTGTATGCACATAGTTGTGTGTATGTGTGTGAACAGTGTCACAGTGAACCCAGATTAACAACATCCTACTTAGAGATGACATCACATAATCTCCTACGTACGCTTGGATTGCCTAGTTACAAAACTATTTATAAATTCAAGAACTGTCCTTGGATGCCTGCTCTAAAATTTGAGCTATTAAAAGAATACTATACAGACAAACCAAACCAAGCAAATTAAAAAAAAAAAAAAACACACACACACACAAGGACTTTGGAACCACAGAAGCCCAGCTTCAAATTGCAAAGCTGTTCCTCTGACCTAAGAGCTCTCTAGTAAAACTATTCAGCTTCCTCTAGGCCACCTTTTGCTCTTCTTTAAATGGGGAATGGGGAGTGCTCTCAGAAGACTTTCATTTTTATTTTTTTTTAATTGAAATATAGTTGGCTTATAGCATTAGTTTCAGGTGAATAGTGATTCAATATTTTTATAGATTACACATCATGCATAGTTATTATAAAATACTGCTTGTTTCCTGTGCTGTACATTACATCCCTGTGACTTATTTTATAAGTGGTAGTTTGTACCTCTTAGTCCCTTTCACCTATTTTTCCCCTCTTCCCACCCCTCTCCTCCTTGACAACTACTAATTTGTTCTCTGTATCTGTAAGTCTATTTTTGTTTTGTTATATTTATTCATTGGTTTTGTTTTCTAGACTCCACATATAAGTGAAATCATATGGTATTTGTCTTTCTCTGTCTGACTTATTTTACTTAGCATAATATCCTCCAGGTCCATCCGTGTTGGCACAAATGGCAAGATTTCACTCTTTTTTATGGCTGAGTAATACTCCACTATATATAAGATTTTTCTAAGAGTTAATTCAGGGACTTCCCTGGTGGTGAAGTGGTTAAGAATCTGCCTGCTGCTGCAGGAGACATGGGTTAGAGCCCTGGTCTGGGAAGATCCCGCATGCCGTGGAGCAACTAAGCCTGTGCGTCACAACTACTGAGTCTGTGCTCTAGGGCCCGCAAGCCACAACTACTGAGCCCACGTGCCTAGAGCCCATGCTCTGCAACAAGAGAAGCCACCGCAATGAGAAGCTCACGCACTGCAACGAAGAGTAGCCCACGCTCACCACAACTAGAGAAAGCCTGCGCGCAGCAACGAAGACCCAACACAGCCATAAATACATATATTTATTTAAAAAAAAAAGTTAATTGAGCTAGTGGATATAAAGCCTAACACAATGTCTTGTATCATGGTTAGCGCTCAGCATCAGAAGAGCCCTGTGTTTCTTTATATCTCATTTCACCTTTGGTGCCTGTTCCGATTCCAGGTGATCTGGGCAATATGTTAGATTAATTTAGACAGAAAAATAAAGAAATATGTCTTATTATAAAAGTCAAAACTTTGTATAGTGATTTTCCTATCCTTTTTAGGGATCTGTGTATCTATTAAGAATGTTTCCTTGTTCACACCACAAATACAGAGTTCCCAAATGTATGTATGTGATTTCTTTTTCTTTTCTTTTTCCTTTTTTTTTTTTCTTTTCTTTGTTTTTTTTCTGAGCCTGCTAGGAGTAGAGTTCTAGTCAGGAAACCTAAGTTTCAGCTCTAGTTCGCACTCACCGGCTGAATATCTTTGCAAAGACCACTTAATATGCAGATTGGGACAATAATAACCACATTACAACATTATTGAGGGTATCACTTGAGAGCATGAGTGGCAATTTAACTGGCAGACTCGAAATGCCACTTGCAAATATTTATATATTTAAAATATAAGTAGCTTATTTTACTACTATTTTCTGTTTTAAAGTTCTTTGTAGAGGAGTATAAGGACTTCGTGGTGGGTCTTTTTCCTTATAATTTCTCTTTCTTTTTGATTTATTTTGAATAGTATATTTCTCCAGAGTAGACCATTGGTTTTCCCTGCTTTTCAAGTATCAAACTATCAACAGAATTATTGGTCAATTTAGATATTTACTATTAACTTTAAGTCTTTTATTGTGTATAATGGTTTTGTTCACATTGTTTCTGATTATATACATAATTCATGGTCAGTGTAGAAGGAACAGATTAAACAATATAAAGGAGGAAAAAATTAAAGCCCATAATCTAGGTATCACTGAAGTGTTTTTTCCCAATATTTTTGGATATAGACATACACACATGTACACACACACATACAAACATATATCTCAGACATACTGATAATGCTATTGATACTATTCTGCATTGTATTGTTACAAATGTTGCAATATGTACATATATCTTTCTCAAGTTTAGTAGCTGTCATGGGGTTGCTAAAGGCTGGAGCTTCCTCACTGAGAGCCAGGAGAACACCACAAACTGAGTTCATTGGAAATTCAGAGAAGTAAGAGTATATGGTGAAGAGATCTGACGATAACGCATCACTTTCTCCTCTTTTACTAGCAATGTTCTGTTGCAAGTCAGTTCTTCAGAATGCTTATTGCCCTTAGAGACCCTGGCTTTTCAACTCCTAAGTCACCTGGTCTCCTAGCACTAAGTCCAGGACAGTGACTCTAATGACACTCTGGCAACAACTCATCGAGATCAAGGAAAAACTGAAGACCACCTATTGCACCATCAATTCACCACAGGAAAAAGAAGCATCTCTGTAGAGCAAAGGTTAAATAATCCCCAAGACAACAGATTAGGCCACTGTACCCCAGAAAGTGATTAAGGCCTTTGTCCTCCTTGAAGTTCAACTAATTTTCCTGCAGATACTGAACATAAAATATGGAAGAGCAAGAAAGACCAGAGGAACGGACATATAAAAATGTTTTGGTTTCATTCCAGTCTAGGACTTAAGCTAAAACGTAAAAGAAATCTTTTTGTTTCACAGCTCACAGACTCCTCCAGTTTATCAAGTTATGAAAACAAAAAAGAACCTTAGCTACATCATCTAATTATGATGTTGCTTTAATAATAACTAATACAGTTAACACTTACAATATACCCAGCCTCATTCTCAGCGCTTTGCCTGTGTTAGCTACTTGATCCTCATAGGTAACCCCTGCAGGGAACTGTTATTATCAACGTCACTATAAAGATATGGCAAGTAAGGAATAGAGAGATTATGTTTTTGGAGCCAGAATTTGAACAGGATCTGGGCTTACTAATTCCTGAGAGAAACAGGTTATGCATTTCTCCTAGAGCAACTTCTGTGTCATTTGTCTCTTAAATACTATTCAGCCTCTTTCTAGATATGTGACCGACTTACCTAATCACTTTTTTCCTTAATTATCCCATCTTTAAACTAAGACAATAGCAGTTAGCAATAAAGCAGACAATATAGGTAAAACACTTAGCACATTTCCCTGCACGAACAAAAAGTCTGATAAATGATAACTATGATTATTATTTCTTTCATTGTTTTAATTGTGATAAGATAGTTTGAAAACTATAAAGGTGACAAGTAATCAGTCTGATTTCACCAGGAAGGATTTTAGAACTGGTTAAATAGTGTTCACAATGATAAAAGTGGAAGTAATGTTCTTAGAGAACACAATAGAAATTAAAGAATTCCTCTGTTCATGCGCGATAAAGTTGAAAGTAGCTGCAGAACATATATACAGAGAGGTCATGTACCATTGGGACAGATTTTTACGTGTGTTGGCTTTGGATTGAGTAACTTCGACAAAAGGAGTATTCTAAGTCTTAGAAATCCTATTTTGGTTGAGAGATCTAGTCAGTATTTTGAAGGAGGCCAATATTTTCTGGCATTCATACTTTGGTGCAAATAAATATTGAGAACATAGTAAATGTGATATAGTATGTAGATATAGCAAAGAAAGAAAACAGTGAATAAATGCTCTTACCTTCTCCTGGTATACACAGATTTGAAAAGTAACTAAACAGTAAAAGTCACAGCACTGAAGGTAACACAGACTTTTTATCCTCACCAGCTTCCTGCTACCACATAAAGTAAACGTGGTAACATCTGTTTTCCACGCAGGTAGCTAGCACTTCCCATGCAGGGCAGTTGGATCCCCACCAGTTAAACAATTCAGCTGCCTGCTTTCTGTTTTTAGGTGCATCTTTATTCAAATCTTGGTGATATGTAGAAATAAATCTGCTTAAATTCCGTTCCCTATAAGTAAACTTTATTTCTTCTCTCTTTATTTTTCTGGGCTCTAATGTGGATTAATACATATATAGTATTTATCCCAAATTACTTTTCCATTAATTCTTTCCTTATAAAGAAGAAAATTTTTCTTCACTGAAATTTTTCTGGCCAACAGAAATCTATAAAATATCTTTCAAACAATTATAGATTACATGTTATATCATAAATGTACAATCTTATTCAAAATGTATTATATGCCTAGTATTATGCTGAAAACTTCATATATTTTATGATATATGGTGTTCATAGCTTAATATTATCCCTCATAGAAATGAGGTGTGAAGTTGCATGTCCAATGTGACACTGCTGATTTCTCACTGTGCTCTTTTATTTCAACTTGCTCCGTGTTCAGTATATTTACCAGTAGTTTTAGAAATGTTCCTCAGTGTTATGCATTCCTTTGGAAGGTAGTTTACCACGTTTGTTTTAAAGAATTCAGATATACAATTCTTAATTTGCACATAGGGCCCTATCTGAGAACTTTTTACCCAATAGGAGAGGGAGTCTTCCATTTTTACTGCCCTTGTTTGGATCATCGTTACCCCAAGCCTGAAGTCCTTAGAGCAGGACAGATATGTTCTGATTTTAACATCTGATGCAATGGGACTCCTGAGTCTAGGTGATTTGAAATTTTCTTCCAAAGAAGAGAAATATTCTTTGGGGGAGCTCGTGGTTTAAAGAGTGAATCCAGAAAGTTAGAGGACTTGGCATCCTCTAAGAAATTACAGTTATATAAGTATTCCAATTGGCGCTCTCATCTCCATTTTCAGTTGCCCTCCCACAAGGTACATAATGGCTAAATTAAATTCCATGAAGCATGACTCTTGGCTGTCAGTGGAATAATTTGGCTACAGGATAAATTTTAGTCACCTAAGGCTCATTCTAAAGCCATTCATTATGTAAACATCTTCTAATCCTAGCTCCCTTCTCCCTTTTCTAGATACCAGTTGACCCTTGAACAACACAGGTTTGAACTGCATGGGTCCACTTATATGTGAATTTTTTTCAATAGTAAATACTATAGTACTACATGATCATCAGTTGGTTGAATCTGAGGATATGAAACTGAGGATACAGAGGGCCGACTGCAAAGTTATGTGCAGATTTTCTACTGTGCAGAGGGTCTGCATCCCTAACCCACTCGTTCAAGAGTCAAATGTACTGTATATTTAGAAAACTTGACTATGTGATATGTCCATATCCAAAATTACCTTTCACTCACATATATTTGATTTTTTTGTGACACTGATCACATTTTTTAAAAACTCTAATTTATCTTCCTTATTGGTTGAAAGCCTGTAACTATGGGCCATGTCTTTTTATCTTTATGATCACCATGTTTAAGTGGGATAGGGAGGGTGAGTAGCCAACTAATATTGGTTATGACTCACCTATGAGTTAGGTGCTATGCTTATATCGATTTTAAACCTCAAAAACACCCATAATATAATTATAATCTCCATGTTTGTATCTAGTAAAGACATGGAGACTCTTAAGTGTTTAGTGCAACTTAGAAATTGGCCACGTTTGTTTGAACTCATGTCCTTAAGTTATGACATAACTTAAGGACATGAGTTCAGTGGCACGAATATAGCAAGTGCTCAACTAAGATTTCTTGAATTAATGAAAGAATGAGGTTAATATATCAATATCCTGTTTATTTCACCCTAACAATTGCATCATGAATTAAGTTTCAAGTGTACAAATTTGCCCAAAATATACCAAATCTGAAGGTGGGAAAAGAGATTATTTCCAGCATTTCATCATTATATATATTAATATAACTTTCTCCACCACTGAGCCAACTTGGTTTTACACGGCAAATAATAAAATCAGATTTCTGCTAGAGTGAGGCCGCTTCCCTAATTTGCAAATGTAAATGTTGCCAGGTGTTCAGCTCCCTTGTTCTAATAAATAAATAATTAGAAATCATGATTAATATGAAGCCTCACTGCCTAGCTGTGCAGAGTGTTCTTGGAGAGCAACATGGGGATCAATTTGGAGGGGGGAATATGTGCTTAATGCTATGCTTTGAGTGATTCTGGCAGGAAAACATCACATGCCTGTGCAGAGCATGAGTGCACCCCTTGGGGCCAGAAAAGAATTACCGACCTGGAAGAGGCAAACAAAGATCCCCTTGAATGCTAGGGGTAGAGGTAGGACGAAGCATCACCTGAAGTTGGTTCAGTTTGATACACTTAGGTTGTTTCCCGAGTCAAAATGGTTTTGGTACACAAACCTGTCACTTCCAAGATATGTGGAATTTGGCAAGTGAGCTAGTTTCTCTTATCTTCCGTTTCCTCAGTTTTCTAATGATTATAATAACACCTGTCTCAATTGTAAATATTGAATGAGATTTTTGAATGTGCAAATGCCTGAATCAGAAGCAGCCCTTTTTAAGTGTAGTCATTTAGCCCTTATTTTCCTTATCTAAAAATGGAATTAAGTTCAGAAAATATATATTATATTCCCTTATTAAAAAAATGTAATACTCATCAGCATATTAAAGTCTTTTCAAAATTCCTGCAGTAATAGAGTTTACAAAATTTTAACCCAGTAATCCACAAGCCTATCCTACTATGAGAACTTAAATGATCATTTTTCTAAATACATTTTGGGGAATATTGTCCTATCTTAAGGGAGACTGTGATGAATAATTAAGATTCCTGTAAATAAACAACTATGGCATTATTGGCTACATAATAGGAGCATGTTTCCCCTTCTGCCAATTTAGAAATTTGGGGACACAAATCCAGATCATTAGAGAATCAAAAGATACTATCAGTACAAAATTCTGCAAATTCACATTGGGTTTGATAATAACTTGTTGCACTCTAAATCCTCTATTCAGCACTCCTGATTTTGTGTTGTATTGTGACTTCCTTTTGAGTGAGGAGATATTTTAACACCAAGATCCAAAATGGGAAGGGGATTTCTCCACTTATATAATATGGAACGTTGTTTTTAAAAAATGGCCAAATAATTCTTCCTGTCCCTATATTTATGACCTTGTGACATTGCTGTTCCTTTCATCTAGAGTTGGAACATACTTATTTAGCCCATGAATCTGTGTTTTGCTATGTGACTCTTACTGGCCAATGGAAAATTTAAAAATGAAATGCAAGCAAAAACCTCTAAAATGTTTGCGCCTTGGAACTTTTCCTCCCTTGCTTCGCATCCTCTTGCCATCTAGTGAACAAGCCCAGACTGAATTTCTGCGGGATGAGAAATCACATGAAGAGAGGCCCCAGCTATCCCAATCATCCCAGATGTTCCTGCTGAGAAACAGAAATGACTTTTCTAGCCCTAGAAAAGTCATTTCAAAACAGAATAATCACCCTGTCAACCAAGTAAATCATGGGAAATAATAAGTGCTTTTTATTTTAAATCACTGAGTTTAGGGGTAGTTTTAATGCTGCAATAGATAACTGATGCAAGCAAATAGTCATGAGTCCTTTGAAGACAGGTACTAATCTAGCTAACTTTTCCAGGGCCTACCACAAAGTCCTATCTCAAAATATATGCTTTTTTCTGTCTTCCCTTTAGTTTTAGGTATCTAAACTGGGTCTCAGAAATATTTTTTATTGAGTTATAATTAATATACAATATTATATTAGTTTCAGGTGTACAACCTAGTGATTTGATATTTTTACACATTATAAAATGATCACCACAATAAAACCAGATACCATGTATCACCATAATATTAACTCACTTACTTAATATCACATAGCTCATAAATGCCAGTCACCAATCTAGTTGTGGTCTCATCAGACCTAAAGAATTTTTTCTCTACATTATGACATTCTACTTCTAATTTTGTCTGTGATACTAAAATTTGGGAGAACAGCTTTTCTTGGAATTACAGTGCCGGTCTCATACCCTAGATATCTATTATGCAATTTACAATAAGTAATAACGAATGTTTCATAAGTTGAGGCAATCAAATCACCTCCTCAGCTGATTGCTTTAGAGATGCTTGGAGGGATGACTTCCAAGTTATAAGAAATTGAAGACACCCACTATCTATTACATGCATGACAGTGTGCTGGATGAGTAATTTAAGTGCTTCCAATGGAATTGTCTCTTCAGAAAATCTTGATTATCACTAAATATATAGATGTCATCTACACATTTGTGCATCAAATAATTGAGTTACAAATGTGTTACATCAGCTTTGTTTAATTATGACTCTTCAAATAAAAAAGGATAATAAAACAGATATAATTGTCTTTAACTGTTGGCCTTTTTATCCAGAGGGTTTCTAAAGTTTAGTAATAAATACTTTCATCATCACCATCATCATCATTACTATCTTTGTATCTACCATAGACTCAGTGGATTAATGGTTAATGATCATATCGTTGTTGATAATATTTATATCTCCAGGGACAGTACAGTATAAGGGCATGGAGTGTTTGTGAATGAATGAATGAGTGAATGAAACATGACTATTATCAATCTCATCACTACCTTGTTACTGGCAGTTGCATTTTTATTGATTTTATAGTGTTTTAATGATTAAAACCCACATGAAGCAATTAGATGTTAAATAAAAACCCCGGAAGTTTTTTGCTTTAAATAATAATAAAATAAATTTAGCATTTGAAATAAATCAGACCCAGATAAATGAAACAGTTTGCCTAAAATTATCTGCTTTATAATAGCTGAAAAAAATGTGGACCCAGATTTTCTGATTTATAGCCACAGATACATAGAAACATTATGTTCGTGATTGTTAAACCAAATGTTGTAATTTTACTGGGTAGATTTCTGAAAACAACAGATGATAATTGACAAGGAAGATACTCATAAAATTAGAAATGGAACTTAAATGAGAAGAAGTTAGCTGTGAAAACAGAAAAGGTGGTTTTCCAGATAGAGAGAATGAGTTGTGGAGAGAAATTGAGACAGAGAGTAACTCAGTTTAAATCTGCAAAAATCTAATATGAGTAATGATACAAAATGCCCCCTTTACTTTTTGGCTTTTTTTAAAAAAATGGAGATGAAATTCATATAAAATAAAATAAATTATTTTAAAGTGTACATTCTACTGGAATTTAATACATTTATAATGTTGTGAAACACTACCACTATTAAATGTTTCAAAAATATTTTTATCACCCCAAAAGGAAACCCCATACCTATTAAGTAGTTCTAATCATGCCCCCAATATCCCATCAACTGGCGATCACCAGTCTGCTTTCTGCCTCTGCATAGATTTGCCTATTCTAGATATTTCAAGTAAGTGGGATCGTACTACATATGACCTTTGGGATCTGGCTCCTTTCACTTAGCATTATGTTTTAAGATTCAGTCAGCTTGTGGCATGTAGAAGTAATGCATTCCTTCAAGTGTTCCCAACACTTGAGAAGTGGGATATATATATATATATATATATATATATATATACACACATACATATACACACACACTTGAGGAGTGGGTTTTGAGTTTTGCAAAGATCTTAAGAGTCAGGACTCAATCTGATCTTTTCTGCAAGTCATACTGATGAATGCATTTCCATAAGGAACAAATGTGAGTGTCAAGTCAGCATGGAGATTTTGTATTAAGCACTCTACTTGTCAGCCAAAATGTTATACTTCCCTGAATGATGATAATGATGATGATGATATGCTAATAGCAACAATGCTAATGGTGGTAAAATAATAATATAGCTAACATTTTACTAGGGGCATTATATGAAATGTCTCTTTTAATATCTCAGTAACTCTTAATTTATTATTAATATACCCCTTTCACTGATAACAAAACTATGCCCAAGAATTACTTTCTCAAGGACATGCAGCTAACAAATATTTATCAAGGTCTAGAAAACAAGCTTAAGCAACTTGCTCTACTATGATATGGTTTAGCCATACTCTTATCTCTTGGGGTTAGCACATGCTATTTTAAAGTCTTTCTGCTGGTTAATGTTTTTCTCAAACCCCTTCACCTTTCATGCCCACCAACAATTCAAGCACTACTTCTAACAGGTGCCTCAAGTTGCCATAGGACTGTGTTACGTGTCCCATTTACCTGGGTTACCTGTTAACTTTTCTGAGCTTTCCTGCAAGATATAAATTAATTGAGAGTAGAGGTTATGACACCATTGTAAATCCTGTGTGTAATGAGTAGTGGCTTAACACATATTTGGTGAATAAATTATTCCCATGGATTTATGATGGCAGCTGTTACATAATAAATCCATGCCATGATCCAGGTGGTTGAGATACTCACCTCTAATCCTCATAATAGCTCTGTAAGGAAAGTGTCTTTTTAAAATTATTTTTACTACTATCACTACTGTTGCCACTACTACAACTATTATTATTATTACTGGTATTTTAAAAATGAGGGAGTAGAAGTTCAGATAGTTTAAGTAACCAGTTCTCACTCACTCTGCTACTAATTGACAAAGTTAAGACAACTTTGTGACTGTGACTTTGTCCCCTCTTGAAGTAGCTTTTAAATTTGCCATATGACTAATGTCAAGTGATTAAGCCATGATGCTCTATAATTTTGCTTGAGTTGCTTCTGTTGCCATCCATCTTTTTCAGACCTAAGTTGGTGCTACTGAGAGAGAAAAGAGAAAATCTCTACTGTTGCAAGAGCCTTTGTGAAAGCAGTCTAATCTTTAATCTCCTCCTGGAGTCTCCTATATTTGCATAATTGTTTTGACTCTGCTGTCTCTACTGAATCTCCCGCTCTCCCTTCCTAAAGTTCAAGAACAAGGGCAGATGCCCTTGTGCACACTCCATTCAGGAGTGGCCCTTGGCCACCTCATTTCTCAGTGGCGTTTGTTGTGCTCATCTGTTCAGGAAGCCTGGCTCTACTAGGGCTCATTGGCTGGGTAACTGCATTCTCAGATCCCCCAAGAAGGCTGGCACATCTGCTCTCCACGTCGCCGTCCCTTTTGATCTCTCTGGAAATACCCAACTTTGATTATGTGAAAATCTTCTGCAACTCTAATACGTGCCTGGAAAGCAATTGAAAACTTTGTTGTGACAATTCTGACCTGAAAGAGAGGCTATTTTAGGGATTGTGTGTAGTGACAAAAAGAAAAATAAAAGAAGAAAAAAAAAAAAGAACACTTCTTGCCTTTTTGTGTAATCCAGTTCAGGAGGTAGAATTTGGTTTACCTGATGTTTGGCAGATACTAAACGGATGTGAATTGCATAGTTAATACACTTGTAACACATTTTTTAAAGGCTGGTCTACTACTAAAATCAATTTTCTAAGAAATTATATATTATTGCTGAGAAAGCAAAGGGAAAAACTAGAATTATGACTCCATTTCTAAACAAATTCTAAAGGGGAAAAAACAAAAAACAGGAAGAACAATCATAAACTAATCAACATTGTGTTCAGAATATTCACTGGTGATATGTAGCACAATTTATTTGAAGGATGGAATTAGCATCTATTTCTTGACTTCTCACAACTTTTATATAAACTTCTCTAATGGCACTTACTATTTCCACTTTGTATAGCAACTACTCACATCCACGTCCTCTCACTTTCACGTCTCTCCACATGCCTGCTAGACAAGTATTTCTTTTAGAGTAAATCTTGTATCTTTCTTTATTAAATATTTAAAAAAACATCTCATGCCACTCCATCTCAGGGCCTGGAACAAGGTGGAATCCCAATAATTGTTTGAGGAATAAGTGAATAAATATGCATTTACCAAGGGTTACATGTACATTAATTCATTCCTTTGTTAATTCATCAAGACATCTTAAATATCTGTTATGAGAAAGCACCATAATAGATGTTAAAAATGGAAGTTTAGAGCAACTAAATAAAAGGTTACCAAGACTTGTTAAAGCCTTGATATTGCCATTACTTAAATGCCTCATTATTTATTCATATCCAGCAACAGAGACAATGTCTTCATGTAGTGCCTCCAAATACAACCTGTCGGTGGTAATAACTAGAATAGGTAGAATGACATTCCTGAGAGGACTGTCATAAAACTTGGCAAGTACCTCATGAAAAATACTCTTTTTTTCTCATGAGATGAATCATAGATGTGCTAACTTGGGAAAAGTGTTTCATGTGTACCATCTGGAGAATACTTATAAGATTATATTCGTCTATAACTTTTGTGTTTATTTTTTCTGAAATGAGGGTTCAATATAGTCATCAAATCATACTATCCAAGCATTTAGAAGGGAAATTGGAAGTCAATGACTCCCATTCCTCTGTGAAATTTGAATCCTTACCATACACATATTTGAATACTACAATGACAGTCAATCCACTGACTTGTGATTCAGCCGGTTTCAATTTATGTCAGCTTCTTATGTTTTTTGTTTTTTGTTTGTTTGTTTGTTTTTTTCGGTACGCAGGCCTCTCACTGCTGTGGCCTCTCCCATTGCGGAGCACAGGCTCCGGACGTGCAGGCTCAGTGGCCATGGCTCACAGGCCCAGCCACTCCGCGGCATGTGGGATCTTCCTGGACTGGGGCATGAACCCGTGTCCCCTGCATCGGCAGGTGGACTCTCAACCACTGCGCCACCAGGGAAGCCCTATGTCAGCTTCTTTAAGAAACTTTGGTTTCTTTATTATTGCCAGTTCTATTCCTTCCAACAACAATATGAAGACAACGTGGACATTTCAGAAAACATTTGATATCATGGTCATTGTAAGAGCTCCAGGATTATATTTCTACCCCGACTCACTTTTGCTAAATTTCATTCAAGTTCTTTTAAAAAGAGAAGACATTTTTGGCTAGCCACAGGACTTTTCTGGCTGGTAACAGAGACCTTATTTTATTCAAGCTACACTATAGTCTTCTGAAATAATTTAACTATTAGTGGGAACTTTCATTTCTGATTTCAGTTTAACCAGATTCCTTAAAGTTGACTATCCATTAGAGTAATAGTTATTTCTCTAAACTTTAAATCTTATTTTCAGTCCAAAGGTAATGCATCTTATTTCCCTTTTGCAGCATTGGTCTTTCTTATTCTTTTACAGTCTCTAATTAGCCCATCTGTTTCAAAATTAGTCAACCATTGGGAATGGATCTAGTTTTGTTTGTGTTTACTTGTCTATTTTATTTTTACCAATCATATTTTTATTATGACTACTTGCTTCTGGTAATCTGAGACCATTTCTTTTCCAAATGGAAAGAAAGATTTTATTCAATTACTATCCTTCTATACATTCATCAAGTAAAAATGCAAGTCTTCCCTTTTTCATTTAAAGCAAGACTCTTTGTAAGAGTGTCAAATATGTTATAAGGGAAGGAGAAAAAAAGGAGACTAGGGACTTCGTAGGTACCATCAAGTGGGTGTATATGACAGAACACAGTAAATTTTAGTCATGTTTTAAGGGACTAATTCTCTGACTTGTTTAAAAATAATCTCACCCCTCCCCCCATCTAAATACTATACAGAGAAAGTTTAAAAGTTATTAAATGTGGCTCTATATTTATATCTACCCTGTGTGTAGCTGAAAGAGTTTGAGAGTGGGATCCATGAGGCCCGAGTATTTTGCCTGCTCCCCGGTAACTGCCTGAACTTGGTCAAGTCACTTAACTATTGATCCTCAATTTCTCTAAAAAGAGAGGTAGGTAATGGGTACATGTATTTTCTTGAGCTCTTGTGTTTAACTTTTTATACCCTTATGACTTCTCAGGGTTGTTTAAGAACTGTATGAGATTAAGTTAAATAAAAAACAACACTGCAAAATGGAATTTTATCAGTTAAAAACTAGGAGTCTCTTTCATACATAGTGACTCAAAACTTTTCAGATTTCCTTCCATTGTGTACAAGTGGCAGCATCCTGTTGTCATCCAAGGGAAAACAAAACAAAACAAAACCTTTTTTCTTCCAATAAATTAGTATAAAAATAAGCCAGAAGTTCTTGTGAAGGTGGCTACTAAATTTATTTTTGGAGCCTTACAAAATGCAAGCCCTGTAGGCTATGACCATTTGCCTCTTTAATCTTCATCTTATCTTTTTTTCTTCAGACAATAAACCCCCCAAAATCTGTCTGTTAGAAGAACTGTATCTGTTCATTGTGATACCTAGACTATCAATTGCCTTAAAATCCAGATTGGCCCGAATAAATAGGTAAATCTTTGCATGTGGTATTAATGTCAGCATTTGAAAAACATTCTCAAGTATAAGCTCTTCATAAAAGTAGGATAAAAAATAATTCTGAATTGGTTGCATTTAGGTTACTTTTGTCCCTCACTCTCTCATATTGTAAGGTGTTCTATAGTCACAGGTTTTCTACTTTGTAGATATGAGTATTCTTGTTTCTCTGAATTCTACTGGTTTAACATTTTAGTGAATAATGCATACAGGTTTTTATAAGCAGGACCTAAGATGATGGAGATGTCTTGTGTGTGTGTGTGTGTGTGTGTGTGTGTGTGTGTGTGTGTGTGTGTGTGTGTGTGTGTGTGTGTGTGTGTGTGTGTGTGTGTATTTAACAATACACAAACCTAGACAGAAGACCTCAAAGAAAATAAATGTATCCCTAATGCTGCTTTAGTATTTAAGAATATTTTGCAAACCCAAGCTTATAATATGGAGAAAAGACAGTCTCTTCAATAAGTGGTGCTGGGAAAACTGGAAAGCTACATGTAAAAGATTGAAATTCTTACACCATATACAAAAATAAACTCAAAATGTATTAAAGACCTAAATGTAAGACCAGAAACCATAAAACTCCTAGAAGAAAACACAGGCAGAACACTCTGACATAAACTGTAGTAATATGTTTTTTTCATCTGTCTGCTAAGGCAAAGGAAACAAAAGCAAAAATAAACAAATGGCACCTAATTAAATTTAAAAGCTTTTACACAGCAACGGTAACTATCTACAAAATGTAAGAAAACCTACTGAATGGGACAAAATATTTGCAAATGATATGACAGACAAGGATTTAATATACAAAATATATAAACAGTCCATACAGCTCAATATTTAAAAAAAAAAACAAACAACTAGAAAATGGGCAGAAGACATGAACAGACATTTCTCCAAAGAAGACATACAGATGGCCGATAGGCAAATGAAAAGATGCTCAACATCACTAGAGAAATGCAAATCAAAAACCACAATGAGATATCACTTCACACATATCAGAATGGCTGTCATCAAAAAGACCACAAATAACAAATGTTGGTGCGGATGTGGAGAAAAGGGAACCATAGTACACTGTTGGTGGGAACGTAAATTGGTGCAGCCACTATGGAAAACAGTATGGAGGTTCTTCAAAAAACTAAAAGTAGAATTACTATATGATCTAGCAATTCCACAGCTGGGAATATATCTGAAAAATATGAAAACACTAATTCAAAATGATACATGTACCCCAATGTTCATAGAAGCACTATTTACAATAGCCAGGTCATGGAAGCAACCCAAGTGCCCATCAACAAATGATGTGGGATATATATATATATATATATATATATATATATACGTATACGTATACGTACACACACACACACACACACACACACACACACACACACACACACACACAAACAATGGACTATTACTCAGCCATATAATAGAATGAAATTTCGCCATTTGCAACAACTTTGTTGGACCTGGGAGGTATTATGCTTAGCAAAATAAGTCAGGCAGAGAAAGGCAAACACTGTATGTTATCACTTATATGTGGAATCTAAATGCTAAAACAAACAAATGGCTATAGCAAAACAGAAACAGTCACATATATAGAGAAGAGATTAGTGGTTACCAGTGGGGAGAGGGAATGGAGGAAGGACAAGATAGGGGTAGGGGATTAAGTGGTACAAACTACTATGTATAAAATAAATAAGCTACAAGGATATATTGTACAGCATAGGGAATATAGGCAATATTTTATAATAACTTTAACTGGAGAATAATTTATAAAAACTTTGAATCACTATGTTGTATGCCTGCAACTAATATTGTAAATCAACTATACTTCCATAAAAAAATTTTAAAAAGAATATTTGCTAATCCAATATATATTTTGCTTTTTATTTCCAGAAATAATATGTTTCCTGAGTCCCTTTCTCTTTAAGGCTGTTAGTTTATAGTCAAAGAAGACATAAAATGGCAGGGAATTTATCCTGCATGTCATCAGGTTGATCTAACAATAAAGCACTTCATTGAGGGGCAAAGAGAATGGTGGTGGTAACACAACTTCACATGCTTGTCAAAACACTGAAAAGGGTGAATTTTATTATATGTAAATTATAACTCAATAATCTATCCTTAAATAAAACATTAACGAGGAAAGAGCAGTAGAGGCAGAGGGTGCGTGGCACGAAGTGTTTACGTATTCGAGAATACAGTCAATTTAAGACTGTTTATTTCCATGGTGCCCAATCATGTTCCTGCTTGACATCCTCTCAGACCACAGATTACTCTTGGAATCAGTAATGCAATTGGCTTTGCTCAAATGTAACCTGAGTACTGTAACTACAACCAGGGCTCTCTGCGCCAGAGCATCTTTGTTTGGTACTGAAGTTTTGGACACGTGTAGTCTAGGTTCTCACTTGGCACTTAAGTTCTCACTAACCTGGAAACACAGGACATTGACATGGGACAACCCTGGACCAAAGAGAGATATCTCTTTGGTCCAGTTTTTGAATAAACATGTATAACTCCCATCTATCAGGAGGCCGATTTTGAAGCTGATACTACTTCTCATTGCTCCTCAAAGGGTTTCAAGGGAATGTGATTCTCAGTTGCCAACAGCACCAAACAGCTCCATCATGCCTGTTTATATTAGCTCTTCTCTCCTTCCTGACTCACACTTTCCAGTCACCCACCCTCCCTCCCTGGCATAGTTTTCCCAAATCAACTATCTTCGTGCAAACCTTGACTCAGGTTCTTCTTTCTAAGGAGTGACCAAGTGTACGGCAGAGAGGGAGAAGGGTTAACATGTGATGGGAACCAACTCTGTCCTCATAGTTTTGAAATTTATATGTATTATTTAATCAGTTCTCACATTATTATGAGGTAAGGGTATTATTCCTACTTATCAAATTTAGCAATTGAAACTTAAAGAGAGCAATATTTCTGAAAGACCATGATTATTAAGTGGTCCATCCTTCTGACTTTAAACTCAGTAATTTCCTGCAAAACTGAATTGTTTCAGGTGAAAGCAAATCTCCTTCTCAGCCAGTAGATTACTCTTAATCTGGCAATTATACCTCTTAATTTTTTTTTTTTTTGCCGTACGCAGGCCTCTCACTGTTGTGGCCTCTCCTGTTGCGGAGCACAGGCTCCGGATGCGCAGGCTCAACGGCCATGGCTCACGGGCCCAGCAGCTCCGCGGCATGTGGGATCCTCCCAGGCTGGGGCACGAACCCGCGTCCCCCACATCGGCAGGCAGACTCTCAACCACTGCGCCACCAGGGAAGCCCTATACCTCTTTCTTTAAAAAAAACAAAAAACAAAAAACAAAACACTGTATTTATATTAGTTAATTTAAAAAAGTAAACTAAAATTAAAACCGTCTCATCACCCCCTATAAAATGTAAGCATGCACAATTGTTCTATGATTCCTCATACTGGTGGGAATAGGTCATATATGTTATTGCTCCCAACAGCTCCTGTAGAAAACTTGTCTATATACATATTAGGGCATCTTTTGTTAGATTCCTACTTAAGGCTTAGCACTGAGTAAGATTACTAATATATCAGCATTATACCCTCTTATATTTAAATATATTAAAAATCTCAATTAGTATATAAGGTATTCCAAGCCTAAAAGAAGTTAAGTGATTTATTGAAGGCCTCCATCGCTAATAAGTTGCAGAGTAAGGAAACAACACCAAATCTATCTGGCCCAAATCCTGTGCTCTTTCCAAGCTTTGAAAATTTACTTAATTGGAATCAACATGACAGCATTTGAAGCCAATTGTTAGAAAAGCTATTCTCAATACTGATTTTATTTTATTTTTTTTACAAGATGAAAATTCTGTAACATTACAAATATTACAAAAGGTAAGAACTTGGCAATACCAAGTTTATGTTCCAAATTTGATGGTATCTAAAATAAATGTAGCCCACTATATTTATCTCAGAATTATCCTATTTCTTGTTTGTTCATTAACATTCCAAAATGAAACTAATTATGATGCAAATAAAAATTTTACCATAGCCAAAAATATCCCTCCTTAGGTCTCATAAAGAGAATAATGAGAGCTGGAGTTTCTCCTTCTTCATTCAATAAGTGGATCACTTAACAACCCTCTCAATCTTCTACAACGCTTTAGGGATTTCAAAGAACTTTCATATAATAATTTGAGTCTCGTAACAATCCTATGTGGTAGGCAATGTAGGAAATATTATTCCCATTTTACAGGTGAAGTGGATACTCATATAAGCTAGGGTACTTGTCAAAGAACATAAATACATTCATACCTTGAAATTTTATTCAGTATATTCCAAGTAACAGTGGTATGTATTACCTCCATACACTAAACATTAGAAAGTTGGTCAATTAATATATTATTGGTTATTGGCATTCCTGTAGCTGGCTTTTTGTATCTATAACTATTGTTTCATTTGCGAGGCAATTTTACTGGCAAGGATTGATGAATCCTCACTAGTACAGTTCAGTGGTTAAGGGAAAAATGACAGAATTGTGGATGACAGTGGGAATTTTAAAATGCAGATGTGTAGAATCCTAAAGGAAATGGCTAATGTGTGGAACTCACAAGTGTCTAATCAAGTAGGTTGAACACAGGACCTATGACACACAAAATCAGATAGACAAGAGTACCATGACCTTATGAAGATAAGTTCTAGTATTAGAGGAAACAGGGGACAGATTCCAACTTTCTGCTGAAAGAAAAGAAAGAGAATATCAGGATCCTAACCAGGTAGACTGATTTCAGTTCCGATAATATCATAACCATGATCACCATCACCAATAATTGAATACTTACTTTGAACTAGGTACATAACTAAACAAATTATGTACATCAGACCCTTTAATACCTACAGCCATCTACATGTTAACTTCTAATGTCTCTCAACATTTTCCACAGCATATGTACTGTACTCCTGTGTCATAGACTCATTTAGGTAGGTAACTATGTGTTACATCATCAAGTTACAGTTAAGGTAACAGAAGTTAAGAATGGTTATGGAACATTTTCAAGTTTCTTCAGTTTCTAAGAGGCAAATTAGGACTCAAAGATATGTTCTTACCTAATGCACCATTGCTGCCGCTTGACACAAGGAAGTAGAGAATTCAGCTATAAACAAAAGCAGCGGCACCTGAATCTTGCAGGCTAGGTGTACACAATTTGGGTACATACTGAGTTATGTAATTAATTGTGTGGTTGTGGTGTCCTGTCTTAAATGAGTGTACAAGATACTGTATCCAAGGCAATGATTTCAATTCCAGATTCATATCACCCACTTTCACCTGCCCCCACCATGCAACAGTGTAAAAGGAATTAATAAACTGTCCCTATCAGGACAGGATTTTTTTAGAATTGAATTTTGGCTGAAGTTCTGGAGTAGAGAATTAATATCTAAAGTCTAGTAAACCTGCATGAGCCAATTACTGGTTTTCTAAATATGACATGCTTTCAAGTAGTAAAGTAAAAAACTCCTTGGGTTATCCACAAAGCTTCTCAATTGAGTAGATGATGTGAGAAATTAAAGCCTGGGCTCTTTAGCCTCTTTCATATAATATTCATTAAGATTTTAAATGCCCATGATAGATTTCTTTGTTAGCGTTTTTCATTACCCTTTCTTTATGGTCATTCTTCATTCAATTTTCAATCTGTGCAACAGTCCTTGCAGCTAAGGTAATTTGAATTAAATTTTCAGCAACATCTTTTTGTATGTGTGTTTGTGAATTGCTATCAACTTATTTTATTACAATCAAGATATTTTCCATCCACTCTATTCCTCTATCCACTAATTTAGTGAGTTTATCAAAAAAGCAATCAAGTTTGCCTGACATAACGTGTTCTTTATAAATTTAGCATGGCCCCAGAGAATGTAATCTGCTATTTATTAGCAAAGCAGGCAACAGAAGCATGAACTTTTTTTAAGCCACACTCCTCCAGGGGGCCTCTGCGCAGACTGATTTGTGGTTTGAAAGAGGAATCATGGTCTGTTCTCTTTAAAGGCATAGGGCCCCTGAGGCAAGGAGTGAGTCTCTGGAAACTCACATAGAAATTTCAATTTTTGAAATTGGATGGATTTACAAGAGACTATATCCTAATGTGAAATCAAAGGCCTTGAAGTGTCATGAACATGGCATCTGAAGTTCTGCAGCTGGTCAGAGCCAAAGCTCACAGTCAGTCTTGTTACAACCCTAGGGGGCCCAAAAGGTCCTGCCATCTGCTACACATTTTAAGCATTAACCTTTTAATTGGCTTCATCATAATTTTTTCTCGGACCTATTTAGCTAATTTTCTTAAAAAAAAAACCACTAATTTTGTTAAATGAATTCTGAAATCCCCCCTTTTTTCCTCTGTTTGTATTAGAATAAGGAAGGACATAATTAAATAAATGCAAATAAATAAAGCATGTAAAAAACTCCTGTAAATCAAGTCAGTTTAAATGTAGATTAAATGAAATAGTTCTATGAAAGAGCCTGAAAAATTAAAGTATTCTTTCTCCAAACTTAGCCAGTAGATGGATTATTTGTTTGAATACAAAATTTGGAGTTCCACTCACATGGATTCTGATTCATTGAGTTAAGAAATAGTCATTTTTCTTTTAAAAATCATCTCTTGAGGTGAATTTGACAAAGATGACCCTAAAGCTACACTTTGAGGAAACAAACTTGTTTTGAAGTACTACTGAACTGGAAGAAATTGTTAATATTAATTATTAAATTTTAATTTTAATATTACCAATTCTAAACATTATCTGTGTGTTCACTCAAGCTTGTATATATGTGTATTGATCATACCTTTTCTGCTGTGGTAATGTAATTGTTAACATTTATATATTCCCACGACATCCTATTAAAAGTGTGACATGCCTGACAGTCATGGACATAATTTCTACTGTCATTCTTTTGGTCAGAACCCAGACACATGGCCCCAACCTATTTTCAATGGAGAATGGGATATATAATCTTCCTCTGAGCCTGGGAAGAAGATTGGTGAGTAAGCCTTCCCAGTGTCCACCAACATCCTGAAATAAACTAGATCTATACATTCCTAAAACTAAACTCTAACCCAGGCTCTGAGTATGAAGGAAAATATGGAAGAACTAGAGAATCATAAAATACTGTCCTTGCCATACACTTTAGAAATAATTTAGTCAGATGTCAGCATTTTAATAATGAGAATATTTTTCTATGCTCAGGAGCCCAAGTGTGGAAAAATAATCAATATCATAAAGTTTTTTAAAAAAGCTGAAAAAGATACCCAAGTCCTTTGACTAAATATATGTATTCTTTCAAAAAGGGCATAATTATATACCCATTCAAAGTAGACAACTTAAAAAAATTAAACCTTGTTTCTAAATCTGCAAATACTTGGGAAATGTTTAAGAGCTCATGTTCCTATAACAAAAATAATTTGATTCTGTAAACTCTTTGTGGCTGTTTGAAATCTATAAAGGCATATTTATTTTCCAGTAAATGGGCACTTATGAGAGAAAGCAATGGACCACTGTCTTAGTCAGTTTGGACTGCTATAACAAATTACCAGTGACTGGGTGGTTTATAAACAATGGAATTTTATTTATCACAATTCTGGAGGCTAGAAATCCAAGATCAGGGTACCATCATAGTTGGAATTTGGTGAGGGCACTCTTACAGTTGCAGACTACTGAGTTCTTGTTGTACTCTCACATGGTAGAGAACAGAGAGAGGAAGCAAGCTTTCTTATCACTCTTAAAATGGCACTAATACCCTCAAGACCTCATCTAATTCCTAATTACCTCCCAAAGGTCCCACCTCCAATTCCATCATATTGTGGGAAAGTGTTTCAACATGAATTGGGGGGGACACAAACATTTTGTCCATAGCAACCATTTATCTATTACTTTTGAGTTACACCTACAGGTAACATTATATAATTTTTAAAAAAGATGAATGGATTTAAAGTTCCAGCTCAAACATGTAAAGAACCTCCTATTTTTACAACAAGAAAAAGTTGGACAAACTGAAAATCAACCACTTTTCTCAGACACATCAGAGACCAAAAGTCTCAGGGAAAACCATCATCACGTAATCTGGAGAAACAGGCACATCTAGAGAAACCTGCTTACCAGGTAGAAGTTAACGTTAACGGATTCACATACTAGTAAAAACACATAAATAGTTATTTTCATGAATTTTTGGGGCTAAATGTGAACTAGTGTGAGAGTGAGAACTCCTGGGGGCTTCAGTCTTAGGAGGGTCTCCACAATTTCCTGGGCTTTAACCCCAGGAACTTCATCAAATTCTCACCATGGAGATTCTAGAAAAATTCCCTCCTGGATCTAGCAAGGAAAGAGTAGGAGTAATCACTGTGAAATATACTGAGAGTATTCTCCTTAACAAAGGCCTACTCTTCAGAAGACAGTTCTTTTCCACAGCATTAGTCCACCTGAGTGCAGGAAATTCTTCCTAGCCTAGTAACCCCTTCCAGTATTCCTGTCTTACCTAAGGGAGGGAAAACACACATACACACACACACACACACACACACACACACACATACACACACACACACACACACACACACACACACACACACACACACACACACACACACACACACACACACACACACACACACACACACACACACACACACACCCCACAACTGGGGTGAGGGTTTCAAGGATATAGATTTGGAATGCTGCAGCAAAGAAAAGGAGTAGAGGATGGGGGGGGGGGAAGCCATACCTCTAGAGAAACACTTGTGAAGGTCACAGTCCAGAAACACAGGTTGTCTAAAAAAATGAAATTTAATCAGAAGATTATAGAATGCTCTCATTCCTCCCCCACCATACGAAAAGTGATGAGTGTTTATGGATGAAAGAGCTGCAGGACGTAGACTATCACTAAGAAGGAGTATTTAGGGAATTCCAAGGGCAAAAGAGGAGACCCCCCTCAAAAAAAAAGAGCAAAACAAACAAGTGATAACAATAGTAACAAAAATTACAGGAATTTGAAGACTCCAGCACCTAAAGCTGCATCAAACAATCAAACATTAAATAAAGTGCAAGGCTTGCTGAGGGGCAAAAATGGAAACAAACACAAAAACCAATGTATAAAGAGACAAAGCAATCATCAGAAACAGATTCGGATATGATATATCTCACAAGGGGCGGGAGGGAAGAATAGGAGATACTCTGTTATAAGGGTCCTGCACTAAATGTGAGGCAGTAGAGTGGTATTTAAAGGTGCACTTAGATTCTGTAAAGCTATATATTGTAAACTATCAGCAATTGCTTAAAAAATAGATAAATAACTAAATGAATAAAACAAGTATAGTTAATACACCAAAACATATACTAAGATGGAAGCATATAAAATGCTCAGTTAAAATGAGAGAAAGCAGAAAAAGGAGAAGAGAGAATAAACTAATGGACACGATTAGAAAACAATTAGAAACATGATAGATATTAATCTAACTATATCAACAGTGAATTTAAACACAAATAGTCTTAAAACACAAATTAAAAGATAGAGATTGTCCTATTGGACTACAAAAATCAGAACAAAAACAAAATCCAAGTAAAAATCCACTTAATGTAAATATTCAGATAAGGTAAAAGTAAAGGCATGGAGCAAAACATATCCGGCTTGCCTTAATCAAAAGATAGTTAGAGTAGCTATACTAATTTCAGAAAAGCAGACTTCAGAACAAAGAAGATTATGAAACATATAGAGGAGCATTACATGACAATAAAGAGGTCAATTCTCTAAGAAGACATAATGACTCCAAGTGTGTATGCACCTAACAACAGAGTGTCAAAATACGTAAAGCAAAAACTGGTAGAATTAAAAACAGAAATAGACAAATCCACTAAGTGAATAGTTAGTGAATAGTTGGGAGTGAATAGTGAATAGTTGGAGAATTAACAGCTCTCTGTCAATAATTAATAGATAAATCTGGCAGAAAATCTGTAACAATATAGAAACCTGAACAGCACTATCAGTCAAATTGATCTAATTAACATTTCTAGAATACTCCATCCAACAACAGCAAAATACACATTCTTCTCAATCTTACATGGAACAGTCACCAAGATAAAACACATTCTGTTCCATAAAACAACATGAACAAGTTCAAGAGAATAGAAATCATACAAAGTATGTTCTCAGACCACAATGAAATTAAACAACAATAAAAAAATCCATAAAAGAAAGATAGCTGAAAAAACCCTCAACTATTTGGAAATTTAACACACTTTTAAATAACTCTTGGGTCAAAGAAAAAGTCTCAAGAGAAATTATTTTGAACTTAATGAAAATGAAAACACAGCTTTCCAAAATGTAAAATACAGTAGAAGTTGTGTTTAGAGGGAAATTTAGAGCATTGAATTACTATATTAGAAAAGAATAAGGATCTCAAATAATCCAAGCTGCAACCTTATGAATCTAGAGAAGGAAGAGCTAATAAAGCCTAAAGTAAGCTGAAGACAAGAAATTCAAATTAGAGCAGAAATCAATGAAATTGAAAATAAGAAAACTATAGAGAAAAATCAGTGAAACCAAACCTGATTAATCTTTGAAAAGCTCAGTAAAATTGGCCAATCTTTACCCATGCTAACAACAAAAAAAACTATAGAAGACACAAATTACTAACGTTAGAAATGGAAGAGAAGCCATCACTACTCATGTCTTAGACATTAGAAGAATGAAAATGAAAATTCTATGAACTCTTGTGTTTAAAAATTTTATAATTTAGATGAAATAGATCAATTTCTCAACACAATCTACCAAAACTCACACAATGGAGATATAGATAAACAATGGAGAAATATTCCATGTTCATGCGTTGGAAGACTCAATGCTGTTAAATGTCAGTTATTCCCAAGTTCATGTACAGATTCAACAAAATCCCAATTAAAATGCCAGCAAGCTATTTTGTAGACATTGATTAAATGATTCCACAATTTATATGAAAGGGCAAAAATCTATAATAGTCAACAGAATACTGAAGAAGAAAACCTAAGTTGGAGGACTTATATTCCACAACTGTAGACTTATTATAAAGACTCCGTAATCAAGACAGTGTGGTATTAGTGGGAAACACACACACACACACACACACACACACACACACACACACACACACACACACACACAGATTAGCAGAACAGATTATGAAGCCCCACAAACATAATCAACATATTTTTGACAAAGACACACTCCCTCCCTCTGATGACCCTTCCTCCCTTCCTTCCTTCTTTTCTTTCTGTTTCTTTTTAATCTTCATTCTATATAAAAGTATTTAAAAATTTATCCCTACTATTACTTCTACTTCAACTTCTAGTGCTACTTTTAAATAATTTAGATGTGAGGAAGTCTAACTTGGATATAATTATGATTTTTAAATATTTTAACATGGGAAATGTATATTTTATAAATTTAACAACTGTTCAAGTTTATAAATTTTAATCATAGAGAGATCATGAAAAAATTTAGAAGTATTATTTTGCATATGTGAATTCAAAACAATCAGTTACATATGAAAGAAAACTGGTTATAATTCTTGACCTATTAAATCATTGTTTTGAAGACACAGGATTATTGTATTTGTGTTGAAATACTGAGAGATTATCACAATCCCTAGTGAATAGTTTTGTTGAATAAATGTTTGTCTTATAAAAGTAAAAACAATTAAAGTAGTAAAGAATTTTATAATTAATTTAGCTTATTAATTATGAGTAGTTATTTACATTGTTACTCTGTTTTGGGAATTTATAGTATTTATCACCAAGTTAGATTTGTATTCTTTTATAAGCTTTAGTTTAGACTAAGATAGCATCCCTTTATGATGAAGGAATGGTTTGTGTTTTATGATGTGCTTTATCATCATACATTTCTTCTAATTATTACTCTAATATTTTGTGACATTGTTGTTTCCCTCTCCATTTCACAAAAGGTGAATCAGAACTTCAGAGAAGTTAAGTCGTCTAGTACAAATAGCTACCGTCTTTGTTCGGTTGGACTGCCATAACAGAATACCATAGATTGGGTGGCTTAAACAACAGAAATTTATTTCTCACAGTTCTGGAGGCTAAGAAGTCCAAATCCAGGTGCTGACAGATTCATGGTCTGGTGAGGGCTCACTTGCTCTGTCCTCACATTGTGGAAGGGGTGAAGGAGCTCTTTTATCAGGGCACTAATCCTATTCATGAGGGTTCCACTCTCATGACCGAATCACCTCCCCAAGTCTCCACCTACAAATATCATCTCATTGGGGATTAAGTTTCAACGTATGAATTCTGGGGGGACCCAAACATTCAGTCTATAGCAGGTATATTGCATCAGGATTAGATTTATATCTTAGCTCTTTGGGCTAAGGCACAATATATTCCAATTAGGCTTGAAGATATCTGGTTAGAATGGTAAACAACTATAGAAGGAAAACCAAACAAATCATCAACTTTTAAACTGACAAGCTGGTATACATCTGACTTCTGGTTTACATTAAATTCATCATGAGAAGATAGTTTATCCTTTTATTTGAATTCTGAAAGTTTTTCTATCATCTGCTATTTTGCATGGATGAATGATTTCAAAATAACACACTGTATCTATCATACATACCACTTTTTATGGGTTGCCTGAGGTATTCAGTACTCTGATGATTTTAGACCAAGTAAAATATAGACATAATAACATTAGAAATAGATGGTTTCCTATATGATCTTTTGATTAAATCAGAAAATGATATTATCATGCTTTCTTAAAAGTCCACTTATTTTTTTAAAGAAATCCCAGTCTAATAACAAATCCTTTTTGTCATTTCCAATGAACACTTTGGTACCAGTTGTGTCACCATAACTGCATTACGTTTTGTTTTTATTATGTTACATGAATGATTTACAACCAGTTATTTGATGCTAGTCCAATTATTAAAATTAGATGGGCGTCATGTAACACTATAATGTATTTTGTGAGTGTTGGTAGAAAAGAACAATATAAACACTAACTAAGGATATATATTTTTACATAATGTTTTTCAACATCTTCAAATGCTGTATTCTCAAAGGTGTGTTTTAAAATACAATATAAAATTTCAGTATCCTTCATGGAATTTCAGGCACTATAGCGCCTGACACAGATTATTTGGCACATTTCAAATCAACTTGCAGATGCAGTCAGATAACATTTGGGAAATAAAAACAACACAGTTACTGGTTTTTAATAGTTCTCCCTCTTTCCAGAATTTACTCGATTCCTAGAGAACACTCACACAAGAATACATGCTATCTTTTTTACTCAGTTTATCCCCTATAGCTTTCTGAGAGATATCATAGTGTCCATTACCTTGCTGAGTTTAAGTGCTATCAATAAAGTCATCTCTACCTACACTACAAAAAAGAGAAAAAGAAAGAAAGAATGAAAGAAGATGCATACTCTCCCAAAGGCAAGCTTAGCTTCAAATATCTTTGGAATAGCTTTTGTGTTAGAGCAACAACCATTCTCATGTGTCTATTTAAAGCCCTAGTCAGTCCATGGATATATAGTGAAATTTTATATATCACAACTCAGATGTAAAAAAACAAAGGCTATTTGCTCTCATCTTGCTCTCTATCTCCCAGTCCATTTTCTGTTTGAGATGACAGGAAAAGTGCAAATTTAAAATTGTAGGGTATTCTGAATTTTGGTTATTTTGATTTTTTTTTATTGCTTCTCAATCCATTTATTTATTTACTTAATCACTTAGTCAATTATTTATTTACATCATTACTGATCTGTAAGTAATTATTTATTCTCTGTTCTTAATCCAACACCATAGCTCTTTATTGTATTGCTTTTTTTTTTTTTTTCCCCAGATCTGCTTATTGGGGACTCTTTCAGGTTGGCTCCTGACTCCTACTAACACACTTTCATTTTTAAAGCCTTTTATTTACTGGTAAAACAAGAAGATGCAGGCTTAAGCTCAGTTTGTACTTTTTCTTGTCCTAATTCTATGATCAATGTATTCTGAAAGGAGTCTTTGTTTCTTTTATTAGAGAGTGGTATTCAAAAGCCATGATATAGACATTGGGCATGCTCAGTGCTTCTGAGGTGTCACTGCTTCTAGGCCCGCCAAGGGAATAGAGTTAGGAAAAATATGTATGTATACACAAATATTTATACACACGTATCAATATTTGTTTTTCATTTCTTTATATATCTATTAAATGAGTTCATATTGATATATATGACTGTAATTCATAAGCACAGTATTCATTCTAACATTCCCCTTACTTATATGATGTCTTTCTCTGACAGTGAGGAATCTAGCTACATTATATAGAAATCAGTAGCTATATTATATTCACTTCTTAAAAACACAGGATAAACATAAATCCATTTCAGAATTTCTAAGTAGTACCCTGTGATAAACACATTTTGTACATATATTAGAATGTTTATGTGCAACTCCTTTTGTCATTAGTCTTACATATTTTGACAAAATTTCTTTTTCAAAGTTATTTAGGTTAGTGCCTATCTTCTTCGCCTCTTCAAATATGCCATCTATTTGTAATACAATTAGATGCATTTTTCACAGTGGGTTCGATCCCTGGTTGGGGAACTAAGATTCCACATGCCTCAGGGCAACTAAGCCCGCACGCCACAACTACTGAGCCTATGCACTCTAGAGCCTACGCGCCACAACTAGGGTGCCAGCAACTACTGAGCCCGTGTGCTGCAACTACCGAGCCCGTGACACAACTAGAGAGAAGCCCGCACACCACAATGAAAGATCCCACGTGCCACAATTAAGACCCAATGTGGCCAAATAAATATTTTTTTTTAAAAAAGTAATGAAAAAGATGACCATAATATTTTCTAGCTCTTTCCAGTATGAGGTGGAGTCTGTTTTCCTTAAACTTGAATCTCGGCTAGCTTTGTTACTTGCTTTGGCCAATTCAAATGGAAAATGGTGGTCTTAGGCCTAAAGAGACCTTGCAACTTCCAGTCCTGATGCTCATGGGAACTCTACAACCACCACTATGTTCATGAATCCAGGCTAGTCTGCTATATCATGAGTGACATATGGCTTAGTTCTCCCCTTCCCTGGCCAGTAGTCAGCCAGTTGCCAGCCAATTGTCAGATACATGAATGAGGCTTTTGACCATTGGCTGAAGGCAAATGCATGAGTCAATCCAGCCAAAATCAGCAGAAAAACTGTCCAACTGAGCACAGCCAAATTGCAAATCCACAGAATTGACCTAACGGATGGATGGTAGTTGTAAAAGATTCTTTCATTTCCTCCTTTTTCTTCTATTTTCAACATAAAGAACTAGAAGAACTTTTCTCCTGCTATTGGATTATAAATCCCTTATGTTATATCTTCTTCTTTCTTTGTCTATTGCTCTTCTTTCTTGATCAGTGAGACAAAATATTGTAATATTGACAACTCTGGTATTTAGTCCCAGAGCCTTCTTTCAAGACAATTGATTCACTCTAGACAAATCTATATATAAAACTTAAAATTCAGACATTATGAATGGACCATTTGTTTCAACTTGATGCCCCAAAGCAGTAAAAGCATTGATTCCAATGGTGGAGAAATCTGGAAATTCATAGACTAATGATCCAAGGAGCATTAACTCAATGTCACATAAGTATTACACATTTTATCATTTACTAACCACAGTGATTCCTCGTAATCGTTTTCAGTTATATCCATCACTAATTCATAACTTGCCATTCTACTCTCTCCTAACTTGATCTTGACTTAGCCTGTTGTAGATATTTATTCTTATTTTTACATTGAACTCTCTGAAGTGGTTCATAGTTACCAGGGTATTTGTTGATGATAATATTTTCTCCATTTATAATTGACGCTTCTTTACAACAAATATTTGGAAACTTTTATTATTGCTTTTCTTCTATTTGATAAAAATTCCTTAAGTAGAACATATTTTGTTTTATCTAAAAAGGTGTAAGTGAAAGGAGAAGCAGTTGTTAGTTCTCTAGTACGTTGTCAAGGGAGTAAACTTTACAAATATATACTCAGTTTCTGCTATGAAATTTTCCTTCAAAGTCTCATTAACTTTAGGGTAAAGTCCTCACTGTGAAACCCTATAGCATCAGAATGGTGACAAACTTAGGAACATAACTAGTCCCATCTCATTACACTAAAGCATCAAAAGCACATTCACTCCCCCACACATACAGAGAGTGACATATATGCATCCATTTTATTGTGGTGCCCTTCTCTGCCTTGTCTTATTTGACAAGGTCTATCCATATTTTCAAGATAGATTTTTTACTCTCCTCTTTGACTTTTCCAGGCTCACAATGAACTATTTCTTTGTGATATCAGAACATTTGCACATAGCTTTATAAATTCATAATGTGTGGCATGATAATTGTCCTTTTACATGTTAAATTCATTCAAGGACAGAGGCCTTGTCATATTATTCTTCATTTAGGTAGTACCTGAAGTCCTGTTATTTTACAAAGTTACAAGAACCAAGGCCATGACTACCTTGCTTTGGACTCTCTTCCCATCATTTAACGTAGGTATTGACACTTAATAAAAAAATCAAATACTTGATAATTGAATTAATTTGTGTATAATGTATATACGAAATGAGCAAAGCACAGAAAATACAGCACCTGCTTCATGAAACTAATGGATCATTGATGAAGAATAAATATCAAAACAGAATATTTCTTTACAAAATAAAAACAGATCCTCAATTATAAAGCCATTGAGAAAATGTATTAAGAGTGTCATTTTTTTTTTTTTCCAGTTTCACCAGAACAAGAATGGGGTTCTCTCGTGTTTTTTTTTTTTTTTTTTTAACATCTTTATTGGAGTATAACTGCTTTACAATGGTGTGTTAGTTTCTGCTTTATAACAAAATGAATCAGCTATACATATACATATATCCCCATATCTCCTCCCTCTTGCATCTCCCTCCCACCCTCCCTATCCCACCCCTCTAGGTGGTCACCAAGCACCGAGCTGATCTCCCTGTGCTATGCAGCTGCTTCCCACTAGCTATCTATTTTATATTTGGTAGTGTATATATGTCCATGCCACTCTCTCACTTCGTCCCAGTTTACCCCCCTTCCCACTCCGTGTCCCCAAGTCCATTCTCTACATCTGCGTCTTTATTCCTATCTTAAAAAAAAAAAGGTTCTGAAGAACCTAGGTGCAGGACAGGAATAGAGTTTCATTTTTAAAAGAGAATTATCTAAACATAGCATATGAAACCTTAGTAATACTTGGGTATAATTAATCTAGTGTAGTACTCTAGTGAAATAAAAACAAAATCAAAATACACACACATCACTTTAAACAGAAATATATATCATAGAGCTAAGACATATTACCTTAAAATGTTCCCTAAAAATCTTAATACATGGGCAAGAAATATTGAGGGCATATCACATTAATTGTAGACATTATCTTATAATGAAGTGGATTTTAGCATTATCTTCTCTCACTCCATACACATTATTGGTAAAGACTGATCAGAATATGCTGTCCTCAGTAGCAGAGAATTATTATTAAGTTCATGGAGCAGAGTCATATTTTATAGTTCTGTAATCCTTTGTTCAAGTCAGTTCTTCAGACATTTATTGAACATTTGCTTGGCAGAATGCACTGTATAAGTACTAGATATTTAGTCTGATTTGAAGACTGAAGAAATAGTGGCTGAACTTTATTTCCAGCTCAGGTATAAGAGACCTGAAAAATTCTAAGCATGAGCCTAAAAATGCTGGTATACTGCAAAATTCTGATAGGTTCTATACCTTTTAAATGTCATCAATAAGAAAGGAATAGCTATCTGTGAACAAAGTGTAGGTGGTGGGGAGGGTAAGATGTCCCCAAAACCAAGTATAGACCAGCACAGATATACAATTAAACACGGTTGACAGTGAGGTACACCAACAAATTGGAATTTAAAAGTCAGAGACCATCTGAGATGTGCAGTTATCATGGGTTGGCAAGACAGCCAGACAAAGGAAATTATGAAACATATGCTGGGTTTCAGGTAAGAAGCACAGGCTCTTTATGAAGCACTAGAGCCTTCTCCTTGCAAATATATTCCTGTGTGTGGTTAGCTGATTAAGGTTCAAGGATTTGTCATTTATGAATATAAAGCAAGGCAAACATTAGAGGTCAAACAAAAATATGATTAAAATTAGCAGAATTGGGACTTCCCTGGTGGCACAGTGGTTAAGAATCTGCCTGCCAATGCAGGGAACATGGGTTTGATCCCTGATGCGGGAAGATCCCACATGCCGTGGAACAACTAAGCCCTGTGCCACAACTACTGAGCCTGTGCTCTAGAGCCCACGAGCCACAACTACTGAAGCCCGCGTGCCTAGAGCCCGTGCTCCGCAACAAGAGAAGCCACCGCAATGAGAAGCCTGCGCACCGCAACGAAGAGTAGCGCCTGCTCCCGGCAACTAGAGAAAGCCCGCACGCAGCAACGAGGACCCAACACAGCCAAAACTAAATAAAAAAAATAAATAAGTTTTTAAAAATTTAGCAAAATGCCAACATAGAATCTTGGAACAAATATCCTATTGCAGGTGTTAGATTACAGTGGATGCTCTATTGTTCTCACCAATTGAACACAGAAATAGAAATTACCTGGCATAAAAAATGCAGGAATTAAGAATTTCCCCATGAGATCACTTAGTGCATATTTTCTACTTGCTTGATTTTTATGCCCCTATATTTGGGAAAAAAACTATGGTTTTCACTACCAGTCTAACAACTTACCTACTCTCAGCCCATGGAGTTTGAGATAGGCTTCCTCCCCATCCCAACCCCACCCCACTTAAGAGAATTACATGACCCACACTTGAGGAATCAAAATCTGATTCAGGCAGAGACATACGTGCTGAAATAGTCCAGTGCTATAGACTAAATGTTTTTGTTCCCCCCTATGTTGAAGCCCTAATCCTCAATATGATGGTATTTGGAAGTGGGGCCTTTGGGAGGTAATTAAGTCACAAGGGTGGTACCCTTATAAGAAGCGACATAGGAGAGCTGGGGCTCTCTCTCTCCCTCTCTCCTCCTCCCTCTCTCTCTCATTCTCCCAACCATGTGAGGACACAGAAAGAAAACATCCATTTGCAAGCCAGAAGGAGGGCTCTCACCAGAACCTGACCACACTGGCACCCTGATCTCAGACTTCCCAGTCTCCAGACCTGTGAGAAATAAACTTCACTTTAAGAGACACAATCTATGCTACTTGTTATGTCAGCCGAAGCAGACTAAGACACTCAGCAAAATAAAACAGAACAACACTCTACTCAGAGATGAAAAAATCTGCAGCCAGAACTTAAACATCCAGTTTGCCATTGTCAGAAAAAGCCATAGCAGGTGCCAGGAGTACCATTTAGGGATGGAGAAATTGACTATGGTACTTTTATTTGCATAAATGTCCAAAATTACGCCCCTCCCTATGTCTATTCCTCTTTGTAATTTTACTATACAGCTCCCACAATCAACATGATTAAATTTCCCCAACCACTTCAATCTAGGCTAGTCTTGTGACTTTCTTTGACTAATAAAATGTGGCATGAGTATCTCTGGACTAGTTCCAAGCCTCATCCTAGGCCTCAAGATGCCTTGTATTCTTCTTGCTCTTACTCTTGTAACCTTGCCAGGGTCATGTGATCAAGCCCAGGATTAGCTTGCTGGATGCTGAGCACATGGCCCAGCCATTCCTTTAGCTTCAGCTGACAGTCAGCAAACTGTAAGAAGCAAAGCTACCCAGCAGACTCACAATGGAACCATGACCAAAAGGTGACGTCAGCTGAGATAAGACCTGCTCAGCTAGCCAGACCAAATTACTGACCTACATAATCATGAGTTGTGTAAATGTTTATTCTTTTAGCCACTAAGTTTTGGGGTAGTTTGTTATGTATTAAAAGCCTTAATTTAACCAACTTAGCAGGCGAGAAATCAAGTCTTAATGGTATTGCTTAATCTCTGAATCCAACTGCCCTTTGACATTTTTAGTCTCATTAATAAACTCTAGTATGAATTGGATTTTTCTGACAATTGCAACAGAGGAAGGATACTTGTTGACTCACCCACTCATGAACGTGTGTACTCCCAGTTTCTATCTCTTTAATCTATTCTACTCACTACAAATGTGAACATATTACTCGGCTGCATAAAAAGCCTATGTGACTTCTAATCTCCTCTTCAATGTATTTGAAAGTCTTTGCATGGTCCCTAGTTTATACTCTGCATAGGTCTTGACATTAATTGTCAACAGTGAGCCTGTCACCCCCCCCCACACACACACCCTAGGAATGCCGTTTAATCACTGCCATTGAATGCATCAAAAACTCTACCATACCACCATACTTTTAGGAATGATACTCTCTTTGCCATAAATGCCCTTCCATATTTGTCTCCTTTCCTAACTCCTCCTTATTTTTCAAGAATAATCCCTGTTAGCAAACATTTAATAAACATCATAGGCTTTATAAGGAGACCATCCTCTGTGCTCTGATTAGGTGACATAGCTTTGGAGCTACCTGACGTTGATCATAGGAGACTGTGCTTGATGGATTTCTTTCTCCCCAGGACTTGGGCCAGGGCTTACCATATAATATGTATTCAATGTGCCTTGATGAACACACATACACATATAACCTAAAGACTTGGTTCAGTGCATTTAGAATATATTCTTTATGATATTTAAAATTTTTAAGGTACAACTTTAGTTAATGATTTGGTCATTTCCTTTTCCTTTCCAATTAAAATGGATATGCAACTATTGATAAAATTACCTAATTCAACTCCTGAATTATATTACATTTTTAATCCAAATGAAAATATATTTGGAGTATAGTCAAGGAAGCATATCCATGAAATAGAAATTGCCACCAGGCGCATTTATTGATTTCAGACACTTAAACATATTACAAGATCTAAAAAGACCGCAAATGAAATCCAAGGGTTAATTATCCTCTGCCTGGGGTTCCTTGAACTGTTCTCTGTATAATTGTGCTAGCTGTTTCTTATTTTGCATTCTTATCTTCGTATAAATCAACATCTGTGCTTCTTTAATTAGGATACTCTACATTATTCACACTTCTGGTTTTTAATAATTTTACCCAAATCTCTATGTTGATTGCATTTTTTAGCACCACAAAATTAGGCTTTTCTAAAGTCTAATATCCTTACAGTGTTATGCCTTTGAAAACATTTCTTTTTATATGAAATTTGAGAAGCCTTTTGAGATGATTAGATTAGTGTTAAGTGGAGGTAGCACACATTAAAAAAAAATCATCAAGGGAAAAATCTTATGTGGAATTTTGGCATAAAATGACAAAGGAAGAAGACAATTGGTGCTTTTAACTGATTTTATAAGGTTGACAACCAACAGTAGGAAGTGATATTTTCATCATTTAGGGTACAAATTAAACTCTTCATTGTATACTATCTGAATGTTAAACATACTTTCTAAAATAGGGATATACTTATAAGATACAATTCAAGTAAGTTTATTAAATTCTGTTTAAAAACAACATAAAATATATACTTTTGCCCATAAAATAGAGCTTCATATTGCTTGACTTTATATTTTCAAGCTTTTTCAAATTTCCTTGACTGTGAGTAGACACAGACTTTTGGGGGAATGCTGTCACAAACCAGTAAACAAATAGTCTTCACTTACAACCAAAACATATTAGTGTGATTAACTTATGGTTGCTGATGACTCATTAGAAGCACTAATCTTATTCTAATTTTTTCTTCCATAATTTGGAATCGCTAAAAGAGCTCTTTATTAGATTGTAAGAGTTATTTCATATTAAATTGTAATTTTGCAGAATATTGGTTTTATTTTTTTGTCATCCTTTAATATGCCTTCCATAGCAGGAGTACCTGAAAATGCAAGTTGAATAATACTAAATTTCTTATTTCCCCCAAGTTTGAAACTACTCAACAATAGTTAGCATACTGGAGGAAGACTAGGTTTGGATACAGCAACCCTGGCCTGTTTCAGCAACCTAGGGAACATTTTTGATATCTCTGAGTACGCTTCCTCAACTGTAAAGTGAAAAGAATACCACAAATGTTGCCCTTAGTACAAGATTGTTTTAAAGATAAGCAGATATAAGACAGCTGTCCCTGCTTTGAAACATATAATCCTTTATCACATGAAAAGGGTCATCAAAATTAAAATATGGGATGGCATTTTGTCTCTCTAAAACCTGTGAGCCGTGTGATATCTCTCAGAACATTGGTCAAAAAAGGGAAGTAAATGTTAATGCCCAAGCAGACAAAACAGATTGTGACTTTGTTCATAAAATATATCACTAATTTCTGTGAGTGTATGCATACATATGTATATATATATACATACACACATATACCTATAGTTGAGCTTTGAACAGCTCGAGTTTGAACTGTATGGGTTCACTTATATGCACGTTATTTTCATAGTACATATTAAATATGTACTACAGTACTGCACAATCCACTGTTGGTTGAATCCATGGATGTGGAACCCAGTATACAGAGGGCTGACTATGAAGTTATAGGCAGGTTTTCAGGACACAGGAGGTTGGTGCCCTTAACCCCCATGATGTTCAAGGGTCTGCTATATATTCTCAGACTGTATGTTTTCTCAGAGGATGTTCATAGATATAGATATAGTGTGTATGTATGTGTATAGATAGATATACACATATAGATGTAGTGTGTGTATGTATATACACACATTTAAAGATGTTTCTAATTTAAGAGGACTGTTTTGAGAATCAAATGATGCAATACAGTGAAATTCACGTAGGCTTTATCCACCCAACACATGCTGCATATACAGAGTTATCACTGATTAATTATTGTTTCTATTTATTAGAAGGTTAGTACTAAGCGATGAAATGAAATAAGAAAAAGCAAGCAATCAAGAATAGGAGAATTAAGGCTGAAGCTTCTGTCCTAAGAAGTAAACTAAAAGATAAAAAAATTAAATCTAATAAGACAAAAATAAAAAATGAAAGACGGGTATGAAATCACATCACAAGAGTATAATGATAAAAACTGCAGAATCAGATAACATTGAAATAAAATAATGGGTTTCTGGTTCAACAATGCAACTGATTCACCTCCAATGTAGTGTCTCCCAAATTCTCATAAAAGGAAAAAACATAAATATTAATAAAAATAAGGCATCTAAATTTGAAAAACAAGCAGTAACAGTCTAATGACAGAAACTAGAAAGGATCCTATATAATAGACAGTATCATTAAAAATTATTCAGATATTGCCACAAGAAGTTGAAGTCTGCTCAAAATGAGGAGGTAATGTGGCTTATACTTCTTCTATCACCTGTCCCTGCCAATAACTTATCTGTCCCACTAGAGGGTTATTGTATAGGTTGCTAGAATCCTGTTATGTCTCCCCAATCTATTCCATGCTGGCCTGTTTAAAGACAAGTTAAGAGAGAAGGAGGTAACCTACCCAGTCTTGCAAAATTATTTTTTAGAAAAACCGAACTAGAAACTTTATCTTCTTTATCCCTTCTTGATACTTAATGTTGCAGAATAAGAGTCTCATTTGAAACTGGTTTTAACAATAACAATAATGTAAATGTAAAATTTTACCCAAAACATATTCAGAAACATACTAGGTATGTACTTATTTACTATCTTGATCTTACTTCCCATGCTAGAATGAGCTACATTATCTTCCTGAAAAAATACAATAGTTAAACCATGTAGGAAATGACCAAAAGTACCCAGGAACGCCAAGTTATTTCTAACAGAAATGCCAATTTCCAGCTCATTAATTCAATATTCTATTCTTGTTCAACTTTCCAACACAGAATCTCCTGCCCAACTGCAAGTAGCATGAAAGAGTTTTAAAGCTAATGCAGGGATTATAAAACAGATGACATTTAAAAACCCACTCCAAAGTAAATATTTCATTTGAAAAGAAAAACAAAAAGGAGGTATAGACACAGGTGAATGATAGTTTAAACACACACTTATATCCACAAATGTCATCATTCATGCCATTCATAATAGCTGGAAGCAAAATACTGATTTATCTATCTCCTTTCCACACACGACAAGCTCTTACAACTGCATAGGGAGCATGTTGAATTCCTATAAACGTAGAGTAGTTAAGGAGGCCTCTGCAGTCAAACTGTAGAGGTCCAAATCCCAGACCCTGCACTGTATGCCTGTGAAATCTTAGGAATATTATTTAACCTCCCTGTGCCTTACCTTTTCTCATCTGGGCAATAGGGATGAGAATAAATCTCACTTCACAGAACTGTTGTGAGGATTAAAGGATTTAATAAATAAAAGCCACTGAGAATCATGCCTGAAAGTCCACAGTATGGTCTCTATAAAAGATACATATTCTTTTATATTCCCAGAACCCAGAACAATATCTGGCCTATTCTTTTCTCTATATACTTTATCATTTTTTTTTTTAACTAAATGTTTGGGTTTTGGTTTTGAGTTGCTTTTCTCACTTTGCATTTCCCTCATTATTCTGAGAAACATGAGAGGCTATGACACTGGAAAGGAGGTATTTTGAGTAAGTTATGCAGACTGCCCCCCTCTTTCATGCTCGAGTCCAAAAGGCAGTCAAAGAAAACATACTGTAGGGGAAAGAAAAAATCACAAAACCAGTTCAATGTGACTGACTCTTCATTCTGAATGTGCTATGCAAATGAGATTTTTCACGTCTAAGCATATGGGATAGAAATTGGTGAAAGCAGTAAACATGGAACTATGCTTTTTTGTTTGTTTGTTTTAATACAGGTTCAGCCAAGGAGAGGTGAGAGGTGAGGGTGGTCTCTGAAAGTTAACCCATGCAATGCTGGAGCAGACATTATGTCCCTTCAGCTATTCAAAACATGCTGAGCATGAGACTTGGAAGTTTGTTGGTCATGAATAGTGTGTCCTTCTCATCACAAGGCATGGCTCAGTACTTATTAGAGAGCCCAAGACATGTTAGGAGCTCTGAATGTTTGCACAATTAATGGTGTGTATTATTAAGAATATGGCCTTAAATATTTTGACCTGCCTGCAACATGGTGAAAACCCTTTGTACTTGGTGCAAGATTTAGTTTCCTGTGGTTCAAAAGTACCATTCAATATCCAGCCCCACTTCCTACTGTATCTGGTTTTCATAAACCACATATTTTACTGCTCTCTTAGTAGATTTATCCTGTCCCTCGTCCTTCAACAATTCAGGCTTTGGGTAGAAAGTAGTAAACAGGAGTAATCTTTCCCCAACTACAGCCTCATACAGTATAATGAAGCTTGTAGTTTCAATATTCTTATTCTTTTTTTTAACCATCTGTATTAGTTACGTATTGCTGCACAACAAATTACCTCAGAATACAGTGTCCTAAAACAAATACAAACATTTATCATCTCACACGGATTCTGTATATCAGGATTTGGGGAGCAGCTTGGCTCGGCTGATCTAGCTCCAGTCTCTCATGAATTGAAATTACACTGTCAGGTGGGGTTGTGATCATCTGAAGGCTTGACTGGGGATGGAGGGTCTACTTCCAAGACGGTTCACTCATGCGGCTGTCAAGTTGGTGCTGGCCACCGGCAGGAGGCCTCAGTTCATTGCCACATGGACCTCTTCTTCTTAATTATAGCTGGAGCTTATGGCTAGTGCTTAAATCTCTACTCATGGCAATTCCACTTCTGGTAATCAGAGATTTTATACCTATGTCCTTCTCTCTTCCTCTAAGAAACCTTATACATAAATGGAATGCATATAATGCAAAAAGACTACAAGAGATTACGATAAGATAAATATATTAAGGCCTTATAGACACTTAATGCATAAAAATCACCAATCCTGGGGAAAACAGAGATTCACTTACTATCCTCAAAAAAAAAAAAAAAAAAATCACATCCTAGTTGTGGAATAGAGTTTGCAAATGCCCTACACTAAATCTTACTGTTGGTTGAGTTCTCTTTTTCCTGCATTAGATTTTAAGTCTTTGCTAACAATGGTTAAGATATTCTTCTGATTTTGTAATAAATGCACTGGTTCCATAAAATTGTAGGGTTTATTAATTTAATCAGTAAATATTTGTTAAGCAGCTGCAACAAATGTGCTCAGCAAAGAGACACATGTGAGAAAAAAAAAAGAAGAAGAAGAATTCTTCCCTGATAGAACTTATCTCTGACAAGAGTGTGGTCATGAGAGTGAAGATGAGAAATGACTAAATACTTAGTGTTTTAATTAGTGTGTTGCAATGTGATAAGTGTTATGGAAAAAAATAAATGTAGAGCAAGGGTAATATGGATCAGAAAAGCAGGAGAGAAGGAGTTTGCAATTTTAAATAAGATGGTGTGAAGGTAAGCATCACAGAGAAGTGACACATGAGAAAATTTTTCATAGAGATGTATGAGCCAAGGAAGTTGGAGAGGAGGAAGTAGATAACATCCACATAGAGACATTAGCCAGTGTAAAGACCCTAAGGATAGAGAGTGACTGAAATGCCTGAGTGATGAAAGGTCAATGTGGCTGGAGCAAAGTTAGGAATAGGAATAAATAAGATCAGGGGAGCAGTGAAGGGGAAGACTATACAGGCTTGGTAGGCCACTATTACAAACTTGACTTTGTCTCTGAAGAAAGTCAAGAGAGTCATTGATGAATTTTGAGCAGAGAAATGCATGACTGCCTTACTTCTCTAAGGATACTATTAGCATTTTGGACCAATAGGGTAGAAAGAAATCATGTTTACCTTCACCCTCCCCCCCAAAAAAGTAGATAATTGTAACATCTTCACCATCAGCATCATAATCATCATCATCATAATATATAAAACAAAAAACTTCACAACACTAGACACAATGCAATAACAAATAGTGATCACTGAAAACAAATGAGGTGAGCCCTGCTACTGCCCTAGCTTACTGAATTGAGATACTTTCCATGAACTGAGCATCAGTGAGCTATGGGAAAATAATATGCACATGTATTAGATGTAAATGGAGATGGAGCAACTGAATAAAAAAGCAGGCTTTGTTTTGAGGGCTCATCAGCATTTCAACTTTTGAGAGGTTAGTTCTACATGTCACTTGGATACTAAAATTTTGTAAAACTTGTCTTTAAACAGGCCAGCATGGAATAGATTGGGGAGACAGTTTAGAGGACAGTTGGATGTATATGTTTGAAGTTCAGGAGTGAGGCCTGGATGAGAGATATAAAATTCGCAGTTGGCATAGAGAGATAGAATGGTAATAGTAGTAGTCATAACAGCTACTAGCATGTATTGAGTGTTTACTAGGTCCAGGATAAATGTTTGAAGCCCATTTCAATCAGTTTTCTCTGAAGTCCTGTAATGTCAGCACACTGATTTTGGCCCAAATCTTACAGATGAGTAAACTGAGCTTTAAAGTTGTTAAATTGTCCAGAGTGGTAAGTGGAAGAGAAAGAGCTCATGACACATTTCTGTGAAACCATAGACTGAATTCCTAACCCTTAAACTGTTCTCTTACCTACTGTAAAGCAAATATTTCCAGCACTAGATTGGAATGATGAATAGATGTGTGGATGAATGGAGTGGCTGGATAAAGTCATTTGTGTAAGGCCAAACAAAATAACTATTAGCAAAAAGCACCAAGTGCTCTAAGAAAGCAAGGGAAGGAGCAATCAATTCTGATGGAGGAGATCTGAGGAGTCAACATCAAAGAGTTACGATGAGTGCTACAAATAACGGGATGTTGCTAGGTATGAAAAGAGCATGGCAATAGGGGTGACAGGACAGGAAGAGCAATGACTTGCGACATTAAATGGTCGATCAAGATCAGACAGAGATAAAGTGTGAGATGTGGCTGGGCTGTAGGGCGATAGATAGAAGTGGTGGGAGATGCATTTAAAGAGATCCGAGGGAAGCCAGTGTTGCAGAGCCTGGCACGGTATGTGAACACACTTCACTCAGACCTGCTATAACCCGCTGCTAGAGGTTAAGTGAAGACTGTGTATAGGTGACACATTGTCATACTTAGAGAATATGATTAAATAAAATCTGTGACCAAACAAATCTTTAAAACCCAGGGAAGTTCCTTGTAACCATCAGTCACTGATGGTTTATTGATAAAATTAAGAGAATCTGTCACATTTAATATATACCTTTTAAGATTTCTGGTCGTACCTTACTATAATTATGGGTTTCATTGACAGGAATATATGAGATTTTCAAGATCTTACATCTGCTTATTTGGCATAATACTGTATATTGTTTGAGCTAATTCTTTCTTCATAATGTGACAGATTTCTGCTACATTACAGTATTAATATATGTTAAAATATTTTAGTATATATTAAACAAATTAATATATTTAATATTTTAGTAACTGAAATGACCTAAAATTTATTTTTCCCATTTTTAAGATGACAGCACTGAGACCCAAGTAAAGTATGAATTCATTATTTGTGGAAATCAAGGTCATTTTAAAATAGTAATTCTTCACTATTCAAATTTTCTCTGACCTGGATCTAACCAAAGTGAACTGCAGCCTGTTTCCTGTGATTGGGACATATGGAAACTACTTATCCAGGCCCACAATGTAATGCATTGCTCAAGCCTTTTCTTTAGTCTGAAATGGTCAATAAATAACAAAAATTAAATTAAATTAAAATGAAACTGGCTGGCTATTTACTACGCTGGGCACAGTGCCTTAGATATACCAGGCTTTTTCTTATGCTTATACAATTACAGATATTGTGTCCTTGAATTATTGCAATGACATTATGATGTAGGTATTCTTAAGTATTCTCATTTTATTCAGGAAGAGTCTCAGAGATTAAAAATGGTCACACAGGATCTCATGGACAATATGTCTCAGAGCCTGGATTCTGTAGCTGGTTTGTCTAATGGCTGAAGCTTTTGCTCTGAAATACTACATAATGTGGCTGTCCAACCTGGCTCAAAGGTAACCACGTTGTGTTACTCCATCCTTTTCTAACCTCACGAATAAAAATAACCCCTTCCTTTTTTGTTGGAAGAATAGCCAAGAAAATAAGGACTAAGAGTAATACTTAAATATTTGCATGCTCTTTTTTTCTCATCATCATTCTCATAAACTAAGAGCTTCATGGCTCAGTATATGGGGATATTGCCAACACCCTTCATATCTCCCTGGATCCTCTGTTCTATTTAGTCAAACTCAGTTCTCATGAATTTCACTTTTGTGGTCACTGCAATGTAAAATTTCTGCAGTTTTTATTTTGTCTTTTGTTTCACAAAAGAGATTACATGTGTGTATATTATATTATATACCCACAAAATTTACCAACTTACTTTATTTCATTATTAGTTACCATTCAACAGTGACATCTAGACTTTTCCTTTTGATAGTAATTTCCTGATAAGTGATTATTCCACACTTAACTGGAATTGCACAATGGTTTAAAATGCAAATAAAGAAAAAATGCACATGTAACTCTTACTTCTCAAAAAGGGCCATGTGTGAAATTGACACCACCTTTCTCATAGTGAAATCTGTGAGGCCTGATTATTGGGGGAAAATACATAAAATATGATGAAATAAAAATTTTAAAATGATTAATGCAATTGCTTAACTGATTAATCAAATAAAGTAACGATTTAAAGATATTTGCATTTTTCTCTGTGCAGCCCAAAGAGAAACTCAGAACTGACAGGAATATTCCCGAAATGGAATTGAGAAATTTTGAATTTAGTTACACACAAAGTATGAATTCACCAGAGGTCAATATAAAGATCTTGATTATCTTCACATTTGTTTTTACACATCTGAGGGGTCGGGACATTGTTCCCCTGGCACTTTTCTCATATTACCTCCCCCATGTGGTAGGGGAAGTGGAGAAAGTAGTGTCCTTGACTCATCAGACTACTACACTGACAACACAGACCTTGGGTGGAGTGGCTGGTCTGCCACCTTTGCAAGGTGAGTTAAAGGAATACAGAACTATTGGAGATTAGGGATGGGGAAAAAAGTGAGATGAGACAATGTAGAAAGGCGACCAATTTAAAAAATGAGAGTAGGTAGGTGCAGAAAGATTTTGTTGCTGCTGTTGTTCATATCTTTTACCTTCTCTTAAAAACAAGAGAAGCAAGAATCCTACCACCAAGAAATAATTTCTGAAGTAAGAATCCTGCCACCGAGAAATAATTATTCTAAATATGTTGCACCACTTGAGGGCACTGTGGCATTGCATTTTGGTCAAATGACCTTTTAAAACTCAACCCAGGAAGAATAATCTAGTTTTTCAAAACCCAGGATGAGCACACACAGGTACTCTGGGGTAATGTCTGTACATGCGGATGGGCATAGCTGTGTGGACATATAAATCAGTTAGTGCCCCACCGAGCCAGCTCCAGGACCAGAGATTGCTTTCTACAACCAGCCTTCACTGTATGCTTCAGAGATTTCTTTTACTGGTTGCTCAGGCTGAACTGAGAAAGGATTTTCCAACTGCAGTGATAATGGATCATTTTTGGCATTTCCCACTCATTAGAATCTGTGCCAGTGTGATGGATTAATTTAGGGGCATTTTCTGTCCTTGGTATAATTATTGGGAAGGGAATGAGAATGGCTGCTGCATTGGGCAAATTACAGTACGGGTCCAGGACTTAGATGTGAAACAGAAAGAGAGAGAGAGAGAGAAGAGAAAGAGCGGGAGAGAGAGGGTTGGAGTGAGAGAGAGTGTGCTCATAAGGCCTAGCCGAGCAAAGGTAGAAGTCTCAGCTTGCTGCCTGGGATCAAAATCAGCAGGCAGGTCACAATGGAATGCAGTGCTAATATTGGAAAATGTTTAAATGCATGCTAATAGAGCTGGATCCTCTCATGCAGTAATTTTCCTTTTTATTAAAAATCAACTGACTGCAATAAAAATCATGGAGACTTTTTATTTGCCAGTTGCATTTTTTTAACATTTATAATTCTTGTAAAAGAAATATCAGACCTGACATGTAGTCCTGTTTCCAAAATACCCTATATCAGTAAATGTGTTTGATAAAAATATATTGAGCATCTATACTGTTCTCAGCAAAGTTACAAGGATGGGAAATACAGAATGTCTTAGAAGAGCTTCTCCTGCCCTTACTCCAGACATTCTTTTAGTAAGTTGAAATACTTTCTTAAACAAATGAAACAATAGCACGATATGAATTGGCTTCCTCTGATCTCAAGTTCTTCATCTCCTAAATTTATTTAAAAGCGATAAAATTATGATTCTACATTTTTTTTTGTCTTGAATGAAGGAAGCCTGGAATTCAAAAGCAGCCTCCAGCCTCACCTATTTGATTAATTAAAATTGCCGATAGCCTTGGAAAAGTCCCCTACAGCACAGGTAAATAGGGAGCATAGCCTTAGTTTTTTTTTTCCATTTTTAAAGTCTTTATTTTTTTATTTATTATTTTTTTTACATCTTTATTGGAGTATAATTGCTTTACAATGGTTTGTTAGTTTCTGCTTTATAACAAAATGAATCAGTTATACATAAACATATGTTCCCATATCTCTTCCCTCTTGCGTCTCCCTCCCTCCCACCCTCCCTATCCCACCCCTCTAGGTGGTCACAAAGCACCGAGCTGATCTCCCTGTGCTATGCGGCTGCTTCCCACTAGCTATCTATTTTACGTTTGGTAGTGTATATATGTCCATACCACTCTCTCGCTTTGTCATAGCTTACCCTTCCCCCTCCCCATATCCTCAAGTCCATTCTCTAGTAGGTGTGTGTCTTTATTCCTGTCTTACCCCTAGGTTCTTCATGACTTTTTTTTTTCTTAAATTCCATATATATGTGTTAGCATATGGTATTTGTCTTTCTCTTTCTGACTTACTTCACTCTGTATGACAGACTCTAGGTCCATCCACCTCATTACAAATAGCTCAATTTCATTTCTTTTTCTGGCTGAGTAATATTCCATTGTATATATGTGCCACATCTTGTTTATCCATTCATCTGATGATGGACACTTAGGTTGTTTCCATCTCCTGGCTATTGTAAATAGAGCTGCAATGAACATGTATATGTGTAGAAGTCAGAAGTAATCCCATTACCAGAAAAAAAGGAAAGACAAAGTAGACAGTGTGACAGCGTTAAAATAAAAAAGAATGTAGGAATGGCTTATTTAAATATTAATAAATGACAACGAATATTTCATACAGAGACACATAAATGGGGAATAATGAAAGCTTTGATGGGTTTATAACATGGCTGTGTAAATCACAAAACATGGAAGATGGAACATATAAAGGCTTAGAATATGATCTCAATGTGTCATAAATGCATGGTGAGAGAGAAAATACAAAGGATGAAGCTGGACACAAGGACTTATACTGAAACCTTTGATAAGTGGTGTTTCAAAGGTTTTTGTTTCAAATGAGAAGATTCAATAAATTACAAAGAATAAGAAAGAACAAATCTTTGATTGGTAAGAAGAGGTTAAGGAAATGGCAGCTAAAAAGAAAAACTGAGCTAAATGAAAATCTAAAAGGAAATATGTGAAATTTTATAAATAAGCCAAACTGAATGGATAATTTTAGAACAAGGTGAGAAACTGATTTTTTAAAAACATTTGTTCTTCAGAAACCTCCTTAGCAAGTAGTAAGCGCCCTGTCAATGGTAGTGCCAAAGAGAGACAAGACAACCCTTTGATGGAATGTTGTAAAGAGAATTTTTAAGTCAGTTAATGGTTTAACTTATTTCTCCCTTTAGGTCACATCAGTCCTAATATCCATTAATATTTTCCACTTTTACATTTAGACCTGTTTACATGCAAATATTATATGCCAGTCACAGTTATAGGCATCACTGATACCAGGATAAAGAAAATCAGTGTATACTTTAAATAAAGAGATACATGTATTCAAAGATAAAAAGGTTAAAATATACCAATGAGAAATGTTGCCAAATTGATCCATAGGTTTAATGTAATTAAACTCAAAACGTAGGGGATTTTTTGAGGAATTTTCATATAAAATTTTTTTATGAATAAGCAAAAACATAGAAGAAGCAGAGGTTATTGCATGGTATTAACACAGGGATTGATAAAGTGACCGATGCAAGACAACAGATATTACAGGAACTTATTTAGGGGCTATGTAAACTTAGCAACTCTGCCTATATAGCATGATAATCATTGCAGAAAGGGGATATCATTCAATAAACAGTGTTGAGACAACAGGTTATACATATTTTAAAATTACACTGCATCTCTATGTCACAAAACACACACAAACACACACACACATATAGCGATGGAATAAGAAATAAATGTGAAACCCAAACTCCTAAATCCCTTAGAATAAAATACAGAAGAATACTTATATTGTCTCTAGGAAGTGAAAGCATTACCTAAGTAATTCACATTAAACACTGACATAGAACCAACATTTCAAACATTTGATTACATTCAAATTAAAAAACTGTGTTTATCAACCAATACCATAAAGTAAAAAAGGAAGCCCACAAATGAGAGATATAATTGTAGCACGTCAAATTGATATACAATTGATGTCAAGAATATATAAAGAACAATTTCAAATCAATAAGAAAAAATAGCTTTTTATTAAAAAAAAAAAAAGACAAAAATCATAAATAGCTATCTCTCCAACAAGGAACAGGAATGGTTGAGAAACATGGGAACAGATTTTCAACCTTACTGGATATCAAGAAAATGCAAGTTACAATCAATTTCACACTCACTAGACCAGTAAAAGGTGGAAATCTGATAATACTGAGTGCTGAAAAAGATGGATAGAGAGAGATATAAAATGATAAAATCATTTTAAGAAATAGTTTTGTATTATTTCGCAAATTTTAGCATTTGCATAATTTATGACCTTACAATGAAATCCCTAGGTAAAAGCCTTAGAGATATTTTTGTTCATACTAGTTAGGAGCTAAAAATAAAACAAAGATTTATAAATGGTTAATTTAATTATGATATACTTAGTGGAATATTATACAACCACAAAATAACTAAGCTACAAAATTATAAAAGGGTAAACTTATTTTTGTAACATTCAATGAAAAAGGAAGTCACCAGTGATTACATACTCTATGATAGTGTATTAATAAAGCTCAAATTAGCAAACTAAAAATTTTTAAAAGACATTAGGAAATGTCTGGAAGGGAGAAATCCTCTATTTTAACATTTTTATATCAAGCCCACAAATAGCAATTACTACAGTGCCTTTACACTGGACTTGCTATAGATTTTATTTAACCAAACTCACATCTACTTTTAAGAATACAGACTGTATGAACAAATGGTAATGAAAGAAGACCAAGGATCCAACAAACTACTGATAAGTAAAACAATGTCTATATACCTGGACATATGATTTACTGACACGTAAGTCATTGGCCTTGAACTCATGCAGCTAATAGTTGTGTAGAAGAAATCTTTGCATAGGTAGTTGTATTAGTTTGGGTTCTCCAGAGAAACAGAAGCAACAGGATGTATCTATATAGAAAGAGGTTTATTATAAGGAATTGGCTCAGATGATTATGGAGGGTAAGAAGTCCCAAACTCTGCAGTAGGTAAGCTGGAAATAGTGTAATCCCAGTCCAAGCCCAAAGGCCTGAGAACTGGGAGAGTGTAAATTCCCATCCAAAGGCTAGCAGGCTCAACACACAAGAAGAGCTGATATTTCAGTTTAAGTCCAAAGGCAGGAAAAGACCAGTATCCCAGCTCAGCAGTCAGGTAGGAGTTCCCTCTTACTGGCCAAAGCATTAGCCTCTTTGTTCGATTCAGGCCTTCAATTAGATGTGGGCCACCCATGTTAAAGAGAGCTATCTGCTCTACTCAGTCTACTGATTCAAATGTTAATCTCATCCAGAAACACCTTCACAGACACACCCAGAATACTGTTTGACCAAAATGCCTGGGCATCCTGTGATCCAGTCAAGTTGAACAGTAAAATTAATCATCACAATAGCAGCATACGCTGCATGGGAATGTGGAGGGATCTTGACTGATGGCGTGGACAATAAATAATGTAGGAATTAAGGGAGGGAAAGTATTGTGGAGTTAGAGATCAGAAAAAAACAGTCACATATGGTCAGTATGGTTTACATAAAGGAGGGCCACCTTTTCTAGGTTGATTCACTTATTTTACTTAATTTGAATTGTTCTAAGTGCTGCCCTTCTTCAAAACCTGCAGGACCTAAAACATCCCTCAACTCAAATGCGTCAACTTCCAATGACCCACTGTTACCAGTTTCTGATTTCTCTTATACCACACCACACCAATGATTTTACACATGCACAGCCCCAGCCTGGTCCCAGTGTCATGAACAACAGCCACTGTTTTCCCATTTATTATCTGTGTTTGATATTTTGTCTTTACACCTCCTCACATGGTCCTTCCCCAACGTACTCTGTAACCTGTTATGTTTTTTTCCCTATACCTGTGGTTGGAGTTTCATGATGATAATTGACATCAGGAACTAGGATGGCTGGAGAAAATTGAGGGCAGGGTTTATATCTATCTAGTCCCTCTTTGCTGGGGCACAACTCCTCCTGGGTTTCTGTTTTGCTCCCTCTACATGCTCCTTTATGCCTAAATGTCTTGCTAGCCTTGAGGTTCCTGCATCTTCCCTTGTTAGTTGCCATAATCCCTACCCACACCTCTCCAAATAGTCCACTTATTAAACTCTGCTATGATTATCGCGTATTTTCTCTCCAAACCAGATGGATACACTACTCATCCCACATTATTCAAGTGGTTTCAACCTGCCTTTGAGAGACTTTCCCTCTACTTATATATGATAAGTAAGGTTGCCACCTACCTCAATTCCAGAGGTGACAATGTGACACAGTTCAAGCTTAATAGTGAATTCCAATCACTTAATTACTATACTTGCCTTAAGAAGGATATTTGACCAGTCAGGTGAATATGTTTAAATATCAGGATTTCATTTTATTTTATTACTATTTTTTAGTAACCAAGATGGAGAACCTCTTTTTCTAGTAATATTGCCTAGCTGATAGGTCATAATCCTGGGCTTGTGGCTGTCTTGCTAGAGTGAAAGTAGAGCTTGCCTGAGAATAAAACCTAACAGAAAATCAGAACCAAAAGAAGAAGATGGACATATTTTTACTCTGTGCTAAAGATAAACATTCATAAACAGTCAGCCTGCCTTTGGACTTGTAGGTTTTTCTCTCCTCAAGTCATTTTGAATTGCTTTTTTTTGCCACTTGCAATCAAATGTTTTATGACAAATAAACACTTCTCTCATACATCTTTTATGAATGCAGATTCTGTGACAATGGCATGCTGAGCAAGAGTGTTTCACTTCAGGTCTCTTGTTCTCTGGAGTTTGGTGATGTGTGTGGTGCCTTATCATTGGTTCTTTTTTTCCAGAATGGTCCCAGCTCTCCATCCACTTTAGATTGAGGGGCTTCTTGGACCCATCATCCTGCTGAGCCTCATTCTTCTTCATCAGTGTTCTCTCAACCATCCCTATGGTCCCATGAGACATTCCTGGAAATATCTTTCCTAATCAGAGCACTCACTATGTGTGACCTTTTGTAACCTTAGCGCTAATTATGAAATACTAGCCCATATATTCTCTTCAAATGCCACACCACCTACACCACTCTTGACCATACAACTGGACATCAGCTGACCCATTACTGCCAACATTTAATCCACTAACAATGACAACCCAGCCAATCTCCAGAATTAACAGTTTTCTCTCTATATCACTGAAATATGTTCCAGTCTTTTGATATATCTATATATCTATATATAGAGATATAGGCACATATATACATAATTAAACTATCTCTTTATGTAATACTTTGTTTAGATTATTTTTACTGTTTTCTTCCTTCATATTATTCATAATACTACAATAAGCTCTTCATTAGTGTAGTTTCTGCTTTTGTTGATTTAAAAATTTAGGTAAATTAAAATAGTGGAATAACCTGATTGATAATTAAAAGTATCATCATAGCTCTTGCTGCAGACTACAATATTGCTTTACAAAAGAGTGCAATACTTTAAATGATATAGACAATGAATGAGTATACTAGGCTATAACAACACCAATGGGTGACATTTTGAAATTGCTACTTTCTTATGTGTAAAACAACGTAACTTTTTAATTTTTTATTACCTCTGTAGATATATATTAGGCTACTATAGCTCCGTTTATAGAATAAAATTTATGCCTTATAGAAAGGGAAAGGAAATAATTTAAAAATAAATAACAATATGAGGGAATCTGTGGTTATAAAGAATAAACAAGATATATACAACAAAAAGTAAAGCAGAAACATAACAAATTGGCAATATACTTTTCATAAAGGTGAAAAATCTTTTCTTGACATGGCATTTATAAGGTAGACCAAAATATGTTCTATACATTTGTTGTATAATAATAATATTATTAATTTCAAACTTTTACAGAATGAATCAAATCCTGACATAGGCTTTATATTTGTGTATCAATTTCATTTTTAGCACGATCTATCACATTTACGACAACTAAGAATCAAGGAATGATATTCGAGCAGTGGTAGGAACAGTGAGTCATTACTGTTCCTACCACTGAGATATATTATAACTTGGAAATGGAGCATATGACCCATATTACTCTTCCCTCACCACACTACTTAGGCAATAAGCATGTGATTTGAAGTAAAGTTGAAAATTGACATACAGCGTGATAAAGTTAGCTGTGCTGGGTTTGGGTAGTCAGTTACAATATTATACAGGAGAATTTATAAACCAATATTTTCTTTAATCAGCATATTTTGGCACACACATTTGGGAAATTTAGTGCCATACAGTTCCTTTGGAAAAAAAAATTTTTGAGCTGTGCAATGAGTTAAGTAGATGGGGGAGAACCATGTTCCACAGAGGGAGCCAGATCATTGTAAAGAGGTCTGGGAGTCAGACGGTCTGGGTTCTAACCCTGGCTATGCAATTTACTCTCTATTGGTCTTTGGTAAAATGCTTAACTATTTTAAATGATGTTTCCTTATATGTTGACTGGAGATGAGAATTCCCTTCCTGACAACTACACAGGTCTTTGTGGGGGTCAGCTCTGAAGCCTGTTAGAAACTAAAGCATTACATGAACATAAATGTTTCTTACTGTTTGCATCTCACCATCTTTTACACTGGCTGATAGTTTTGTCCATCTGTGTTGCACAGAGAAATACAAACTGAATTCATTAATTTGGAGTGAAGTTGTCTTTATGTGTCCTTCCAGCAAATACAACCTTTGTGCTGTCTGATTCTAAGAAAGCATTTCTCCATAAATAATTGTTGTTGAAACAAAGGGCCTTCCAACTGATGGAATTGCAATCATGTTAGACATGCCCTCCAACATGCTGTCATTGTTAATCAGACTTTAGAAACAGACATAGAATAATGGAATTTTGAAATGGAAGAAAAATATGTCTCTACATTCTGGCAGGCTTGTGCTCGTATATGAATATGAACAGACATTTGCAGACAATATCATCAAAAGTTTGTGAGCAATAATTGTAGTCTTCACTTGATTTCCCATTTTGCCAGTTTCTCTCAAGATTAAATGTGAAAAATGTACCTGAAATATATTTAATGTGCTATCCAGAAAGCATTGTGGAAGATAAGATTCTTCAAAACTGTTTTCAGACTTAAATGAAGATTTACTACATGAAGAGGAGGAGATGATTGTAAGTGGTTGTAAAATCTGTCATGAGAAATCCATTACTGAGCTTCTATATATCTAACTGCTAATTGGCTGGCATGTACTATATATACACACATTCTCAGAGTCTATGTACAAAGACATACATAGACTGTGTGTGTGTGTGTGTGTACGTGTGCATCATACATGTGCGTGTATACACACATCAACAAGGTCACAATCTAAGACCTTATTATGTCTTAAAAAGTGTCTTCTTTCATTGAATTCCTACTTCTCTTTCCAGCCATACCTCTCACAGCTCCCCATGTCTTATTCTTTCTTCCTTTCAGTTCTCTGAAATTCCCCATGTCCTTTCTGCTACTTGACTTTACCCCATGCTGATCCTTCTTCCTGGGATATCCTTCACTTTACTCATTTCTACTCCAAGTATCAGCTTCAAAGGCATTTTTTTCTGAGAAGCATTCCATAGTCCTCTAAGTCTTTTAGGTGTCTTTTCTATGTGCTCTCAAATGACTGGGCACCTACCTACATCCTCCATTAGACCATAAACGCCATAAGGACTAGTACAAAACAATATTAACTACTGTATTCCTAGTGTCTTAAACACAGAGAAAGTATTGAATGAGAATTTATGGAATGAATGTATGAAAGAATTAATGAATCAAGGAATCTGGTGAGCTAAGTTTGGGCCTAATACATTCCTCATAACAAGGACTGGAAGGAAGAGGAGACAGGACAAGAGTTTTCTTCTCTGCTTGTACCATCAAAAACATTTCTCTATTTTTTGCCAAGTGTCTGTTTATAAGAACATAAAGCCAACAATCAAGACAATTCTAATGGACAACTTAATTCCAATCATCACGAATTTTTCCAGTGGTCATGAAGTTTCTGATTGAAAGAAATTAGCTAAAAACAAGACATTACAAAATCTCCACTGGCAGCTGTCCTATCAGATACTCATGGGCTCCCTTGGAGGAAATCGGCATGTGGGTTTGGGATATGGACAATGTAAGCATGATAATGAAACTGATTACTTCCCTATATTTCATTCATTTTTTAATCAACATGTGATGTTTTATAAATAATACTATTCCTATTTTTAAGCAAACTTTACAAATTTGAATGGACATATATTCATCTTTCTTTCCATGACAATTACACCTTTAGAGGAGTTTATACAGAATCCCATAATATGTCAAATATACACATACACTGTATTTATGATTTATATATTAACCACTTCCACCATTGTGAGAAAAATATTATACATCCTGGTATGCATGTGGATGTCTGACCTGTCACATAATTAAATCCAAGGGAGCCTTATTCTGCCATGAACTATGTGACTTTTGACAGAATTCTGAGTCTTCCTTGAACTGATTTTTTCTCCATAGATGAGGGAATTGAACCAGGTGATCATCTAAGTACCTTTAGGTTTTCTGACCCAAATCCTTTGGAATGAGAATTCATATAAAATTTTTGCTTCTCCACTATCATATATATTATTCCTTTCTGAAAAAGATTCAAATCTTAATCTATTTGTTGATTCATATATTCATTTATTCAGCATTCATTATGTTGCCAGCCTGGAGTATTATAGTAATAGCCGTAGTAGTAGTAGTATTATACTACTGTTTCCACTCCTACAACTACAAGTAGTGCCATAACACCAACATTTGTTGAGTAGGCACTGTGTGCTAAGTATTGAGCTGAAACCTTTACATATATTAACACATTAAGCAAGAGTGGTACTTCTCAGTCAATATCCAGTACTCCCATTTCAATGAGCATGGGAGTTTAAGCTTCCTAAATAAACTTCATCTCCACTATTATCATTTTTATTTTGGAAGTAATGAAAGAAAGGTTTATATAACGTTTCCAAAGTTATGGTTTTGTTTAATGCTATTAAATGGCTGAGCTCGGATTTAAACAAAGCCCTCATGCTTAATCATTTTTATACTGCTATGATGGTATTTTCAGTAACTGCTTTTATTTTATTAGATAAACATTTTATTTTAGAATAGGCTTAGATTCACAACATGTTTTTTAGTGTTGTATATGTTTAAGAAATCTGTCTGTAAGATGCTAAACTAGGATTTCATTGAGAATAGGAAGCATATATCCCCAGGATATAACAAAATTTCCAAAATACAAAATAAAACTGAATGTTCATTGTGTTCCTTATATCTAATGAAAAATGAATGAACAGGCAAAGAGAAAGAACAGCATTAACCACAAAAACTAAAAAGTACATTATCCATTCATCTGTCGATGGACACTTAGGTTGCCTCCATGCATATATACAATGGAATATTACTCAGCCGTGAAAAGAAACAAAATTGAGTTATTTGTAGTGAGGTGGGTGGACCTAGAGTCTGTCATACAGAGTGAAGTAAGTCAGAAAGAGAAAAACAAATACCATATGCTAACACGTATATATGGAATCTAAAAAAAAAAAGGTTATAAAGAACCTAGGGGCAGGACAGGAATAAAGACGCAGACGTAGAATGGACTTGAGGACACGGGGAGGGGGAAGGGTAAGCTGGGACGAAATGAGAGAGTGGCATGGACTTATATATACTACCAAATGTAAAATAGATAGCTAGTGGGAAGCAGCCGCATAGCACAGGGAGATCAGCTCAGTGCTTTGTGACCACCTAGAGGGGTGGGATAGGGAGGGTGGGAGGGAGGGAGACGCAAGAGGGAAGAGATACGGGGATATATGTATATGTAGAACTGATTCACTTTGTTATAAAGCAGAAACTAACACACCATTGTAAAGCAATTATACTCCAATAAAGATAAAAAAAAAAAAAGTACATTAGAGACAAGTCTTTTCCTAAGACAGAAGGTAGAAATGGTCATTGACATACTTCATAAATGGAGAAGAGCCTGTGACTGAAAGGCAGGGTACATCTTGGCTGAGAATGGGACACGTGTGGGTAAAATGCCCATGTACCCAATATCAAAGAAAGGATTTAAACGATACACAGGCCACCTTTGATAAGAACAGCTTATTTATAGTTTTATAGTTGTAAAAAACTGCTTGTATCATTCAGCTCTTTTATGAAGTATAATTTAGTACTATTTAACAAAAGGAGGTTTTAATTGATTAGGCCCTTAGTTGAGAGCACTGGTACGTGACTGTTGTATGCTATGTACCATTTGTCTTCCTTGCTATTCATATCAATGATTCTATTAGCCACATCAAGAGTGCCCTCATAATTTGTCTGCGTTTTCTCATAATTTATGCAATTGTTTCAAGGGGGAAGCCCAAGGCAAGCAAAACATGGCACACATGTGTTACTCAATGCATCTTTCCTAATGCCTTTAAAGCATTTCATTTGTAAAATCTGCTTTTATTATATATTTATATCAGGAAGTGCAATATCAAATAGTTCAGGCTGACTAAAAAAATATACACAGATACAACTGGTCAGACTGAGTAGGAAGCAGATAAAGGTGGAGTGTAATGAAAATTAGCTTTCAACCCTCCCATGAGAGGAGTTTGGGATGGCAATACTTCTAGCATTTGATGTAAAAAGTGAAATAGGGTCTATCAGATCTGAGGAGCTCAAGTATAATCTATAATTTTAAGTGTCTTTTTTTCCCAAATTCATGATTAAAGTTAAGCAGATTTTAATGTCATTTAGAAAATGACTTGATTCTTTAAGAAATACGACTGGAATACACTTGATATAGTACTTACAACATTGGCAGCATAGAAAAAAAGTGAAGTCAGGAAATATGAAGTAAAATATAAAGGGAGAAGAGTTAACTTTTATTTTTTAACCTAGTGTCAAGCACATATCATGAGAGATTTGGATTACACACAACTAGCAAGACCCAAACAAACAAAATACCCTGTATTCTCAATTCTGCCTCTTCCTAGGTAGAAGAACTTGAGCAGAATTAACCTCTTTGAACTTCAGGAATTTTTAAAATAAAAACTGGTTTTCTTTATTATGTGTACAAGACCTTCTTTATCTTGAATCTCTTCTACAATCTGAGGGACAAAAGCAGGAGAGGCTTTTTACCCAAATATCATCATTATAGATTCATTGTGAGCAGATTCTAAAAATACTAATTTACATACAGGAGTCTATGCTTAGATCTATTATTAAATATAAAATTTAGCTCTGGAATGTTGTAGAGGCACTAGTTTCTCTGACTTCAGCATTATGTTTTATTTTGTTTCTTTTTATTATTATTTAAGTACAAGACAAAATCAAACTTTAATGTGAACTACTTCTGATATCCCTGGGAAAAAAAGTAATGAATCCTGTCCATGGACCAATGGGAGAGATATTTCTCATCACTTTAGGCTGTAAGGTTCATTGGTGATTTTACACACACACACACACACACACACACACACACATTTATATTATGTTATATTTATATCAGATTGGCTTATTTTTCTGCTTCAAACCTTCTCAATCAGAGCTAAAAAAATGCTGTTTCCAAACCATCTCTAGTCTATGAACATTTTATTACTGGTCCACAATAAGATCAATGTAAGTATTTAGCAATTTTTATAATATTTTTCCATCAGTACACTAGTCTCATTTTAATTTTTATTGGAGTCTACAAGATTATTAGCCTAACACTGAATTGGAAACTACAAGACAAAACAGAAAAACAACTTGTCCTTCTCTACAGATAGTTTGAGAATCATTGCATTGACTGCTCTCCAATCTTTGACTATAAGAGGCTTCAACCTGTCTCTAGCTCTCATTGATTTCTCATTCCATTCTCTTCTTGTCCACCAGGATATAGTCAAACTGGCCTCTCCTTCCTTCTGTGCCTTGAAACTTCCAAGCTTATTCTTGCCATTTGAGCACTCCGTGCAGTTTGTGTTATGTATGTGCGTGTGCATACTTGTGTATGTACATGCATGGGTGTGTTTCTGTATGTAATGCTATTCCCAGAGGCCAACCCATGACTTGCCATCATTTGATCCTTGGTGACCATTCAATCTAGAGACACCATGCTTCCCACCAGCCTTGTTCCTGCAGCTCAGTTTTTAGTACATCGTCATAAGTTAATTTGTATAACACTCATCAGGCTATGAATTATCTCATTATTTCTCTCACTTAATTGTCTACCTGTCTATTTCCTGATTCTCCAATCTAAAGTAGGAGCTTCATAACAGGAAGGATCAGGTATATTTTGTTTGTTGCTCTAAATTTTGAGCCTGGAATAGTGGCTGGAAGATAATAGGTACTCAACAAATACTGGCTATGTGTTAAGTACCGAGAGTCTTTATATAGCACTTTACAGTTCAAAAAGTAATTTCTCATATATTATCCAATCTAATCTCATTAACCGTAGAAATGCTATTATAACTTGAAATAATCTAATAATATCTCTCCACTAATGTTCTTCAAAACATTTAGTTTTATCTTAATTAAAACACATTTGATTGACTATAAGGTGAAGCATAAATCATGATACATAAAAAACAACTTTGAGGTTGATAACCTAGATACGACAACCAATCCAGGACAAATTGGATTTCTACTTATTATCTGAGTTTTGATAAGTCCCCCAAAGTCCATGTGAATTCCAAATCCCTCATCTGTAAAAATTAATGTTAGGTCTGCATTTCTAGGTTTTCAAAAGGATTCAAGGAGATGACATATCTAAAATCATCAAACATAGGGTTTGACACATAACATACTTTCTCAATTATCCCTTTAATCAGAGAGCATAAAGCTTGTTATTAATAATAAATTAATACTATACTTAACAAATTTAAATTTTATATACGTTATTTGTTTACAAAGGAAAACCTGTCTCCTGTGCAGCAATTATATAATTATATATAAATACTAATCATATATATATATATTCTAAAAATGGATTTTATTTTTATCATCAAACCCTAATTTTACCTGCTGAGAAAGCATTTCTCAACCTCCAGCAATTTTTACTTAACAATGAAAAATATTGTTCACTGTTGGGGCCATAATTGTAAATCTAATTTTCCATCTAGCATTCTTAGGGATTTACTGTCTGCTTAATTTGATGGTTTGGGACCTATTCATAATTATAATAAAAAATACATGTTAGAACACATTTCTGAATGACACGGTTATTTAATGACTGCCATTTCTACTGGCCAGAAACAGCATTACTGTCAGCATTTAGAGAGATTTATGGACTTGCTGAATATGATACTAAGGACAGACTGCAATCTATATGGAATTTCTGCATATCCCCTGATTCCTGTTTCATATCCCAAACTTTATGTATTTCCTGATTCATGTCTTTATTAGTTTAGTTCATACCCTAGCTTGAACCTAATTTAACACCTCCATTATCAAAATCTACTTGGTTTGAGTTAAATTTGGAAAAATAGAAATGAACTGGTCTAGCACAATGACAAAAGAAACATTTATCAAAACTGTTAATTTGCTTATTGTTAGGCCATTTTTAAATAACTCCTTTTTCTTATACTTTTCTCTTCATGAACTTTCTCTCAGGACAATTTCTCTCTTCTGTAAAATTCTGTAATGGTCCGTTCAAATAGGCTACAAAAATAGTTTCCATTTTTCTGAAAAATCTTAGGTTTGTTATATACCTGTTCTAAGGTAAGCTACACATTCTTATTAGATATACCCTCTGAAAGTTTCTTTACTAATTAAAATGGGTTATTATTTACTATTAAAATTAGGGATAAAAGAGAGACAAACTGTCAGTAACTTTACCTCAACTTTACCTCATACATGTTAATCTTCACAAAATACTTCGAGAGGAAGAATCATTAAATCACTTTCAAGGAAGACAGAACTGAGGTTTCAAGAGTTAACCTCTGTCAGTGGGTAGGAAATTCACTCATGATGGAACTGAGATTTATCTCAGACTGGTCCAAATCCAAAGTCTTTACTATTGCTACCAGACTAAAGAAGAGAGGGCTATTTACAACTGGAGGAACCATTGGGTGTTATCTGGCTGGTTTCTACTTCTCATGATTGATAACTGTTACGCCTCTTTTGTCTCAGCGCCTTCCCTGGTGGCTATTCTCTCTCTCAAACCACTAGGCCATTATATCTGTGAATGACCTCCTCTTCTATTAAAGCAGTTGGTACCTCCAACTTTGTGTCCGTGTGTAATTTTAAATGCAGTGCCTCTTTCCCCTCTGCAGCTAACACCCTCTCCATCCCAATTATGTGAGTGGCTGAGACCTACCATTGCAGTGGTTAGTTGTATTAACTTGGAAAGTAGTCACAGATCATAAACCTCCCACATAAATTATGCTCAAGTAAGATGTGCACAGAAATTTAAGTTCTAGATCACATTTATTTCCAAGTTGCACTGTGTTCACAGCATTTCCCCCTGGTTCATGTAATGAATCCTTATTTGTTTAATGATAGTGATTAGATGCTTTAAATTACCAGAAATAAAATCCATTTCCCTCAGCACTGTCCATATATATGAGAATTTTCAGTCGTGTATTCTCTAGGCTCTTTTTTATAATGGTACTAAATACATATAAACAAGCATCTGTTGCAATACTTTAAATGTTTTCTCCTTATGTACTGCATGTATATTAAAAACAGAATGTGTTATTTAAAATATTAGTCATGCTCATGGATTAGAGTCTTTATTTGTGAAGAGCTAGCACATAATAAAGATCACCGAGTGAATACAGCGGAGTGTATCTTTCTCACTCAAACAGGCACATCTTCACTTGACTCTGTTTTCCATTTATTATTCAGGCTCGTGTTCCAAAGTACTTAAAATCTACATCTACAAGAGGTCATACCTCTCCTTGCTTCAGGTGATTTTAAAGAAAATAACTACTTTGTCTTGAGCTATCCAGAGATTCAAATGCAATTTTGACATTTGCTCCCTTGAAATAATGGTGCTGATTACATTCAAAATTAGAATAGAAATTGAAAATTAAAATGACAAAAAAGGCGGCTCTGGAGTTCAGGAAAATGTATATAAAAATAGGGTCACAGAAGGAAAGAACAGTTGGAAAATAGTATGCTGACAATGATTTTAGAAATAAAATGTTAATAAGTAAAATGGAGGCTTATATATTCCATGTAGAATGAGGTGACTCTTACCCTACTATTTTGAGTGTAGTAACATTTGATGTGTAAGAAATTAGATGGAACATGAATTAAGCTGTTCAAAATAAGAAAGGTCAGTATATAGACATTATCTGAGATTTCTTTCATTAATTTTACTGCTTACAAATTCAAGTCAAATCGCAGAATAAATCCGACTTTATAGATATGTCATTTGACCCCTCAAACCCCTCAAAAACAATCATATTTAACCTCTCTCACCAATCTGTAATAAAGTACTTTGCCCTTGCATTAGCCAATAAGTGGCTTCCACTCTCTCCTCCAGTTTGTACACTTTTGTAGGCGTATGTTAAATGTCTCTGTAATAGAATTCCCTTCATTGAAGACCAGCCTCTGGATGACAGCTTAACTACTGAATGATGTTCCAATTAATAAATCAATATTTTACCTTCAAATAAAATATGTGGTTTCATCCATATTAAAGCATTCTGTCATTCATTTATTCAGATAATGAATTTAAACATTGTATTAGTTTATTGCTATATAACACATTACTATCAATTTAGCAGCTTAAAACACTATATATTTATCACCTCATAGGTTCTGTAGGTCAGAAGTCTAGGCATGTTGTACCTGGATTCCCTATTCAGGGTTTCAGAAGACTACAATCCAAGTGTCGCCCACAACACATCTCATCTGAGAGGCTCAGGGTCCTACACCAAGCTCATTCAAGATGTTGGCAGAAGTGAATCCCTTGTGGTGGCAATACTGAAGTAGATTTTTCTTGCTAGCTGCTAACCAGGGACCAATCTCAATTTCTAATGCTGCCCATAGTTCCCTGCCAAACAGCCTCTAAGGGAGATCAGTTTGGTGCTTTGTGACCTCCTGGAGGGGTGGGATAGGGAGGGTGGGAGGGAGGGAGACGCAAGGGAGAAGAGATATGGGAACATATGTATATATATAACTGATTCATTTTGTTGTGAAGCTGAAACTAACACACCATTGTAAAGCAATTATACTTCAATAAAGATGTTAAAAAAAAAAAAAAAAAAAAGTTCACAACACCATTTGCTTTCTTCCAAGCCAGCAGAACTGCTTATCTCTAAGGCCTTCCTCTGGGACCAGCTGGAGGAAATGCTCTGCTTTCAAAGGGCTCACCTACTTAGGTCAGCATGATCTCCCTTATCTTAAGGTCAATGGATTTGAGACCTTAATTACAGCTGTAAAATTCCTTCAAAGCAGTGCCTAGATTAGTGTTTGATTCAACAGTCAAAATAACATGTATATACCCTAAGGGTCTGACTCTTATAACCTTATGGGACATCTTAGAATTATACCTAACTTAAAAATATAAATGAAGGTTCTTTATGTAACAAAGAGATTTCAGAATAGTCTTTCATTGGGAAGCAGCATGACCATGTAGGTATATTTTCTGATGTCTTAACTGCATCTCATGAGCCTTAATAATTAGGTTTTTATTTTATTTATCTTCTATTATTCATCATTGATCATGACATGGTGTTTCCACACATACACCCTTTGTACAATGGCACTTAAACAAATCCCCGCTGGTAAAAAAGGAGTTTATACAGACACACACACACACACACACACACACACACACACACACACACACACACATCAAAGCCGTATATGTTGAGATATCAATCACTAAGGGATGTATGAAGGATCTATTGAATAAAAGTAAAGAAAAATGTCAAGGTTCAGTAGTGGAAATACCAAGATTTAAGGTAGCATATTTACAGAAAAATATTGTTCTATTAGTGAGACTACAGCCAAGTATATAAATTATTATGGGAGTGACAGGATGAGTAAAGGTGGAAGAAAGCAGAGCTGAGTACGGTTTGCACTTTATTAAACTGAAAATTTAGTGTGACTGAAAGCATAGTAAAAATCTGACCAGGAAGAGATAAAGGTGGCCTTTAAAATGAGCCTATTCCTTATCTGATTGCTGTGTTTCTGTCAACAGGGTTCCTGCTCTGTTACCAGCACTATAATTATAAAAACTAAAGCAACTAATTAGAGATGGGGCTACATCTTGTCTAGTTAGTTCCACCTTGCATGCTGCATGGAACCTGGAAAGAAAGAAAGATTGACACAGGAACAACATCAAAGTTAGCTTGAGTCTGCATGTTTAAGATATATAAAGCATTATATATGTGTATTTAAGTATATATGTATGTTTAAGTATATCTGTGTTTAAATATTAAGGTTTTAATATATATGTTTAAATATATTTTAAATGCATTCACATACCTATATATGTACATATATAGGTATGTGTGTGTAAGCGTGTATTTCCTTACTGCCCCATCAGTTCAACTAACTAATCATCACCATGATGGAGGAACTGGAGGACAGGGAAGTCAGACAATATCTTTGTGGATGTTAACCCCAGTTTGGCACAACCTGGAAGTCTGTTGCTTAGATTATTTTTTTCTTACTATAGCTCTAGGTGTTTCAGCCCAGCCAGAATGGCAGACAGAGGGTCAACACTGTATATATTCTCAATTCTGTTAAGTATTCTAGCTATTTAGCTTACCATTTTTCACCCCATTACTTCCAGCGATCCAGGGAGAGTATAAGTTCCAGCAGCATCCTTAACTGTCTTTTTTATACTCCCAGGAAGTGTAATGGTCTCTCTCTGCATCTGGTAACTGATACCATTAATTAGACCTGATAAATTAATGATAGGCTATATTAACCACATTTGTCTAAGCATTTCACGGATATCTCCTGCTTCCAGTGGGAATCATTTAGGCTACAGTAAAATACTTAGAATCCTGGATTCATCAGAAAAGTCAGATTTCCTAATCTCAGAAGTATCTCCAGTAGGATTTAACAAAGAGTTGGGCTAAATCTGTTGCATGCATTCCATCCAAAAGCAGCAAAAATCTATCAACTGTAGATCAGCCAGATTGAAATCTCATCCCAGTGGATAAAAACCATCAGTAGTTCCCCATTACTTCTTAGCTAGAGAAGGCACTTCACGTTCTACCTTCCTAACTTATATCTATTTCCTTTCACACAAATTATATTTCAGTCTTGTTCAATTACTTGCTTATCCATGAGTATGTCTTGAGGGGTAATGCCAATTTGAAATTCATTTCATTTAGATAAACAGGATTTGGTTGTACCTGCTTGGTTCATCCTTATTTTATATCATGAGAGTGTGGCAAAGCAAAGAACGCACAACTTTAGTCTTACGCTGTTTCAACGGCAATATATAGGTAGTAATCTGGGTAGCAGAACTATAAGCACTGATCCTTCATGCATCCACTTAACAGAGTACATGTTAGCTGCTACGCCAAGGCCTGTGATCAAGGTCACCCAGCAAAAGATAATTAGGGACAATCCCAGCATGCAGAGTCCTAACTCCTCTCTGTTTAGGCATCAGGTTATTAAGAGAGTAGAGATGGAAAAGCTAGGGGGGCAGGCACAGCCTCAGGCTCTGAGGAATTTTGCCTCAGGAAGAAAGAAGGAGTCAACACAGAATTGGATCATAAAGCAAACATAGCTACTTAGCGGAATCCAGTTAAACTCTGATCTCTTGCCATTTACCCCAAGGTAGAGCTAGGTCAACATGTCTTACAATCCAGTACTAGGTACACTAAGTGACTCCACGGCCAAGCAGGGAAGGACTTATGCATAAATTAATGACCACGTTGTTTCCCCTTTACTTGGACACAGGACAGTATAGGAACAACAGAGCTGAGGAGTCTAGTCATGGTCCTAAACATTTAGCCACAGCACTCAAACCCCTATAAATTCATCACCTGTGTTGGAAGGCATTAGGAGAAACAAAAGTGTTATACATGAAACAGTGAAAGATGTGTGATTATAAGGACTTCTTTTCAGTAGTGCTCATGGACCAATGGCAAAAGTCTAAAGTAGGTGGCCATTCAGAACTTTTCAGAGTCTAAATTGGTGAATTAAGACATGATTTGGAAAGTATGTGTAGGTATATGTGCCTTCACTTAACAAAAAAATAATTTCCTCTTCTGTAAAATAGGGGCATTAATACTGATCGCTTCCTAACTCAAGCATCTGCAGCTCTGCTTCTCCAAGAGTTTCCTCCAGCACCTGAGGTTTGCTAAATTGAAAGCAGTTCTCTATTTTGAAATACGGGGAATCAACACCTGAGGACAACCCTCTACCGTTAGGGAATGGGAATTGGTGTATAAATAGTCTGGTCTCCAGTCCTCTGGTTTTAATAATTCTGAGCACACTGATTCTCAACAGGTCCTCAGGGCCTTGGAGCTTCAGTTATGCTCAGCAGTAACTAACAAACCTTTTATTACCTTTCTTTCTCATTTTACTCCCTCCCTTGTAATTTTTGATCACCTCCCAGCTGAAATATCTGTACTCAAGGCCTTAACTTAATGTCTCCTTCTGGGAAAACCCTAACTAGGATGAGAATTTTCCCCTCTTATTCCTTCACTTCACATAATGTTGTACCTATTCAGAGATTTAATTTAATATTTTATCATTGATTCCCTTTAATCTGTTTCCCTTACAAAAATTTAAACTCCTTAAATATAAGAACAAGATTGCATTTAGCATTCTAATTTTAGTATTGTACTCAGTAAAAGTATGTTGAATGGATGAATAAAAATACGGAGATATAAATCCCTGAGTTATTCTCTGCCTTACTGAGTATTTCTGTGACCAAGATAGCAATAATTCAGTTGACAATAGCAGATGGTAATTTCCATATCCTCTAAGGATTTAAACCCTGGCTCACCACAGGCCACTTTTCAGGAAGCTGAGTTGCCCTCTCTCCAGAAAAGGAAACTAAAATAAATAATGCTGAAGCTTGGTAGTAGTATGTATAAATACTTCGCCATCCCAGGTAGGTTCAGGAAAGTGTATGCACAAGAGAGCATGTTAGACTAAAAATCTCAGGGGCATTTGGGAAAATGAGATAAATAAGGTAACTTTGGGTGCCAATTTTTCCACTGTAGGAACTAACCCTCTATTTGGAATTACTCCTTCCATCTGAAATAGTTGTTCAACAAGTTGGAAGTGACAGTATACAAAATGTTTTACTGCCATGTGTCAGGTAGCTTGATGCATTTCATGCCTGAATAAATGCAAAATGAAATTTTAGCTGAAGGAGATGGTGCAGCAAATGGTTCTTCACAGAGCTGGGAGTAAGGGATATGTCTCCCATGGAGAAACTCATGGTGACAATGTGCCTGATTCATATTTTAATTGCCAGCATAAAATCAAATATCCATAACTTCAGGCATGCTAATGAACAAGAAGCAGAATTAGATTTTTCTCTGCCTATTAAATTTTCTAATGTCGAGAGAAGCAAACAGAGCACTGTGGATACAAATATTACCCCGAGGTGTTATAAGCACTAAAACTTGCAGATTAACATTGAATGTTTTTTTTTTTTAAAGACCTTTTTGAAATGACACTAATTCTTCAGCAACATAGTTTCTGCCAAAAGACATATGTTAAAATAATTTGCTAAATTTTTCTATTAAATTTCATTAAATTGGGACATACTGTAAAGTAAATATGACTTTTGATCCACTTTTTAAAAACTGGCTTGGACAAATATTCCTGTTTACCATAAGAATTTACTTTGTTACTACCTCTCCCTTTAAAAAGGATGTTGTCGGGCTTCCCTGGTGGCGCAGTGGTTGAGAGTCTGCCTGCTAATGCAGGGGACACGGGTTCAAGCCCTGGTCTGGGAAGATCCCACATGCCGCGGAGCGACTGGGCCCGTGAGCCACAATTACTGAGCCTGCGCATCTGGAGCCTGTGCTCTGCAGCAAGAGAGGCCGCGATAGTGAGAGGCCCGCGCACCGCGATGAAGAGTGGCCCCCGCTTGCCGCAACTGGAGAAAGCCCTCGCACAGAAACGAAGACCCAACGCAGCCATAAATGAATAAATAAAGCAAACTGTCAAACAAGTAAAAATAAAATAAACACTAAAAAGGATGTTGTCTACTATATTTTATTTACTAAAGAAAAATCATTTTTACTTTTATTAATTGCCAATATAAATATTAACCCTAACTAATGCTTCATTTCACAAGAGAAGTTTGCTTTCCAAAATAAGTCATTATGATTTCAGCTTAAAAAACAAACACACATTTAATGTTTCAGTTTATCCAGGTGTTCTAGTTGTGGGGAAAAACACAATCCTGAAATTGTAACAACAGCTCCTAAGTTCTCTTTGCAAAACATTCTACTTACTACAGGATTTTGATGTTATCACTATAGATTTGTTGCTATTTGAGAGGGGCAAGGGTGAGCTATGTTTTGATATTCTCTGGACGTTCCCGAAAATCAGAATATTGATATTTTCCTCCAAAAAGAGTTTACTGAGTTGTGCAGGTTTATGAAAGTGAAAGAGGAATATGAAAGGGGAACACCCTGTCTACACATGCATACACTCATATCCACCTGGGATCTGGAAAATATAAAGCAGTGGGAGTGTACTTGGCTATCCAAGTGTGATAGCGCTTAGCGTGTGATAGATGTGAAAAACAAAAGAAAAATGCGTATTTTGATAATGCAATTTTAAAACTGTGATCTTACATTTTTACTTTAAAATTCATATGTAGCTACTTAAGAAATCCCTAGCGACCCAGAAGAAAACATGGTAGAGTCTAGAATGATTGTGTGCCTCTATGTGTGTGTGTACTATGTTAAGCCCAATGCTAGACAGTAGAGGACAACAGTAATATGTTCCTTATCCTCACAGTGTTTATGTCACGGGATTTATAAAATAATAAAAGAGGTGTGAGCTGACAAAAACAGGAAAACCTAAGTATGAAAATTCAAGTAATGCTATGTTCTATAATGAAAATCTAAGAATCTAATTTTCAGAATGACTGGAATTTGGGAAACTGGCAAGTGGGGACAAGAGTGTATCTATAGGATATCGAGATATACTAGCAATCTTATATATGTATATAGAGATACAGATATAATAAAAGTCATGTATATTTATTGTGTACAACATGATTATGTGATATACAGGTACATAGTGAAATGATTACTGTAGTCAAGCTACTTAACATATCATATCACATAGTCACCATTATTTTTTTGTGATGAGAGTACCTTAAACCTACTCTCTTAGCATATTTCTACTATTCAATACAGTATTATTAACTATGTTTTGTTTTTTATTAACATCTTTATTGGAGTATAATTGCTTTACATTGTTGTGTTAATTGCTGCCGTATAACAAAGTGAATCAGCTAAACGTATACATATATCCCCATATCCCCTCTCTCTTGCATCTCCCTCCCACCATCCCTATCCCACCCCTCTAGGTGGTTACAAACACGAGCTGATCTCCCTGTGCTATGCAGCTGCTTCCCACTAGCAATCTATTTTACATTTGGTAGTGTATATATGTCAATGCCACTCTCTCACTTCGTCTCAGCTTACCCCGCCCCCTCCCTGTGTCCTCATGTGCATTCTCTATGTCAGCGTCTTCATTCCTGTGCTGCCCCTAGGTTCTTCAGAAACTTTTTTTTTTTTAGATTCCATATATGTGTCTTAGCATATGGTATTTTTCTCTTTCTGACTTAACTTCACTCTGTATGACAGACTCTAGGTCCATCCACCTCACACAAATAACTCAATTCTGTTTCTTTTTATGGCTGAGTAATATTCCATTGTATACATGTGCCACATCTTCTTTGTCCATTCATCTGTTGATGGACACTTAGGTTGCTTCCATGTCCTGGCTATTGTAAATATATTATCTATATTTATCATGCCTGTAGATAAGATCTGCAAACATTTATCCTACATAATTGCAACTTTGTCCTCTTTGACCAACATCTCCACATTTTCCACCTTCCCAAGCCCTTGGTAAGTACCATTCTACTCTCTGCTTCTATGAGTTCTTTTTTTTTTTTTTCTTAAGATTCCACATGTGAGATCATACAGTATTTGTCATTCTATGTACGGTTTAATTCACTTAGCATAATGTCCTCCAAGTTCATTCATGTTGTTGAATGTGGTAGAATTTCCTTCTTTCTCATGGCTGGATAATATCCCATCATCTGTTGACAGACACTTGGATTCTTTCCATACCTTGGTTATTGTGAGTAATGCTGCAATAAACATGGGAGATATTCTTCAAGATACTGTATCATTTCCTTTAGATATATACTCAGAATTGGGATTGCTGGCATATGGTAGTTCTATCTTCAATTTCTTGAGAAACCTCCATACTCTTTTCCACAATGGCTATGCCAATTTACATTCCCAGCAGCAGTGTCTAAATGTTCCCTTTTCTCCACATCATCACTGATTGTTGTCATCTTTTGTCTTTTTGATAATAGCTATTCTAACAGGTGTGAGGTGATATCTCATTGCGGTTTTGAGTTGCATTTCCCTGGTGATTAGCAAGATATCCCTTATCAGATATTTTAAAATTTTATTTTTTTTTTATACAGCAGGTTCTTATTAGTTACTCATTTTATACATATTAGTGTACATATGCCAATCCCAATCTCCCAACTCATCACATCACCACCACCACCCCGCCACTTTCCCCCCTTGGTGTCCATACATTTGTTCTCTACACTTGTGTCTCTATTACTGCCCTGAAAACGAGTTCATCTGTACCATATTTCTAGGTTCCACATATACGTGTTAATATACGACATTTGTTTTTCTCTTTCTGACTTACTTCACTCTGTATGACAGTCTCTAGATCCATCCACATCTCTACAAATGACCCAATTTCGTTCCTTTCTATGGCTGAGTAATATTCCATTGTATATATGTACCACACCTTCTTTATCCATTCATCTGTCAATGGGCATTTAGTTGCTTCCATGACCTGGCTATTGTAAACAGTGCTGCAATGAACATTGGGATGCATGTGTCTTTTTGAATTATGGTTTTATCAGGGTATATGCCCAGTAGTGGGATTGCTGGGTCACATGGTAGTTCTATTTTTATTTTTTTAAGGAACTTCCATACTGTTCTCCATAGTGACTGTATCAATTTACATTCCTACCAACAGTGCAAGAGGGTTCCCTTTTCTACACACCCTGTCCAGCATTTGTTGTTTGTAGATTTCCTGATGATGCCCATTCTGACTGGTGTGAGGTGATACCTCATTGTAGTTTTGATGTGCATTTCTCTAATAATTAGTGATGTTGAAAAGCTTTTCATGTCCTTCTTGGCCATCCATGTATCTTCTTTGGAAAATGTCTACTTAGGTCTCCTGCCTATTTTTGGATTTTTTTTTTTAATATTGAGCACAATGAGCTGTTTATATATTTTGGAGATTAATCGTTTGTCTGATGATTCATTTGCAAATATTTTCTCCCATTCTGAGGGTTTTCTTTTGATCTTGTTTGTAGTTTCCTTTGCTTTCCAAAAGCTTTGAAGTTTCATTAGGTCCCATTTGTTTATTTTTGTTTTATTTCCATTACTCTAGGAGGTGGATCAAAAACCATCTTGCTGTGATTTATGTCAAAGAGTGGTCTTCCTATGCTTTCCTCTAAGAGTTTTATAGTGTCCAGTCTTACATTTAGGTCTCTAATCCATTTTGAGTTTATTTTTGTGTATGGTGTTAGGGAGTGTTCTAATTTCATTCTTCTACATGTAACTATCCAGTTTTCCCAGCACGGCTTATTGAAGAGGCTGTCTTTTCTCCATTGTATATCCTTGCCTCCTCTGTCATAGATTAGTTGACATAGGTGCAAGGGGTTATCTCTGGATTTTCTATCCTGTTCCATTGATCTATGTTTCTGTTTTTGTGCCAGTACCATATTATCTTGATTACTGTAGCTTTGTAGTATAGTCTGAAGTCAGGGAGTCTGATTCGTCCAGCTCCATTTTATTCCCTCAAGACTGCTTTGGCTATTCAGGGTCTTTTGTGTCTCCATATAAATTTTAGGATTTTTTGACCTAGTTCTGTAAGAAAATGCCATTGGCAATTTGAAAGGGATTGCATTGAATCTGTAGATAGCTTTGGGTAGTATAGTCATTTTCACAATATTGATTCTTCCAATCCAAGAACATGGTATATCTCTCCATCTGTTTGTAACATCTTTCATCAGTATCTTATACTTTTCTGCATACAGGTCTTTTGTCTCCCTAGGTAGATTTATTCCTAGGTATTTTATTCTTTTTGTTGCAACAGTAAATGGGAGTTTCCTTAATTTCTCTTTCAGATTTTTCATCATTAGTGTATAGAAATGCAAGAGATTTCTGTGCATTCATTTTGTATCCTGCAACTTTACCAAATTCATTGATTAGCTCTAGTAGTTTTCTGGTGGCATCTGCAAACAGTGACAGTTTTACTTCTTCTTTTCCCATTTGTATTCCTTTTATTTCTTTTTCTTCTCTGATTGCTGTGGCTAGGACTTCCAAAACTATGTTGAATAACAGTGGCGAGAGTGGACATCCTTGCCTTGGTCCTGATCTTAGAGGAAATGCTTTCAGTTTTTCAGCATTGAGAATGATGTTCGCTGTGGGTTTGTCATATGTGGCCTTTATTATGTTGAGGTAGGTTCCCTCTATGCCCACTTTCTGGAGAATTTTTTATCATAAATTGGTGCTGAATTTTGTCAAAAGATTTTTCTGCGTCTATTGAGATGATCATATGGTTTCCATTCTTCAATTTGTTAACATGGTGTATCACATTGATTGATTTGCATATATTGTTTGGATGATCTGTCCATTGGTGTAAGTGCGGTGTTAATGTCCCCAACTATTATTGTGTTACTGTCGATTTCCTCTTTTATAGCTGTTAGCATTTGCCTTATGTATTGAGTTGCTCCTATGCTGGGAGCATATATATTTATAATTGTTATATTTTCTTCTTGGATTGATCATTATGCAGTGTCCTTCCTTGTCCCTTGTAACATTCTTTATTTTAAAGTCTATTTTATCTGATATGAGTATTGCTACTCCAGCTTTCTTTTGATTTCCATTTGCATGGAACATCTTTTTCCATTCCCTCACTTTCAGTCTGTATGTGTCCCTAGGTCTGAAGTGGGTGTCTTGTAGACAGCATATATATGGGTCTTATTTTTGTATCCATTCAGCGAGCCTGTGTCTTTGGTTGGAGCATTTAATCCATTCATATTTAAGGTAATTATCGATATGTATGTTCCTATTACCATTTTCTTAATTATCATGGGTTTGTTTTTGTATGTCTTTTTCTTCTCTTGTATTTCCCACTTAGAGAACTTCCTTTAGCATTTGTTGTAGAGTTGGTTTTGTGGTGCTGAATTCTCTTAGCTTTTGCTTGTCCGTAAAGCTTTTGATTTCTCCATCGAATCTGAATGAGATCTTTGCTGGGTATAGTAATCTTGGTTGTAGGTTCTTCCCTTTCATCACTTTAAATATATCATGCCACTCCCTTCTAGTTTGTGAAGTTTCTGCTGAGAAATCTGCTGCTAACCTTATGGGAGTTCTCATGTATGTTATTTGTCATTTTTCCCTTGTTGCTTTCAATAATTTTTCTTTGTCTTTAATGTTTTTTATTTGATTACTATGTGTCTTGGCATGTTTCTCCTGCCTGGGACTCTCTGTGCTTCCTGGACTTGGGTGGCTATTTCCTTTCCCATGTTAGGGAAGTTATCGACTATAATCTCTTCACATATTTTCTTGGGTCCTTTCTCTCTCTCTTGTCCTTCTGGGATCCCTATGATGCAAATGTTGTTGCATTTAATGCTGTCCAAGAGGTCTCTTAGGCTGTCTTCATTTCTTTTCATTCTTTTTTCTTTATTCTGTTCCGTAGCAGTGAATTCCACCATTCTGTCTTCCAGGTCACTTATCCGTTCTTCTGCCACAGTTATTCTGCTGTTGATTCCTTCTAGTTTTTCATTTCAGTTATTGTATCGTTCATCTCTTTTTGTTTGTTCTTTAATTCTTCTATGTGTTTGTTCTTTAATTCTCTAGGTGTTTGTTAAACATTTCTTGAATCTTCTCGATCTTTGCCTCCATTGTTTTTCCGAGGTCCTGGATCATCTTCACTATCATTATTCTGAATTCTTGTTCTGGAAGGTTGCCTATCTCCACTTCATTTAGTTGTTCTTCTGCGGTTTTATCTTGTTCCTTCATCTGGTACATAGTCCTCTGCCTTTTCATCTTGTCTTTCTGTGAATGTGGTTTTTGTTCCATGTGCTGCAGGACTGTAGTTCTTCTTGCTTCTGCTGTCTGCCCTCTGGTGGATGAGGCTATCTGAGAGGCCTGTGCAAGTTTCCTGGTGGAAGGGACTGGTGGTGGGTAGAGATGGTTGCTGCTCTGGTGAGCAGAGCTCAGTAAAACTTTAATCTGCTTGTCTGCTTATGGGTGGGGCTGGGTTCCCTCCCTGTTGGTTGTTTGGCCTGAGGCAACCCGACATTGGAGCCTACCCAGCTCTTTGGTGGGGCTAATTGCAGACTCTGCGAGGGCTCACGCCAAGGAGTACTTCCCAGAACTTGTGCTGACAATGTCCTTGTCCTCATGGTGAGCCAGAGCCATCCCCCACCTCTGCAGGAGACCCTTTAGCACTAGCAGGTAGGTCTGCTTCAGTCTCCTATGGGGTCACTCCTCCTTCCCTTGGGTCCTGATGCACACACTATTTTGTATGTGGTCTCCAAGAGGGGAGTCACTGTTTCCCCCAGTCCTGTCACAGTTCTGCAATCAAATCCGCTAGCCTTCAAAGTCTGATTCTCTAGGAATTCCTCCTCCCGTTGCCAGACCCCCGGTTGGGAAGCCTGATGTGGGGCTCAGAACCTTCACTCCAGTGGGTGGACTTTGGTAGTATAAGTGTTCTCCAGTTTGTGAGTCACCCACCCAGCAGTTATAGGATTTGATTTTATTGTTATTGCACCCATCCTACCATCTCATTGTAGCTTCCCCTTTGTCTTTGGATGTGGGCTATCTTTTTTTGGTGAGTTCCAGTGTCTTCCTGCTGATGATTGTACAGCAGTTAGTTGTGATTCTGGTGCTCTCACAAGAGGGAGTGAGCGCATATCCTTCTGCTCTACCATCTTGAACTAATTCAAGACATCCCTTATCAGATTTTTGATTTGCAAACAATTTCTCCCATATCTTGGGTTTTCTCATCACTTTGTTGACTGTTTTCTTTACTGTGCCAAAGCCTTTTAGTTTGAACAATTATGTTTGTCAATTTTTGCTTTTTTGCCTGTGCTTTCGGGATACATTTGAAAATTCATTGCCCAGACCAATATCAAAAAACTCTCATCCTGTATTTTTTCTTGTAATAGTTTTATGGTTTCAGGTGTCACAATTAAGTCTATTGCATTTTGAGTTGACTTTTTTCTATGGAGTGAGACATGGTTCTCATTTCTTTGTTCTGCATGTGGAAAAGTCAGTTTACCTATCATTTTTGATTGAAGATATATATATATATATATATATAACTATGTATATAGTTAGTTGTACATACATACATAATTCTATATAATTGTTATATCATACTGATTGGTTGAAACTTTTATAATTAAAAATAGCCTTCTGATTCTCTAGTAATATTTTTGTCTAAAATCCATTTTGCCTGATATTAAAATAGCCATTCATATTTTCTTACTATCGCTGATGAATGATATGACTTTTTCTATTCTTTTAATTTATATCTATTTGCATTTCTGAATCAAATGGGTATCTCCAGTAGACAGCATGTAGCAGGATCTTGGTGTTTTAGTCAATGCTAAGAACAGTTTGATTGAACAGTATTCCATTAAAATTTAAGGTAATTGATATAGCTTATGTATTTATAAGGTTTTAAAATTATATTTTTAAGTTATCTTTATATTTATCTTCTACTGTTCTTCTTTATTGTCGTTACCATTTAGTATCATAACCTGCACCAAAACATCTGTGCTCCTGCCCATCATGTTTTGCTGTTAGTGTGAAATGTTATATTTATTTGTATTACATAGGTTCTAGGACATTATTTTATAAATATTATTTTATATTATTAATGTTTAAATCAGTTAAGAGAAGGAGAAAATATTCATATAAATTGTTTTTCCCAATTACATAATTACCTTTACCAGTGCTCTGGTTTTGTTTTGTTTCTTTGCTCCTATGGATTTAAATTACTGTCTGGGTTCCCTTGCTTTCATCTGGAAGAGCTTCCTTTATCTTTACTCTTTAGTATCTTGTAAGTTGAGTCTTCTACACATTCTCTCAGTTTTTCCTTACTATGAACTATCTTTATTTCATCTTCATTTCAAAGGATAGTTTTGCAGGGTATAAGAGTCTTAGTGGATGTTTTTCCATTCCTTATAGTATTTTGAATATGTCTTAACACTCCTTTCTGGCCTCTATTTTGTGTAATGGGAAGCCCAGCTGTTGATTTTATCAGAGTCCCATTGTATATAATTAATTGGTTATATCTTACTGATTTCAAGATTTTCTCTTAGTCTGTTCTTGTCTTACTGTTGTTTGGATTGCACAATTTCTATCAATATACCTTTAAGTTTTTAAAAAAAATATTTATTTATTTGGCTGTGCCAGGTCTTAGTTGCAGCACATGGGATCTTCGTTGCCTCATGTGGGATCTTCGTTGCAGCATGAGGGATCTTTAGTTGCAGCATGCGTGATCTAGTTCCCTGACCAGGGACTGAACCTGGGCCCTCTGCATTGGAAGCATGGAGTCTTAACCACTGGACCCCCAGGGAAATCCCAATCTACCTTTAAGTTTGCTGATTATTTCTTTAGTCAATTAAGATCCACTTTTGAACCCCTCTAGGGTATTTTTCATTACATTGTAGGTAATGTAATTTTACATTTTATTACAGAAATCTCAGCCTTCTACTTCTTGAACAGAACCTCACAACATGAGAGAATAGGTAAAGAAAGAGAGCTCATGAACTCTTGGCTGCAGTCACCTATAATTTAGCCTTTGTAATATGAAGTTGGGAGGGGTAAGAAATTCTGGTAACCTATTCCTGTTAGCAATTCTGGGAACTGGGTGAAGAAACCTCACTCTCTAGGCCACATCACCTGAAGTTGAGCTTCTATTATTTTAAGCTCACTCTTAAGATGAGTGAGGCAATGGGTCATGGCTCAACTTTCACTGACTCTCACTGTCCTAATAGAGATTTTGTAGATTTTCTTGAATATATGTTTTTTCATTTGCTATAATCCTAGGACAAATTTCATATACTTTACATGTTTATTTTTGATAGCTTTGACCAATTTCAGCTGTTTTGTAGGGGATTAGATTCATGGAACGTCTTACTCAGCCATTCTAGAAGTTGTCACACAATAGTTATCTTTTGTTATTCATCTTTTGTCTGTATATATTAGATGTTTAAGGAATGCTTTTGAAGTGAATAAATAAGTAAATAAATAAAATTACACGAACAAGGCTGAAGAATTCTAATATGTTGCCTAGCATAAAATGTTAATGAAGTTGACTGTCCCCACATACAAGGGCTTGAAATTATAGATATATAATGCCAGGTTACATTTTACTTCATTTGAAACTGATATATATATAGGCTATGTTAGGTTTCAGTTCTAAACACTCCCCACAGCTCAGAATCTAAGTGTGCCAAGAAGGCAGATATGATCACCATGAAAACACAGTATCTCTCCTCTCTACCTCTTGTTCAACCAATAAGAATCTTTCAATATAGGTTACATTGTGCCTTTTAGGGAAAACTGTGTCATTATCAATTCAAAATGGAAAAGAATGCAGATGGGAGAATGAACACCCCCCTCTTCTGATATCATGTTAAGCAAAACTTTACAAACAATGTGTAAATGGTAGTTCTAGGAAAACAACATTTTATTTGTAGTTCTTCTATGAAAAGAGTCTCTTTTCTTATAGGTGTCTGATATTATAATTTCTAATACAGCCTGAGAATTGATGTCTCCAAATAAACAATTCAGCTAAAAATTAAGAACTCAGTTCTAATTCAGGGATATCTGTAGTCAAAACATTTTCTCTTTTCCATAATTACTGCATTTTCAGTGGTAGCAATAAAATAAATCCAAGGTATCTTAAAATGTATATTTTAGTCCTTATCATCTGCTTCTGTTGTAGTATATAAGAATGAGTTCCTTCAACCTTGAGACTAAAACAGCCTGGGGCTGAGTAAGCAGTATTTAGTAAAACTCACAGCTTTTTACAATTTTTTGTTTTGTTTTGTATTTTTCATTTTTACTTTACCTAATATCTGGTATTTGGATGACCAAAGAAAGGATAATTTCTTTCCTTTGGACATTTAAATAAAAACAATTCAAATACATTTTTATTATTGGTTCTGCTACAGTAATGAAACAAATATGTTTAAACAGAACAGCATAGTGGAAAAAAGGCTTAATAGTAGGTATGCCTCACAAATCTCAGCTCTCCTCTTTAGGCAAAAACCTTGGTTAATTACCTTTTTTGCAACACCTTAAAAATACCTTTTGTATTTTGACTTTAGTTTTGACTTGCCGTTTCTCATACTTGTATGAGGAAACTTACCTGTGAGCAAACTCTATGTTGATAGGGGAAAATGGGTCAATAAAAATGTGAGATGTCTTCTTATATTATGATTATTTCTCAGTTACAACTGCAAGATTCATTTAAGTCAATCAGCTTCTCAGGGTTTGTGAAATCCTAGGATGTGTCAATGATGCTTATCAAATGATCATCTCTCAAATACTAATTGACTGTCAGTGAGCAATTGAGTTTCTTCCTTGCTTTTAATGCAAAATAATCACATGAGCTTTGAAGAAACCATGTTCCAAACTACATCCCTGATACATGCAAGGGTAATCACTGTTACTTTTTTCATGGCATTATCCATTAGTAAAAGAGGGAGAGTTTCTTTCTTTCCAGACTTATTAGAAAAACAATTTCTCCCAACTCTTCCATAGTCCACTGAGATTCATTTCTAAATTTACAGTAATAGCCATTTAATAGAATTGTTATAAAATTATAAACAATAAGTAAATCACAAAAAGTCTTCACCATTTGTACTTTTAAAGTCACAAAATCTGAACTATATAAACTTTATAAACAATATATACAATCTCTACTGAATACATTTTGTAAATCACAATTATACTTCCTTCTGTTTATACTTTGTAAAGCTCACATGTGTTTCATGTTACTCAATTAGCTTGGAGCAAACAAACCATGTCCAAAGGAATGATATCATGATGTGAAGAGAGTTCCAAGTGAGTCCTACATACAATCATTGAAAAAATGTTTTCCTTTTTATTTTCCTGAAACAAGAAAAGGCTGGATAGGGATTGTAACTCTCTTAGAACATCACAAAGGTTTTCATGGGAAAGAATAACACATTTTCTTTTGGTGGCTCCAGAAAAAGGGGTATACGCCCTGTGTGTACAGAAGAAGATCTAACCCTGGGACCTCTCTGGTGGCCCAGTGGGCCAGAATCTGCACTCCCAATGCAGGAGGCCCAGGTTTGATCTGGCCTGCATGCTGCAACTAAGTCTGCATGCCGCAACTAAGAGTCTGCATGCCGCAACTAAGAGTCCGCCTGCCACAACTAAGAAGTCCGCATGCTGCAACTAAAAAAAAAAAAAAAAAAAATCCTGCATGCTGCAATGAAGATCCCAGCAGAGCATAAATACATACATACATAAATAAGATACTAACCCAACATAAAGTAAACATTTGTACAATCAGAATGGAAAAGATGTTTAAGTGTTTCAGCATGCGGTTTAAATATATTGGGGGGCAGGATTTCAACACTGAGGCCCTAGAATTGGCTCATCCATCCTTCTCCTCTTTTCTTTTTTTTTAAAGTAAAATTTTCAGTGCCTTTTTTCTCCAAACACCAATCCCAGGGCAGAAATCATGTGTCCTGCAAATCCGGACTTAGATGAATCCATTCCAAGTTTTTGTTCTCCTTCTCTTTTCTTATTTCCTTAAGAATTTGATTTCTTCTCTTGTCTCCTTTTTTTCCCTGATTTACTGTGACATTTCCACTCAGGAGTTCTCTCTCTTATTTCATTTTTCTCTGTTGGTAACATTAAAACTTGTAAAAATGCACTGTTTCCTTCCATGAAGCCTGGATCCAAAGCTTATTTGCATGAATTATCTATGTACTCCCAGTGAAGTTCACATTTTCTATCATCAGGATATTTAATTATTTCAAACATCATAGTTATATTCAAGTATATAAATAAGATGTTAATATCAGCTTTGTTTAGTGTTAGGATATTCACAGCCCTCTAACAGGCATTTTAAAACAATTATATTATTTAACTTGTATAAAAACCAGGAGAGTTAGATATTATACTTATTTTAGCAGAAGGTAATACAAAGGCTCAACAATATTAAATAAGTTGACCTCCATCATAGGTCTGCTTTGACTCCCAATGATATTCTCTTTCCACAAACTTATCACATGGCATCGGCTCTAGTGGCTTGCAGGCTGAAGGTTGAAATCATCTGTAGTCTCATGCACTCACAGATCTGATGGTTTCTTTTGACTACTTTCTTATGTCTCCTTAAAATTTAGCGGGGTCTGTTAACTGGAACAGAGAAATGGTTTCTGATGTAGCCTGGGATTCCTTACTACATGATCACCTCATACCAAGGGCTGAGCAAGGAGATAGAGACAAGGAAAGTGTAGTGTTTCTCATGACCTAGCCATGAATACCATACAATGTCAATTCTGCTACCGTATGTTGAGTAAGGTGGTAAAATTAGGGAAGAGAAATAAACCTCCCATTTGGCTAGACAGAAGAGCATGTGGTACTGAAATATTCTGTGGACATTTTTAAAAGTGTATTCTGTTACAAATTTATTCATGGCCCAAAGCATTTTCTCCAACATTCTGAATTGTTTATTTTTTTCTTTTCCACTTGTTGATATGGACCTTGGAGAGTGAGCAGAGTCCAAAAGCCCTCCATAAGTCAAATTTGGTTTTGTTAAATACAATGATTAGTCTTTGGGAGTTGCCTTAACAATTCTCACCTCCCTTGTAATCAACCAGCACAGTAACACATTGATTTTGCAACTCAGCCTTTCAAAATAACTGGATTTGCACCAAATACCCAAAGCATAACATTTACTCCTCTACAATATATTATGATTCCATTGCAATAAAACATTTGATGTTTAGCCACAACTACAGTTAAATTTCTGTAACTGTGCATTGCAGTACATCCATAGACTATACTGTCAATCATCACATTTTTCTCTAAAGGGATGACTTTTAATTTTTTTAAAAAAATTATTTATTTTTGGTTGCGTTGGGTCTTCGTTGCTGTGTGTGGGCTTTCTCTAGTTGCGGCGAGTGGGGGGCTACTCTTTGTTGTGGTGCGTGGGCTTCTCATTGCAGTGGCTTCTCTTGTTGCAGAGCACAGGCTCTAGGCACGTGGGCTTCAGTAGTTGTGGCATGTGGGCTCAGTAGTTGTGGCTCATGGGCTCTAGAGCAGAGGCTCAGTAGTTGTGGAGCAAGGGCCTAATTGCTCCATGGCATATGGGATCTTCCCGGACCAGGGCTCAAACCCGTGTCCCCCCGCATTGGCAGGCAGACTCCTAACCACTGTGCCACCAGGGAAGTCCCGACTTTTATCTTTTTTAAAGTATTATTATCTGCGCTCTTTCTCCTTATTTTTTTTCTAACATCAGTTCAGAAAAGTCTATGGTCCTATAATCCCTTTTGTTTTAATTGTAAGTGTTTTCAAAATAATCAGTGTGTAATAATTAGAAGAATATTTAGTATCAGGGTTAAAGTGATTAGAAAAAAACAAACAAGCAAACAAAACCAAGGCTCACATTACAAAGTTTATGAAGCTATGGTAAACTTTATCACAGAAATCTACTCATTTCTTGTAATCAATGATACATTTATAAACTCCTAATATTTGATCCTCAGAATGTATGCTGTGGTTGGAATTCTTTCAAACACCCCCCTTTCTTCACTTTCTTGCGTCCTAATACTAACCATCCTTCTTGTTTCATTTCAAAGAGTTCCCATATGAGTTTGTACCTCATGAAAATGCATGTTCTTGAGAATTCCACTTCTGGGAAGATGAAGTAGATGTACTTTTTCCTATTTCGCCTGCTACGTACAAGTAAAATCCTAGGATACTGTATATCAAACATAAGGAGTTTCTGAAAGGTTGAGAGAAGAACGAAGGCTAGCTAGGGAACTCAGGCCCGAAGAAATGTCACGTTTGTGAGTTCCTCGGGTTTCCTTTCAGCCTTATATATCGCAGACTTGGAGCTGAAGAAGCCAGCACCACAGAAATGCCAAAGGGCACATCCAAAAATTACCAATAAAAACCTACTCTCCCAAGCCCAACCAAAGACCAGCAAAAATGCAGGCTATAAAGAAAGAAACCTTTTAGACAATAATCCACCTACTCTAGCCAAACATGACAGCAAATATGGTGGCCTCACTGCCATCCACACCAGCAATGGCTGAGTGATCAGTCTAGACCTCCATTCTTGCCAGGCTGTAATGAAGTGTTCCAACACGCCCACTAGGGTGGTGTCAAAGAAGGACATGGAAGGAGTCTGGACTTTCACCCTTGAGAGATGGTAATTTTCATCCACATTTCACAACATGGTGTCAAAGGAGACAATGTGAGCAACCTAGACTTTCAGCCCCTAGTCTCCCAACAGTAACAAGGCACTCCTCTCCTCCCAGCAGGGGTGATATCAAAGGAGACCTAGCAGAGCTTCAGGACTTTCAGCCTCACCAACTGGTAACAAGGCCAACACCCACCAAGAATTCCACAAATTGAATCAAAAACCATCAGTAGATGTCAATGCTCAGAAGACAGATATGTTAGAATTATCTGACAAAGTGACGTAAAAATGATTCAGCAAAGAATTATGAACATACTTGAACTTGTAAAGGAGCATTTATAAAAACTTGCAGCTAACAGTATACTTACTACAGAAAGACAATGCATTCCTACCACAATCAAGAATGAGGCAAAGATATCTGCTCTTATCTTTTACTCAACTTTTATTGAACATGGTGCTGGAAGTTCTTGGCATTGTAATAAGGCAACAAAAGAAATGTAAAGGCATGCAGCTCATAAATAAAAGTTTTGCTATATGCCGATAATATGATTATCTACGTAGATAATCCCAAGAAATCTACCAAGAAAAAAAGTTATCCAAGAAGTAATAGTGAGTTCAGTAAGGTTGTGGGATACAAGATAAATCTGCATAAATCAATTGAATTTATACACACACGCACACACACACACACGTGTACACCAACACTGAATAGAACGATACAATATGTAATTACTCAAAAACAAAATACCTAGGTTGCAAAGCTGAAAAAAAAAATTGCAGGAGTAGTATGCTGAAAAGTACAAGATCCTGATGAAAGAAATTAAAAAAGATCCAAATAAATGAAGAGACATGAATATTCATGATTAGAAGACTCATTCTAGTAATATGTCAATTCTCCACAAATTGATATGAAGATTTTATTCAATTGCTATAGAAATCTCAACAAGAATTTTTGGACATATAAACAAATAAGAATAAAGTGGGAGGCGGTAAGTCTACCTGGTTTCAACTCTTCTTCTATAGCTACACTTATCAAAACTATGCGGTACAGGTGGAGAGGTAGTAACATATATCAAGGGTGCAGAATAGAGAGAATCAAGAAACAGACCCACACAAATATGCCCAAGTGACTTTTGACAAAGATGGAAAAGCAATTTAATGGAGGAAAAATAGTCTTTCAATAAGTAGTGCTGGTTCAATTGTACCTCCAAAGGCAAAAATGAACCTCAACCTAAATTTTACATCTTACACAAAACTTAAATCAAAACAGATCACAAACTTAATGATAAAGCAAAGTAAGAAAAAAACTTACTTAAATAAAAAAAGGAAAAAAATCTTTGGGATCTAGGGCTAGGCAAGGGCTAAGGTCAGAGTTATAGTCCTGATGCCAAAATCACAACCTTTAAAGTGGAAAATCGACAAATAGTATTTTATCAAAATTAATAAATCTGCCCCCGAGAAATACTCTATTAAGGGGATGAAAAATAAGCTACAGACTGGGAGACAATATTTACAAACCATAAAACCATCAAAGGACTAGTCTCTAAATTATATAAAGAACTCCCCAAACTCAGTATTAAAAAAAAAAAAGAAATCCAACTAGAAAATGGTCAGAAGGCATAAAGGACATTTCACCAAAGAAGAAAAATCACATGAAAAGAAATTTAATATCATTAACCAATATCATTAGGGAAATGTAGATTAAAACCCTATGAGTTATCATTAAACGTATATTAAAAAGGCAACATTAAAAAAAAAAGTAGTGATGACAGCAAATGCTGGTGAGGGTGCAGAGAAATTGATTTGTTCATATTTTGCTTGTGGAAATTTAAAATCGCACAGCTACTCTGGAAAACAGTTTCTTAAATAATTAAAAATGCAACTACCACATGACTCAACAATTACAATCTTGGGCACATATCCCAAAAAAGGGAAACTTAGGTTCACACTGAAATGTGTACATGGATGTATGTAACATCTTTATTTGTCAGTTGGAAACAACCAACTCAAGTTGGTTCCCCAAGTTGGAAACAACCTAAATATTCTTCAATGGATGAATGGTGAAATTAACTGTGGTGCATCATACTATGTAATACTAGTCAATAATAAAAAAAAGTTATAAAAATAGTGACACATGCAGCACTATAAATGAATCTCCAAAACATTATGCTCAGTGACAAAAGTTACTTCTAGAAAGTTACATACTGTATTATTCTGTTTATATAACATTCTAGCAATTATAAAATTATAGAGAAGGAGAAAAAGAGTAGATGTCAGGGCTTGAATAAAGGATGGGGGCAGTGGGTAAATGAATGTGGCTTTAAAAGGACAATTTGAGGGATCCTTGGGGTAAAGGAAATGTTCAGTATCTTGTCTGTATAACTAATAATACATTGGTTGTGATATCTTATTAGGGTTTTCTAAGCGATCTCCATTGGGCAAACTGTGCAAAGAGTATGTGGGGTCTTCCTGTATTATTTCTTATAACTGCATACCAATCTACAACTATGTCAAAATGAAATGTTTAAATAAAAATTCTATTCTCTAATATTTTATTTACTTGGTTTTATGTATCATCTCTAAGTTATCTGACTGAAAGTGTCTTGAAGATTGGAATCATTATTTAGAGCCCTCGCCAACTTTTGTCTGCCCTCTTCTCTTGACAACCACCAAAGAGTCTTAAAAAGAAGCCTTCCTTGGCCTTACACTGCTTATTATTATTATTTTTTTTTAACTTTTAAGTCTTTATTGTTGGGAGGAATAACAAGTCAGGGATCATCACAATAGGGAAGACATTTACCCTTCTCATCCTGGGCTGATTATTATTTTTTTAAAATGAAGTATAGTTGTTGTACAATATTATATAAATTATGGGTGTATGGTGATTCACAATTTTAAAGGTTATACTCCATTTACAGTTATTATAAAATATTGGCTATATTCCTTTTGTTGTATAACATATCCTATAAGACACTGATGAAAGAAATTGAAGAGAACAAAAACAGAAAGATAATCCCTGTTTCTTGGATTGGAAGACTTAGCATTGCTAAAATGACCATACTACCCAAGGCCTTACACTGCTTTTCAATTAAAGATTAGCCTAGACTTTGGACCAGTACGAATCATCCCCTTTCTACTTCTTCAGTAACATCTCACTTCTCATTGTCACTCTTTTGGTACTTAAGGGAAATTGAACAGTTGTTGATCATGAAAGTCCTTCCCAATGTAGGTTTTCTTAGCTCAAAGTCTGTGAACACTGCTGGTCTCTCTTCCGGGAATTACCGTTAAGAGACTGCAGTCAGTGGGAGAAATTTAGTTGCATACTATTTAAGGTTATAAACAGCGGGCAATGGAAACATAGAGAAGACTGAAAAATAAGTCTTGCTGGGGAGACAGGGAAGGTGGGAAGGTGGGAAGAGAAGCTTACTGGGAATAGTTTTTGAATCCAGCTTTAAGGGGATTGTCACATAGTAGGGCTCACAATAAAATAATACTTAAATAGATGAATATGAGATACATAAGTTTCTCCTTTAGTTGGGTAAATGGGGTTGCATTTTAGAAATTTTGCTCATGATTTTATGAAGTACTAGAAATATATAAAGCTTCCTATCAGCTTTAGAAGTCCCCCAAAGAGATCAAGATACCAGGAATACAGTAGCTTGAATTGGTAAGATTTTTAAAGGCAAATATATTTAACAGTGACATCTTTTTAAAAATGAAGCGTATGGGGCTTCCCTGGTGGCGCAGTGGTTGAAAGTCCACCTGCCGATGCAGGGAACACGGGTTTGTGCCCTGGTCCGGGAGGATCCCACATGCTGTGGAGCGGCTGGGCCCGTGAGCCATGGCCGCTGGGCCTGCGTGTCCGGAGCCTGTGCTCCGCAACGGGAGAGGCCACAACAGTGAGAGGCCCGCGTACCGCAAAAATAAATAAATAAATAAATAAAAAGAAGCGTAATTTTAACAACAAAGGTCCTTATGCCTTATAAGACCTTAACACTTACTCCATCACCCACTTCCCCCATCACCCCATACCCCAATCACAATAACATATTGTCCATGAAAAAGTGCCCTTTCATTGTAGCCTTTCCACATATTTTCTTACTTTAATTGCATCAGGAAAATCCCGTAATAACTTCACATTTCGATCTGTCAGCTTTCCCCAGAGAAGGTCTTTGTGGTTTTAGAATTAAGGAGGGGAAGTAGAGGGAGCTCAGACAGCATCAATTCCAGGGACATAAAGTTTTCTCTTTCAGTGAGCTGGCACTCTCACAGCCTCGATGAGGAGCTAACGCCTTGTGAGATCCACTGTGATTTGCGAGAATAACTGAGATATTCCACATAAGACCCAAGACATGGAAATAGTTTTAATATCCACATTGTGTTCCATTTTTACGGAGATCTTTGAAATCATTGTTGATAAAAGACCATTCTACCATATGCCTGGCTTAGATTCCTCACCCCTACACCTCTCTCTTTTCTGTCATTTTAAACATCAAGCATAGATTTCAAAATCAATACCAAAAAAATACTTGGTGCAACACTGTAAAATTTAATTTGTCTCTCTGATGGAAAAGGGGGACAAAATAATACTCCCTCGTCTCCACCAGTGTCCCCAGTCACTTGCCCTTCTGATCCACAGTGTTTCTGATTTCCGGGTCTTGAAGCCTAATTCTAATTTAATTCTCCTATGTTTCTCCAGATTTTCAGTTTACCATTCCTTTGACTTCTCACCTGCCTTTTCTAATTCACAGGCTAGTAGTTTGGTACAGAAATAGCCAGTGACCTTTCCTAGAAGAGGTCCCTTGGAAACTTCTCTTTTGAGGTTAATGAGAGTGTCAGGGAGAAATGCACAGCCATTGCTACTAATGGCATTTAGCAGCAGCATTAGAAAAGGAAACCCATTGGCACAGCCAACAAAGGTCACCCAGAAACCACCAGTGCCAGCTTGCAGCAAAATACCAGAGCTGCTTTCCATCATAAGCTCTACTACTCATTCCTCTCGTGTCTCAGGGTGTCTGTAACTATTCGTCAGCAACCATTTTTGGACTGTGGCCACCAATAGTGCCACTGTTGTAAGGTTAGGAGAGTGACTTTTTTTCAGGAGCTTAGACCTAAATGAAAACTAAAAGCACTAAACCTCAGTCTGCCAGAAAACCAAACAATTTTTGTGGTTCTGCCACTTCTTGTCATCTAGACTTAGGATATCACTTTAGCTGACTCTGAATCTCAGTTTCTTTATTCGTAGAACAAGTTTAATAATGCCCATATTGCAAGGCTTTGCAAGAATCAAAGAGGATTTATGTGGTATTTGACACAGTTTTTGGCGTAATGAAAGGATTTTACGAAGATAGTAATATTAAGTTAACTGTGATTTCTCATGTCCTCAATATACTGACTATTTTGAGGAAGTCTAAAGACATCTATTTAGTTACTACTGTATTAGCTGACGCAGTATTTCTTTTTCTAACATGTGCTTATTCTGAGAGGTACAGAGTCCCAGTGAAATGTCACCAAAAATATCTCCAATTGCAAATTGTCCCTTTATAGTAAGTGGTCACCAATTATTCTCCACTACCTTAGCTATTCAAGGTAGTGAGAACAGACTTGGCCAGAATTATAGAAGGAGTTGTAGTAACAGTGCGGAAAATTAGTGAGCTCTTTTCCAAAAAACAAAACTAGAGAATTATGAGACTCATCCCAAGAACTAAATGCAGAAGCAAGAAGCTGAAGGTTTTTGCTTTAGTAAGGAGTCAGGGAATACATTTACAAAACCTTTGTTAAATTATAAAACCATTATAAGTAATCCATATACGATCATTTTATTGCTTGAAATTTGTCTCTTTGACGTTATGATCATTAACTGTCTACAAAACATAAATGAATATGGATTTTCCATTAAGCAGATTTTATAAGTGGGAAAATTCTGGTGGTTGCTTTGAAATCCTCAGCAAGTATAAATGTATAATCTACTTTTTGCATTATGTTTAGTTTTGGGGTTATGAACATATGTACATAAGGCATGTCCTCAGTTTTCAAAATGTTTATAGTTCAAAAAGGAGGCACTGAAACAAACTGTTGTTTAATAACACAATTATTACAATGAAGTGCAATAGATATGGTTAAGAGTGATCATGGAAGTCTTCACAGACTGTTTCTATTTGAGAAGAGGGTTAAAGAATGGGTAGAATTTGGCCAGGTATAAATTTGGGTGAGGTATTGGAACGTTTTAGATGTTTTATGTATGGGGAAAAGATCTCTCAATTCCTATTTTTCTCCCCTGGGAAATAAATGGAGACTCCACATAAGGTGATAATTAGGGAGGTAACATAGGCTAGAATGGGAGGCAGCTACCACGATAGTCTGGGATCCTGTAGCCAGCTGACAGGAAACAGAGAGCCAAGATGCTGACCAGGCATTGGGAAATAACTCTCAGTGGAAAGTGGAAAGGCCTATGGCTTTTTTCACTTTTTTTTTTTCCTCAAAATCATAATTTTCCTGGTTTCTCAGATCCCTAAATGGTCCTCAAGTTCTCCTGGCCAAGCTGATTTCAACAAATTTTAAAGAATGTTGTATGGTGAGAACAAAGGACAGTGTTGGCATGTCCTGTAGGACAGAGGATCAAACTAGTTATATTGAGCAATCTCCTGGATAACTGAAAGGAAGGGACTCCTACCCTGTGTCTTAGACCATGTCAATGCACTGACTATACTTGGAATTATATGCTATTTTCCCTTCCCTAGTAGATTGAGAGCGCCAAGGATTAGGGTTTTATTTTACTTACTTTGAATGGACAACTTGGGGTCATAACTAGGATTTTTCTGTGCCAATATGCAACTGAAGGATATGAATCTACTGATGAGCAGAGAATTCTGAGGCAAGGTGTTCATTCCACAAAGATAGGGGGTATCTTAGCCAAGGCTGAAGCATTTGTTTGGTTCCAGAGAATTCAATAACTGCTCTTTCATACCAATGGTTCTCAAAACAGAGTAGGCAACATACAAACATGCAGAACACATCTCAGGAATGATGTTGTGTGTGTGATATGTGCATGCACATAAGAGTTCTTTTTACTAGGCTTAGTCCCATGGATACAACTTATTTTATTTGAGGTAGAACCAAGACATCTGCATTTTTAATGGAAAAAAATGTAATTCAGATACAAATTGTTTATTTTCTATTTGAGAAATATTGCTTACATTCCTTCCTTGTTTTATTTCCAATGATTTATGCACTCAACAATTATCTTAAAATAATAATATAATAAATGTCTGGGTGCCACAGCCTAACTAAATAAAACTGTAAGATTTTACCATTGGCTTCACAGTTACTCAAATAGAATTGAGATTTTCTTTGTAAATTTCCCGATTCTATTCCCATTTCCCTACTCAAAAGTAATCACTCTTCTGATTTTTTTCTGTTCCATTCCTACAAGTGTTTATTATACTATTATTATTTATTTAAGTAGCTATAATCTATGTTTGCAACTGTCTTTACCTACTCAAACTTTATATAATGTTATCATACAGCATGAATCATTCAGTATCTTGCTTTTTGGTAAATATTATAATTTGGGGATGGTACATATAATTTCAGTTTATTAACTAATTTCAGCACAGGGTTCTAGTCCATGAATATCTCATATTTTTAAAATCCATATCCTACTAATGACTACTTTGTTATTTCTGCTTTTTGTTAGGAAAAACAATGCTGCAATTCACACCTCTGATATATGTTTTTCTAAGTATATGCCTAATGTCTTTCCTGGATATTAATACATGGATAATATATTTTAAAGTACTGGGGATAGTAATGAAAATTTGGAGCAATTTACTTAATTTAACATAGCTCAATTTCTTTGCCTAAAGGTGAGAATAGAAATTCCTACTGGATTTCATAAAGATTAAATGGGTCATCTTTTGTGAAAGTCACGTCAAATTGTGACAACAAATAGTCCCTCCTGTTTTTCTTTTTGTTTTAATTGCACCTATGAAGGGAGGACTGAAAACATAGAACTGTCATGAAGACAGTCAACATTTCATACATTAAGTCAGAGAAATCACTCATTTAAACAAGAAACATCTGCATTCTGTCTGAGTTTGTCTGAGTAACTTTTACTTTGATATTCAGAATCATCATCTTTGAATTTCTGAGTTTATGACCTGAACACGTGGGTGGTGTGTCTGTTTCTTTAATTTAGAAAAAAAAAAAAAAAAACCAGTGCCACTGAATCCTATTTCTTATTCTGTCCCTTTTCTCCCGCTCTATTTTATATTCATTTGCTTGTCCTTGCTGAATCTTCTCAGGCTTTTCAACCAAATGCAAACATTAAATGAAGGCTTTCCTGCAATTTCAAAGCAAAGCATAGCAATTTCCCTAAAGGGAGAAAAGGCAGTTGTTGATTGTCTACAGACACAGTGAGGCTCAGCACGCACTTTTGGAAGGAGAAAGGGAGGTTGGAGCTAAGAATAGAAGGCCAGGACAAGGGTATTGTGTGATATAAGTTGTTGGGACAGGGAGGAAAGGAAATCAAAGCATATAGATTTTACTCTTAGTATGTACCAGGCTCTGTCCTGGAAAACCTTGCCACTTTCACAAGATAAGGCAGATGACTGCCTATGTGTGCAGATTTCAAGGTTACAGAGGCCAGTGTCACTTACCCATTTATCCCTTCCTCAGAGAACCTCATTTTCTCTGTTGAGTTTTTACCTCCTCAGCCTCCAACATGTCAAAGCCCAATTTTTAGTTACCAAACTAAAATTTATATCCATATTTTATAGAATGCACAATTTCCCTGAACAAGTAAAACATAGATATAATGTTTCCTCTTGGCTCAGAAACTGTCTATAAATATGATATATAATAATACTGTGAAATCAGGAGAAATATTTATATAAAAAGATATTTATTTCAACATTGTTTAGACTCACAAAAAATGGAAATCATTAAATGCATGATAACTGAGGAATAAATAATTGAAGTAGAGTATATTCATGTTAGAGAATATTAGGTAGCCATTAAATTGAGGTTTGTAAAGAATTTATAAACATGCAAAAAAGCTTATCACACAAACTAAAGGAAACAAAATAGAATAAAAATCCAAGTGGAACTCAACTGTGTAAATACACACACTTTACATAAAGAAAATATATAAAATGACTAAAAAATGCAAATAAAAGTAAAATTTGTTTCTATTTCTGTTTTGATTATAATACTATATGTATGTTTCATATTTTATGTATTTTTTTTTTTACAGTTTCTACGATAGGTATGTATTGTTTTATAGTCAGAAAATCATTTACGTTATGGTGGAAATAAAATATTGCCATTATTTATAGGAGGCTCTTTTTGTAAGATTAAAGGAGTTGGAGCATTAGAAAAAAGTGCTTTCCTAGCCAAAGATTGGCTATAAAACCAGTCAAATTATTTGAATTCTAGGGCCTCATTTAGCAACGTTATTTAACCAGATCTGCTCATGGTCTAGGGGTGTCCTAAGGTTAAACAGGCAGATGAGAGTGCAGATACCTTACAAACAGATCATCAAACAAACACGCACACAGCATTTTGCCAAAGCATTCCTACTTTTTTTTCATATGGGATACAAGGTCATGTTTTATTTTCCTTAAAAATCCTCTCTGGCCTGAAGTTGTTGAGCAGATGAAGGGCAGAGACAGTGTCCCATGAGTGGACTTCTGCTAGCAATTTGCTGTAGAAAATGCACAGGCTTTCAAGTGAAACAGATCTGGTAATTTGCAGGAAGGTCTCATGTCTCTTAATCTATTTCCTTACATAGAGGGTGAAATTAACATCACTCCTCTCACAGTGCTGCTTTGAAAATTAATGTTGATGACATATCTGAGATGCCTTAAAGGCATGGTCTGAGGCAAAAAATATTTTGCCCTGCCTCATATAATGCCAACTTTTCCAAGAAGTGGCAAGCATTCTGCATTTTTCATTTCCACTGGTGAAAGTGATTTAAGTACTATGCAATCATGTAAATACTTTGAGCTGAAATAGTAAACAAGGAATAGGGGCATAATGTAGTAATCATAACACCAAAAAAAACCTAAAAAGAAAACAAACCCTCTACAATGAAAAAGAGTCATTTTCCATGTCAACTGCTCCTAACACTACTAGAGGTAATTTCTATTTGGCAATCATAACTTGTCATAACTAGCTGTCAAAAGATCATAAAAATCCAATGAAAATTAATATGGTTCCTTTCTCATTATAAACCTAATGGAGATAAAAAGACACATGTGGACACAGCATAAGGGACATGGGATTACTCTTGGGCCACTTTTATAAGGACATTAATTTCATTCATGAGAGCCGAGCCCTCATAAACTAATCACTCCCTAAAAGGCTCACCCCCTAATACCGTCACATTGGGCATTAAGAAACACATGATTTTTAGAGGCACAAACACTCAGCCTATAGCATAAGCATATACCCAAAAGAATTGAAAGTAGGATCCCAAAGAAATATTTGTACATATATGTTCACATCACCAATATTCACAATAGCTAACAATGGAAGCAATTTGGGATCTACCAATGGATGAATGGATAAACAAAATGTAGTATTTGCATATAATATATTATTATTCAACCTAAAAAGAAAGGATATCATGACATATGCTACAACATGGATGTTGCTTAAGGACATTTTGCTAAGTGAAATAAGCCTCTCACAAAAAGACAAATACTATAGGATTTTGCTTATAGACATACATAGAGTGGTCAAAATAATAGAAATAGGAAGTAGAATGGTAGTTTCCTGAGCTGGGGGGCAGAGAATGGAGAGTTATGTTTTAATGGGTATAGAATTTCAGTTTTACAAGATGAAAACACTTACGGAGATGGATGGTGGTTGCACAACATTATGAATGTACCTAATAACACTAAGCTACACACTTAAAAATGATTAAAACGGTGGAGGGAGTTGCTAAGATGGCGGAGAAGGAAGGCTCTAAGCTCATCTCCTTTCATAAGAACACCAAAATTACAACTATTTACAGAGCAACTATTGTTTTTTTTGTTGTTGTTGTTTTGTGGTACGTGGGCCTCTCACTGTTGCGGCCTCTCCTGTTGTGGAGCACAGGCTCCAGGTGCGCAGCCCCAGCGCCCACGGCCCACAGGCCCAGCCGTTCTGTGGCACGAACCCGCGCCCCCTGCATTGGCAGGCAGACTCCCAACCACTGCGCCACCAGGGAAGCCCTTACAGAGCAACTATTGATGAGAATAACCTGAAGACTAGCAGAAAAGATTTTCTACAACTAAAGATATAAAGAAGAAATGACAACAGGAAGGGTAGGAGGGGTGGAGATGCAGTATAGTCAACCCCACACCCTGGGCAGGCAACTTACAATGAGGAGGATAATCACAATTGCAGAAGTTCTCCCCTAGGAGTGAGGGGTCCAAGCCCCATATTGGGCTCCCCAGCCCGGGGGTCCTGCATGAGTAAGGTAAGCCACTAGAACATTTTGCTTTGAAGGACAGTGAGGCGTGCTTGTAGGAGAGCCAGAGGGCTGTAAGAAACAGACTCTGCTCTTAAAAGATGCACACAGAAATCTCACACCTCCAAGACCAAGAGCAGAATCAGTAATTTGAAAGAAGCCTGGGTCAGACCCACTTGCTGATCGTGGAGAGCCTATCGGAGAGGCAGGAGGCAACAGGGACTCACCCTGTGGACACAGACACTGATGGCAGCCCTTTTGGGGAGCTTGTTCTGCCGTCAGAACAGTGGTGCTGGCAAGCATCATTTTGGAGTCCTCCATCTAGCTTATTAGAGCTAGGAGCCAACTCTGCCCACCAGCCAGTTGGCAATAGTCCTGGAACCTCCAGGGCCAAGCAGCTAGCTGAGAAAAGACACAGCCTCACCCATCAGATGACCTAGGACCCAATTACACCTATCAACAATCAACACCAGCTCTGGGATCCCCGTGCTCTACAGCCAGAGACCCCAGGACCCAGTTTGGTCCACCAGTGGGCTGGCACTAACCCCAGGATGCCCTGAGCCTTGGCACCACCCACCAGCATGTGGAAAGCAGATCCAGTATGTCTTGAGCCCCTCAGCCAGCCACCCAGGGATCTAGCCCCACTCACCAGTGGGGCAGACTAGCCCCAAGGTCTGTCCTCACCCACAAGACCCTCACTGACAGATCATCCAGAACAGAAAATCAGTAAAGAAACATTGACCGTAAACAACACAGTAGATCAGATGGCGTTAATAAATATATATATAGAACATTCTATCCAAAGCGGAATACACATTACTTTCAAGTGCAAATGCAACATTCTCCAGGATAGATCACATGTTAGTCCACAAAACAAGTCTCAGTAAATTTAAAAAGAATGAAATCATTTCAAACATCTTTCCTAACCACCACACTTTGAGACTAGAAATCAACTGTAGGGAAAAAAAAAACCTGTAAAAAGAAACAAACAAACAAACATGTGGCAACTAAACAATATGCTACTAAAAAGACCAATGGTTTACTAAAGAAATCAAGTGGTAAATCAAAAAATACCTGAAGACAAATGAAAATCAAAGCACAACAATCCAAAATGTATGAAACAAGAAAAATCTCAAATAAACTACCTAACCTTACACCTAAAGAAACTGAAAAAAGAAGAATAAGCAAAATCAAAAGTTAGAAAAAAATAAAACATAAAGATCAGAGCAGAAATTAATGAAAAAAGACTGATAACAGAAAAGATCAATGAAACTAAGAGCTGGTCCTTTGAAAAGATAAACAAAATTGATAAAACTTTAGCCAGACTCATCAAGAAAAAAAAGAGGGCTCAAATCAATAAAATCAGAAATGAAAAAAGAGAGGTTACAACTGACACTACAGAAATTCAAAGGATCTTAAGAGAGTACTATGAACAGTTATATGCCAAAAAAATGGACAACATAGAAGAAATGGAAAAATTCTTAGAAATGTATATCTCCCAAAACTGAATCAGAAAGCAACTGAAAATATGAACAGACCAATAACCAGTAATGAAATTGAATCAGTAATTTAAAAAAAAAATCACAACAAACAAAAGTCCAGGACCAGATGGCCTCACAGGTGAATTCTACCAAACATACATACAAGAGTTAACACCTATCCGTCTCAAACTATTAAAAAAAAATTGCAGAGGGAGGAGTGCTTCTGAACTCATTCTATGAGAGCAGCATCACCTGCTATTAAAATCAGAGAAAACCACCACAAAAAAAGAAAATTACAGGCAAATATCACTGATGAATACAGGCCAAAATCCTTAACAAAATGTTAGTGAAGTGAATTCAACAATACATTAGAAGGGGGCACTTCCCTGGTAGTCCAGTGGTAAAGAATCCTTACTATGTAGGAGACGTGGGTTCAATCCCTGGTCAGGAAATGAAGATCCCACGTACCAGGGGGCAACTAAGCCTGCACATCACAACTAGTGAGCTCTGAATACATCAACTAGAGCCTGTGTGCCGCAAAACAGAGTCCATGCGCTGTGGAACCCACACGCCACAACTACGGAGCCCACACACCCTGGAGCCTGTGCGCCACAACTAGAGAAGAGAAAAAACTGGCACACCACAACTAGAAAGAAGCCCGTGCACCACAACGAAGAGCCCATGTGTTGCAATGAAAGATCTCGCAGGCCTCAACAAAGATCCCACATCAGGCAACTAAGGCCTGATGCAGCCAAAAATCAATTAAAAAAAAATCTTAAAAAAAAAACAAACCCAATACATTAGAAGGATCATACACTGTGATCAAGTGGTATGTATTCAAGGGATGCAAGGATGGTTCAATATCTGAAAGTCAATCAACTTGGTACACCACATAAACTGAAGGATAAAAATCATATGATCATCCCAATAGATGCAGAAAAAACTTTTAACAATATTCAACATCCATTTATGATAAAAGTTCTCAACAAAATGGGTACAGAGGGAATATACTTCAACATAATAAAGACCATATACGACAAACCCACAACTAATATCATACTCAACTGTGAAAGCTGAAATCATTTCCTCTAAAATCAGGGACAAAACAAGTATGCTCACTCTCACCAATGTTATTCAACATTATATTGGAAGTCCTAGCCATTGCAATCAAACAAGAAAAGGAAAAAAATAAAAGAAATCCAAATTGGATTGAGTAAAATTCCATACATAGCCATATATATACTCCTGGGCATATACCCAGAGAAAACCATAATTCAAAAGGACACATGTAGCCCAGTGTTCATTGCAGCACTATTTACAATAGCCAGGACATGGAAACAACCTAAATGTCCAACAACAGATGAATGGATAAAGAAGATGTGGTACATATATACAATGGAATATTACTCAGCCATGAAAAGGAATGAAATTGGGTCATTTGTAGAGACGTGGATGAACCTAGAGTCTGTCATACAGAGTGAAGTAAGTCAGAAAGGGGAAAACAAATATCATATATTAACACATATACGTGGAATCTAGAAAAATGGTACAGATGAACCTATTTGCAGGGCAGGAATAGAGACACAGACATAGAGAACAGACGTGTCGACATGAGGGGGAAGGGGAAGGGGAAGGTGGGATGAATTGGGAGATTAGGTTTGCCACAAATACACTACCATGTGTACAATAGATAGCTAGTGGGAACCTGTGGTATATAGCACAGGGAGCTAAGCTGTGACGACTAGATAGGTGGGATGGGGGGTGGTGGGAAGGAGGTCCGAGAGGGAGGGGATATATGTATACATATGGCTGATTCACTTCATTGTACAGCAGAAACTAACACAACATTGTAAAGCAATTATACTCCAATTTTAAAAAAAAATACAAAGTTTGAACCCAATTGAAAAAAGATATGTAATGCAGACACTAATGAAAACCTATATAGCATTACTAATATTAGACAGAGTAGCCTTTAAGATAAGTAGCATTGCAGGATGTGCAGAGGGGCATTTCAAAACGTTAAAAGGATCAACTTACTAGGCACATATAATAATCCTAAATTGTATTTATCTAAGATCATAATTTAAAATATATGAAGCAAATACTTGCTAAGCTAAAATTCACAGAAAAATCCACAGTCTTAGGTAAATATATGTCTATGAAGATTTGCTAGAATAATTAGATAAAAATTTGAAGGACATAAAATAGTTTAGCAAAATGATTAATAAAGTTAACGTAACTGATATATCTAGAACACTGCAAAGTGTTCTGGTATTTTGTTATAGCAGTCCCAACAGACTTAAACAGGATCTAACCAATATAATACACAAGAAAAATGAAGGCAAAAAATATATATACATATACAAAGATGGGAAAGGGAGAAATTAAAATTTCCAAGATTGTTTATATGAAAACTTTTTTAAGATCATAAAACATATGTTAATATTAATGTGTGAATTTAGGCACTGCAAGATATATGCAAGACTATACTGCATTTATGTACACTAGCAAAAAACTCTTAGAAAATAAAATGGACTTCCCTGGTGGTCCAGTGACTAAGACTCTGTGCTCCCAATGCATGGGGCCCGGGTTCGATCCCCGGCCAGGGAATTAGATCCCACATGCCACAACTAAGAGTTTGCATGCCACAACTAAAGGATCCCGCATGCTGCAACTAAAAGATCCCACATGCTGCAACTAAAGATCCTGCATGCAGCAATGAAGATCCCACACGCAGCAATGAAAACCCAGCACAGCCAAATAAATAAATAAATATTTTAAAAAATTTTAAATTTGTTTCATTTTGTCTTTTTGCTTTTAATTTATTAGTTGTTTTATACTCTATATGTGAATAAAATTGATAACATCAAGATCCTCTAAAGGAACAACATAATTGAATATCTTGAGCTACCAGATATTAAAATAATACGAAGAACACTAAAGAGTCAGTGGTGTTAAATTATTCCATATTTTATTTGTCTGACTTTGGACCAACATGTAAACCTAAAACTGCTCTTAAAAAATAAAATATTAAAACAAAAATTAACAGCAGGACTTCCCTGGTGGCACAGTGGTTAAGAATCTGCCTGCCAATTCAGGGGACAGGGTTCAATCCCTGGTCTGGGAAGATCCCACATGCCATGGAGCAACTAAGCCTGTGCACCACAACTATTGAGCCTGCGTGCCACAACTACTGAGCCCGCTTGCTGCAACTACTGAAGCCTGTGCGCCTAGAGCCCGTGCTCTGCAACAAGAGAAGCCAGCGCAATGAGAAACCTGTGCCCCGCAACTAGAGAAGCCACCGCAATCAGAAACCCACGCACAGCAACAAAGAGTAACCACCGCTTGCCACAACTAGAGAAAGCCCACGTGCAGCAACAAAGACCCAACACAGCCAAAATAATAATTATAAATTTTAAAAAATCTAAAAAAAAAATAACAGAAGCAGACCCACACATGTAAAGTAGCATGATTTATGACAAAAATACCATTCAGGGTACCAAAAAAACGCATGTCTTTTAAATAAATAGTAAACATGCACTTGTATATTCATAGCGGAAAAATTTATACTCTTACCTCACATCATAAACAAAATAAATCCCTGATGGATAATAAATCTAAATGTGAAAGGTGGAAAAATAAAGATGTTAGAATGCAACATATAGCATAATCAACTTACGGCTTGGGAATGAAAAAAGTGCTAACACACATAATGCTAATCATAAAACAATGTTTCCTTTACTGAACTACATAAAAAGTAAAAATTTCAACTTTTATCAAAAGACATCTTTAGGGCTTCCCCGGTGGCGCACTGGTTGAGAGTCCGCCTGCTGATGCAGGGGACACGGGTTCGTGCCCCGGTCCGGGAAGATTCCACATGCCGCAGAGGGGTTGGGCCTGTGAGCCATGGCCACTGAGCCTGCGCGTCTGGAGCCTGTGCTCCGCAACGGGAGAGGCCACAACAGTGAGAGGCCCGCGTACCGCCAAAAAAAAAAAAAAAAAAAAAAAAAAAAGACATCTTTAGAGAATGAAAATGAAAGCCACCAAGAAATAAAAGACATTTGCAAAACACATATTTGGCAATGGACTCATATGTAGAATATATATGGAACTCTCACAAATGTATAATAAAGACATACAACCCAACTGAAAAAAGACAAAGAAAAAAAGAAGAAAGGAGGCAGGGAGGGAGAAAGGAAGGGGAAGGAGAGAGAAAATTGGTAAGTCCTTGAAAAGAAATTTTACAAAAACTGTATTCCCAAATGTTTAGCAAATATGTGAAAAGCTGCTTAATGCCACCAGTCAACAGAAAAATTCAAATAAAAACCACAATAAAATTGTATTACAAGCCACTGGTATGACTGAAATTATATGATAATTCCAAGTGTGCAAGAAGATGAAGCAGCAAACTCCCATACTGGAACAAGCTCTTTAGAGACATGTTTGAGATTATCTGTTAAACCAAATATATCATGAGATCCAGCAAACTGGCTCCTACATATATAAACAAGAGAAATGCCTACATATGTACCACAAAGACATATATAAGTATTGTTATAGCGGCAGTATTCATAGTAGCCCCTATCTAGAAACAACCTAGATGTCTATCAAGAGTATAAATGGTGATATATTCATACAATTAAAAATATACAGCTATGGAATGCACAAACTAAAACTGTATGTAATTATATCAAAAAAATCTCCCAAACATAAGGTTGAATGAAAGAATCTAGACACAAAAGACTGTATCTTGTATCATGCCTATCAGGTGGGTATCTTGAGTTCTGTTATGTTTATTACCTTGATCAGAGTGTGGTTACATGGATTATTCTTTTTCTTTTTGTGAGAATTTACCAAGTTGTACACTAAAACTTGTGCGCTTTATGTTAAATTGTACTTCAAAAGTTTACCTAAGGGGCTTCCCTGGTGGCGCAGTGGTTGGGAGTCCGCCTGCCGATGCAGGGAACACGGGTTCGTGTCCCGGTCTGGGAGGATCCCACATGCCACGGAGCGGCTGGGCCCGTGATCCATGGCCACTGGGCCTGCGCGTCCGGAGCCTGTGCTCCGCAATGTGAGAGGCCACGGCAGTGAGAGGCCCGCATATCACCAAAAAAAAAAAAAAAAGTTTACCTAAAAGGTGAAACCATGTGTAACACAAAACACTTGGATTGGATACAAAGAGATGTATATATGTATGTTTAAAATGTTTTGAAGAATCATATACCATTTAAGTCAGTAGATGCCTTGAATTTAGCTGGACAATATGCAAGATTTTTGATGTTTTAACTTGCAGGAATGTGAACTGTTTGCATGAAATAGTTTGGGGTTGACTGTTTAGTTGGCAGACCAAAAAACTAGAAATGTGATCTTATCCTGATTCTGTGATAAGGGTCATCTACTTAATCCTTTTGAACAACAATTTTCTCACCAATAACATGGGTATTCATGTTTCTAATTGTATAGGGTCATACAAAATGAGAAAATATATGCTTAGGATTTTATATATTAGGTAACACCGAGATCACTGATGTGGCTCTCAAATCAGAACAGTTTTTTCAAGGCTACCTTGAGTTTTCTTTCCAAAACTTACATATGACCTTTTGAATCTCCTGGATGATAGCAAATCATCCAAAGATATGGGAACAGCTTATTTTTTAGAAATAGCCAAGAACCATTGTTAATGTCTTATTTTCTTCTCAGTGTTTGGACCACTATGTAATATATTACAGTTGCCCACTAATAAGATGATTAAATTATATGTAAAATCAGTACAACTAAAATATAATGAGAATGTATCTCAGTGGCTCTAGCTTGATTCTAAAATATAGAATGGCCTAAGATGAATTTGAAAAAGTATTAGTAAAATAGTGTCTTCAAAACGCTATTTAGGGTATACACATTGGTATCTTTGACATATTGACACATAAATTATACTGGTTTATAGTTTGGATACAGCATGTTGTACTTGTTCACACACTTTCACATTAAATGTTGACTGGATTAGTTGTCATTTCTTCCCTTTCTCGATGAATGATTTTGGTCAAGTTACTTAAATACTCTGACAGAGTTCTTTCATCTATAAAATGGTTCTCTTAATACCAAATTTATAGAATTTGTATAGGTCTGCCAGCTAATCTGTAACTAAGTAGGTAGAAATGGCTTTAACTGTGACTGCTGAGTGTAGTTCTTAACTGAGGCTACTGAAATCGAATAGGTAAGATCTCTAAGTCCCTTCAGCTGTCATCATTTAAGGAAAGTTAAGATCTGTGCCAAAATCATTTACTGAAATTATAGCAATCCCTTGATTCTTATATACTTACATATATTCTACAAGTCATTATGGTAGGAATTCAAAGTTTTACGTAAATTTGTTAGGCTACTAAGATTGAAGACAATTCACAGTGAAACACAATGAAGGAGCTGAGAGTACCTTCAGTTATCTTTACTCCAAACTCCTCATTTCACAGATGAGAAAGCTGAGGCTTAATGCCACACTATGATCAGGTTGGAAGATGGAATAAATCAGAGATGATTTAATTTGATAATGGTGGAGGGAAGTTGAGGCCTCTTTTTTCTCATATCAGGCATAGATAATGCTTAACTTTATTGCATTTATACTTTTAATAGACCTAAAATCATCTTTTTGTCAATTTGGGTGGTATTGGAAGAATACTTGATTTGTTTTAGTCTTTTGATAATAGGAGTTGTCCTTATTAGAAATGTATTTAGTCAGTTTTTATTTTTCTGGAACAGTTTTAGTTTCACAAATAAGTTGAGCAGAGAATACAGAGTTTGCATATGCTCCCTCCCCTCACATAGTCTCCTCACCATCAACATCCTAGGTCAGAGTGGTACATGTGTTACAATTGATGAACCAACATTGACACATCATTATCACCCAAAGTCTGTAGTTCACATTAGACTTCACTCTGTGTTGTATGTTCTGTGGGTTTTCACAAATGTATAATGCCATGTGTCTACCATTATAGCATCATACAGAATAGTTTCACTGCCTTAAATATCCCCTGTGCTCCACCTATTCATCCATTCCTCTCTAAATACACTGACAACTACTGATATTTTTACTGTCTCCACAGTTTTGCCTTTTCCAGAATGTCATGTAGTTGTAATCACAAGAGTATGTCATCTTTTCAGATTAGCTTTTTCATTGAGTAATATACATTTAAGATTCCTCTAACTCTTTTCATGGCATGATAGCTCATTTCTTCTTAGCACTGAATAATGTTACATTGTCTGGATACACCATAGTTTTTTGTTTGTTTACTTAACTTTCCTTAACCTACTGAAGGACATCTTCATTCCTTCTAAATTTTGGGAATTATGAACAAAACTGCTACAAACATCTGTGTACAGGTTTTGTGTGGACATAGTTTTCAACTCATTTGTCAAAGTTCAATGGGCATGATTGCTGAATACTATGGTAAGATTATATTTAGTTCTCCAAGAACCACCAACTGTCTTCCAAAGTGGCTGGTGGAAATTTTGTATTCAATGAGGATTCATGTTGTTCCACATCCTTGTCAGCATTTAGTATTGTCAGTGTTTTGAATTTCAGCCATCTAATAGGTGTGTAGTAGTATCTAATTTTTGTTTTACTTTGAAATTCTCTAATTATATATAATGTTGAGCATCTTTTCAAATGCTTGTCACCTGTATATCTTCTACGGTGAGATTGTCAGATATTTTGCTCATTTTTTAATTGAATTGTTTTCTTATCAAGTTTCTTTTTAAATGTTACATTTCCTTCTTTTATTGTAGCTGCCTATCCATACCAGCTAGTACAAAAATCTATTATTAAGTTTTAAGAGTTCTGGGTATATTTTAGATAACAGCCCTTTATCAAATGTCTTCTGCAAATATTTTCTCTTAGTCTGTGGGAGGTCTTCTAATTCCTTTGACATATTCTTTTTTATAACAATTAATTTTTAGTGAAGTCCAACTTATCAATTATTTCTTTCACCCCCTTTGGTGTTATATCTAAAAAGTCATCACCAAACCAAAGGTCATCTGAATTTTCTCCTGTGCTATCTTCTAGGAGTTTTATAGTTTTGCATTTTACACTTTTTTCTATGAGCCATTTTGAGAATTTTATTTATTTTTGGCCTTAGTTTCCAAAGAATGGAGCTCAAAGTCTAAAACACCAACCACTTTGCAAAGCTATTAGAAATATTCACCAGTGAAGATTAGGAAGGAAATAATTTCTTTCATTTATTGAACAACCAAATGGAGTCCGGTAACATACTGAATCATGTGGGAAATTAAGAGTATCTCAGAATACATTACCTGGAAAGAGCCTTGGCAAATTGTTCCTCTTTGACTGTGATGCATTTAGTGGATCATTAATAGGTATTATAGAAGGTAGATAAAAATTGATCTCTTTGTTATATAAGTTCTAAGAAATTTTACTTAACATGCAACATGTCTTTACCATCAGAATTTTTAGAGCCTTTAATATATTAAGGATTCCTGTGACTCTCTAAAAGGGCAGTACATTAACTAGAGTTCTCCCAGTTGAACATACAATATTTTCTTGAAAAACTGATGTTTTGAATGAAAACAAAAAATCATTTTATAGATAAGAAAATAAGCTCATGACATGAAGTTCAGCATTATGCCAAAGATCATTCAACTAGTTATTGGAACATTTGGTATTGACACAAACTATCTAATTACAAGCTGCTGTTGATTTAATTTCCATTTACTCCTTGAAGGAAGTGAAGACTCATTCATTAAGTGTTTGTGAAGCATGTATAATGGTATTTTGGACAGAGGGACATAGCATTATGATGTCTACTCAATCTTAACACATTCCCTTATATCATGATATAACATGTTCTAATATTTTAGGAGTTTATGTCTTAATGCATACATTGCTAACTCTATTCAGCCCTTTATAATCAGTGTGTCATCAAGATTCTCTGAGTATTGCTTATGTCATTTGGGGGCATTCATGACTTGCCCTAGTGACATCATTTATGATAACTCTATTTTGGCCTCTCTATATGCACACTGGCTTTGTGAAGATGCCATTTTTGTGAAATGATTTTGCAGTCAGGAAAATTTGTGCATTGATGATAACAGATTTATCTTCTCCAATAAAAATACCATTAAATTCTCCTGCAATCCATTTCACTCCTTGCAGAGTCAGATAAATGCTAAGTTTGGGCACATGTATTCTTCAGAGAATCAAAGAAGACTTGAGATGACAGCAGTCAGTGAGAATTCTGATCAAGTATTAACATTATGAAAGAGCTTGTCCATCTGTTGAACAAAAGCTAAATCTGATTCAGCTTGAGCACAACATATGTATTTCCAAAGCAAAGCATTCATTCAAAGTATCTATCTAACAGTCCAGGTAACACAGAGTTTATTATTAATGTTACTCTATGAATAGAATTTCATATTAATTTCATAAAATTAATACTCATTAATTTTTTTAATGTTTTACAGATTCACAGTGCAACTATGGTAAAATGCCTGCACCTAATAATCTATTCAGGAATCTATTCAGGAATCTATTCAGGAATATCAAGAGTAACAGTGGATATGTGTGTACAGTTCATTTCTGCAATATCCATCTGCCAAGCTTTTCCATGTATGTTACAAATCAAAACAAAAAATATTTCGAAGTACACAAAGAGTTTTCTTAGCAAAATCTTATACTCATTAGTTAATTTGCAAAGGCTTACAAAAGCATTTGTTAAAACAAGTTTTGATCATTCTTAGCATAAACGTACAAACAAAAATTCCTACACATCCTACTAGGCACGCTCGTATGGGGAAAGAACAGCAACCTTATGCAAAATGATACTATCCTGATTGATGTGGAAAAAAGACCAAGAGCTCTCAGAAGCAAGAAGGTAACTGGTAAGAATCTTAGTTCTTTCATTTACTAGTACATTCAAACAACTCATCTGATCTCTTTTTCCTCCTCTAGCAAATGGGCACAGTGAAAATTAGTGTTGTGTATATTAAAAAGTAAATAATATACAACAATAACTTGTATGGTCCTTAGGATTCAATAGATATACAGGAAATTGCTGCCCCTTTTCTTTTCATAGAAAAAGTGTTCATTTACAAAATGCATAACAGTTGCTGTAGTGTTCAGTGCTAGAGAAAGGAAAGGCTACGTGCTTTTACCTCGCTGATTTACTGAAACAAGGCTACATTGTATAATAAGATATTGTGAATCACTCAAATAAAAAAGACTGAACAAGATCCAATTTATATTACACTATTTAATAGTTACAACATTTGTGTTTCCTCAAATAAATCTTGTAAATGCCATCTAAGTGATATGCAGAATATCTGAGTTTTAAAATATAATTTAAATGATATTGGGCAGTTTATAATGATGTTAAGGCCCTTTTTTTTTTTGGAAAGAATGGAGTAATGAAAATCTGACTTAACCTTCTGCATTAGTTTGATAGGGCTACCGTAACAAAATACCACAGACTGAGTGGCTTAAATAACAGAAATGTATTTCTCACAGTTCTGGAGAATAGAGCTCCAAGATCAAAGTGTAGAAGTCCGAGATCAAAGCCCAAGATCAAAGTATAGCCAGATTTGTTTTCTTCTGGGGCTTCTCCCCTTGATTTGGAGATGGCCACCTTCTTACTGTGTTCTCACATGGTTGTCCTTTGGTCTGTGTGCATATGTGTCCTAATTCTCTCTTCTTATAAGAACACCAGTCATAATGGATTAAGGTCTACATTTATGGTCTCATTTTACGTTAATCACCTCCTTAAAGGTCCTCTCTCCAATACAGTCACATACTAAGGTACTGGGGGTTAGTACTTAAACATATAAATTTGGGGGAGGCACAGTTCAACCCATTACACCTTCCCACCATTAGCAAATAGAAGGCCAGACAACATATATGTAATAGTTATTTTCAGATGTTGGATAGCAGGTAGCACAGAAATGTTACCTCTGAGAGAAAAGAAATAAATGTGGTGGACTCTGCTGTGGACCTAGTTTTCTTCCTAGAGGCCCATTCCAGTTTCCAAACCAGGAGGGTACATATGGAGTAAAATTCCAGGAGGCCTTGCAAAGAATGATGAGTGTGCTGTAAACAGAATACTTCTCAGAAATCACACTAGGTAGGCAGACCTTCTAGCTCTGACTATTCATAGATTTTTCATTTATCACTTGGGCATTCAGTAGAAACCCTAAAAGGCCCACAAGTTTCGTAGGGCTAAACAATTCCTAAAGTAATAGGTACTCTTAAAAATTGCCTAAAACAAGTCTCAACAAACCAAAGCTAATAGATGAGTGAATTAATACTGCCATAATAAAGCTCATAATTCTTTAAAGGAGAATAGCAAAATTCAGACACTCATGAACATAACATTCACAACATCAAAGATCCACTCAAAATTTGTGAGGCGTGACATTAAGACAATGTGAACCAAATTTTTTTTTAAATGATCACTAAAAACAGACACAGAAATGACAGAGGTGATGAAATTTACAGACAAGTACACCTGATTTTATTATGCCCAAGGATTAAAGTAAAACATGTACAAAATAATGAGAGAAATGGAAAATATGAAAGAACCAAATTATATATCTACAAAATAAAAATATAATATCTAATTTAATTATTCACTGGATGGGATAATCAGCAGGAAGACATTCTGGAAGAAAATATCAGTAAACTTAGAGATAGAGGGATAGAAACAACTCAGATATAAGCATGGGGTGGGGGTTGGGGGGAGACTAAATACTAAAAAAGGAAGAGCACTAATAATGATCCATGGAAAAACAAGTGTTCAAAATATAGTGGATGAAAATTTTGTAAATATGATGAAAGCTGTACATCCAAAAATTCAATAAACAAAATCCAAACAAAACATAATGAGACCACACCAAGGTATATTCTAATCAAACTGCTGACAAGCAGTAATAAAGGGAAATTTTTTTTACACTTGACTGAAAAGAAATGCCTCATTAAAGACAAAGGAACAAAGATAAGAATGACTGTAGTTTTCTTTTGTGAAACTATACAAGCCAGAGAATAATTGATACAATTTTTAAAGTTGAGAGAGGGAAAGCAAAAACCCAACTAGAGTTAGCCCAGAGAAAATATCTGTCAAAAATGAAGTGAAAATCAAGATTTATTCAGAAAAAAATAATTGAGAAAAATTTTAGCCAGATTTTCACTCGAGTAAATAGTAATTTTTCAGAAAAAAAAAATTCTTCAGACATAAGAATTGTCCATTCAAGATGGAGACTTGAATCTATACAAAGCAACACACAGCAACACACATAATACACAGGCAAATAATGACTTTTTTCATATAAAAAATTCCCTGAAATTTGAATTTTTAAAGTAAGCTTTGTGCAATCTTCTTCTTCCTTGCCAAAAAAGAAGTGGAAGACTGGGCTGAAAGAAATGCTCCCATCCAGTCCTCTGGTCTGTGGGGGCACAAACCTGCCTCCCTAAGTCCACTGGCACTTCTCCCCTCTCCAAACCAGTCTGTACAGGTGTTCTTCACTTTACACAAAAGACACGTCAACCAAATAAAGTCAATTACTCTAAAAGGATAAATAAATAAATTTCCGAATAAATCTTTATTTCAACTTCATTTTTGATATAAAATTAGAAAAAAAATTGGTCTTCAATCCTTATCTTATCTCATATGCAACAATTACCTTAAAATGAAACAAAGACCTAGACATAAAAGCTAAAACTGTAAAACTTCTGGAAGTTGCCATAGACATTATGCTTATGAAATTGGGATAGGCCAAGATTTTCTACATAGGAAACCTAAAGTATATACCATAAAAGGAAAAAAAAAATCAATAGAAATTCATCAAAATTGAAATATTTGGCTCTTATCATGGCATCATGGATAAAATCAAACACTGAACTATGGGAGAAAATATTTGTAACACATTTAACTAACAATGGCTTGTGTTCAGAATATATTAAGAATTCTTGCAATTTAAAAATAAGGAAACAAAACATAATAAAAACAGGCCAAGAGTTTGAGTAGACACTTCACACAAGAAGATATTGAGAGGAGGACCTTCAAGATGGCAGAGGAGTAAGATGTGGAGATCACCTTCTTCCCCACAAATACATCAAAAATACATCTACATGTGAACAGTTCCTACAGAACACCTACTGAAAGCTGGCAGAAGACCTCAGACTTCCCAAAAGTCAAGAAAATCACCACGTAACTGGGTAGGGCAAAAGAAAAAAAGAAAAAACAGAGACAAAAGAATAGGGATGAGACCTGCACCTTGGGGAGGGAGCTGTGAAGGAGGAAAGGTTTCCACACACTAGGAAGTCCCTTCACTGGTGGAGAAGGTGGGGGGAAGATTCAGAGGCACGGAGGAGAGGGCAGCAACAGGGGTGCAGAGGGAAAAGTGGAGAGATTCCCGCACAGAGGATCAGTGCCAACCAGCACTCACCAACCCAAGAGACTTGTCTGCTCACCCGCTGGGGTGGGCAGGGGCTGGGAGCTGAGGCTTGTGCTTCAGAGGTCAGATCCCAGAGAGAGGACTGGGGTTGGTTGCATGAACACAGACTGAAGGTGACTGGTGCACCACAGTTAGCTGGGATGGAGTCCAGGAAAAAGTCTAGACCTGCCTAAGAGTCAAGAGACAGTTGTTTCTGGGTGCACGAGGAGAGGGGATTCAGAGCACCGCCTAAATGAGCTCCAGAGATGGGCACGAGCTGCGGCTATCAGTGTGGATACCAAAGACGGGCATGAAACGCTAAGGCTGCTGTTGCAGCCACCAAGAATCCTGTGTGCAAGCACAGGTCACTATCCACACCTCCCCTCTGGGAGCCTGTGCAACCCACCGCTGCCAGGGTCCTGGGATCCAGGGACAACTTCCCTGGAAAAACACATGGCATGCCTCAGGCTGTTGCAACGTCATGCTGGGCTCTGCTGCTGCAGGCTCGCCCCGCATTCCATACCCCTTCCTCCCCCCGGCCTGAGTGAGCCAGAGCCCCCCTGATCAGGTGCTCCTTTAACCCCATCCTGTCTGAGCGAAGAACAGATGCCCTCAGGCGACCTACATGCAGAGGTGGGGCCAAATCCAAAGCTGAACCCCAGGAGCTGTGTGAACAAAGAAGAGAAAGGGACATCTCTCCCAGCAGCCTCAGGAGCAGAGGATTAAATCTCCACAATCAACTTCATGTACCCTGCATCTCTGGAATACCTGAATAGACAACAAATCATCCCAAATTTGAGGTGGTGGACTTTGGGAGCAACTGTAGACTTGGGGTTTGCTGTATGCAACAGACTAGTTTCTGATTTTTTTGTTTATCTTAGTATAGTTTTTAGTGCTTGTTATCATTGGTGGATTTGTTTATTGGTTTGGTTGCTCTCTTCTTTTTTAAATTACTTTTCTTATTCTATTATTTTAATAATATTTTATTATTTTTTATTTTAATAATTTTATTAGTTTATATTTTCCCTCTTTTTTTTCTTCCTTTTCTTCTGAGCCTTGTGGCTGACAGGGTCTTGGTCCTCCAGCCAGCTGTCAGTCCTGAGCCTCTGAGGTGGGAGAGCCAAGTTCAGGACATTGGACCACGAGAGACCTCTCAGCCCCACGTAATATCAAACGGTGAGAGCTCTCCCAGAGACCTCTGTCTCAATGTTAACACCCAGCTCCACTCAACAACCGGCAAGCTCCAGTGCTGGACACCCCATGCTAAACAACCAGCAAGACAGGAACAGAAGCCCACCCATTAGCAGAGAGGCTGCCTAAAATCATAATAAGTTCAGAGAAACCGCAAAACACACCACAGGATATGGTCCTGCTCACCATAAAGACAAGATCCAGCCTCATCCACCAGAACACAGGCACCAGTCCCCTCCACAACCCACTGAACCAACCTTAGCCACTGGGGACAGACACCAAAAACAACGGGAACTACGAACCTGCAGCCTGCAAAAAGGAGACCCCAAACACAGTAAGTTAAGCAAAATGAGAAGACAGAGAAACACACAGCAGATGAAGGAGCAACGTAAAAACCCACCAGACCTGAAAGGTGGGATTCTGACTAATAGGCAGTCTACCTGAAAAAGAATTCAGAATAATGAGAATAAAGATAATCTAAAATCTTGCAAATACAATAGACAAAATGCAAGAAACATTTAACAAGGACCTAGAAGAACTAAAGACCAAACAAAGAATGATGAACAACACAATAAATGAAATTAAAAATTCTCTAGAAGGGATCAATAGCAGAATAACTGAGGCAGAAGAATGGATAAGTGATTTAGAAGATAAAATAGTGGAAATAACTACTGCAGAGCAGAATAAAGAAAAAAGAATGAAAAGAATTGAGGACAGTCTCAGAGACCTCTGGGACTGGGACAACATTAAATGCACCAACATTCGAATTATAGGGGTTCCAGAAGAAGAGAAAAGAAAGGGACTGAGAAAATATTTGAAGAGATTGTAGTTGAAAACTTACCTAATATGGGAAAGGAAATAGTTAATCAAGTCCAGGAAGCACAGAGAGTCCCATACAGGATAAATCCAAGGAGAAACATGCCAAGACACATATTAATCAAACTATCAAAAATTAAATACAAAGAAAAAATATTAAAAGCAGCAAGGGAAAAGCAACAAATGACACACAAGGGAATCCCCATAAGGTTAACAGCTGACCTTTCAGCAGAATCTCTGCAAGCCAGAAGGGAGTGACAGGACATATTTAAAGTGATGTAGGAGAAAAACCTACAACCAAGATTACTCTACCCAGCAAGGATCTCATTCAGATTTCACAGAGAAATTAAAACCTTTACAGACAAGCAAAAGTTAGGAGAATTCAGCACCACCAAACCAGCTTTACAACAAATGCTAAAGGAACTTCTCTAGACAGGAAACACAAGAGAAGGGAAAGACCTACAATAACGAACCCAAAACAATTAAGAAAATGGTAATAGGAACATACATATAGATAATTACCTTAAATGTACATGGATTAAATGCTCCAACCAAAAGACATAGACTGGCTGAATGGATACAAAAACAAGACCGGTAAATATGCTGTCTACAAGAGACCCACCTCAGACCTAGAGACACATACAGCCTGAAAGTGAGGGGATGGAAACAGATATTCCATGCAAATGGAAATCAAAAAAAGCTGGAGTAGCAATTCTCATATCAGACAAAATAGGCTTTAAAACAAAGACTATTACAAGAGACAAAGAAGAACACTACATAATGATCAAGGGATCAATCCAAGAATATATTAACAATTGTAAATATTTATGCACCCAACGTAGGAGCACCTCAATACATGAGGCAAATACTAACAGCCATAAAGGGGAGATCTACAGTAACACATTCATAGTAGGGAACTTTAACACCTCACTTTCACCAATGGACAGATCATCCAAAATGAAAATAAGGAAACACAAGCTTTAAATGATATATTAAACAAGATGGACTTAATTGATATTTATAGGACATTCCATCCAAAAACAACAGAATACACATTCTTCTCAAGTGCTCATGGAACATTCTCCAGGATAGAGCATATCTTGGGTCACAAATCAAGCCTTGGTAAATTTAAGAAAATTGAAATGGTATGAAGTATCTTTTCCAACCACAACACTATGAGACTAGATATCAATTACAGGAAAAAATTTGTAAAAGATACAAACACATGGAGGCTAAACAACACACTACTTAATAACCAGGAGATCACTGAAGAAATCAAAGAGGAAATCAAAAAAAACCTGGAAACAAATGACAATGAAAACACGACAACCCAAAACCTATGGGATACACCAAAAGCAGTTCTAAGAAGAAAGTTTATAGCAATACAATCCTACCTCAAGAAACAAAAAAAATCTCAAATAAAGAACCTAACCTTACACTTAAAGCAACTAGAGAAAGAAAAAACAAAAAAACCCTAAAGTTAGGAAAAGGAAAGAAATCACAAAGATCAGATCAGAAATAAAGGAAAAAGAAATGAAGGAAATGATTGCAAAGATCAATAAAACTAAAAGCTGGTTCTTTGAGAAGATAAAATTGATAAACCATTAGCCAGACTCATCAAAAAGGGAGAAGACTCAAATCAGTAAAGTCGACTTAGAAATGAAAAAGGAGAAGTAACAACTGACACTGCAGAAATACAAAGGATCATGAGAGATTACTACAAGCAACTATATGCCAATAAAATGGACAATCTGGAAGAAATGGACAAATTCTTAGAGAAGCACAACCTTCCGAGACTGGACCAGGAAGAAATAGAAAATATGAACAGACCAATCACAAGCACTGAAATTGAAACTGTGATTAAAAACCTTCCAACAAACAAAAGCCCAGGACCAGATGGCTTCACAGGCAAATTCTATCAAACATTTAAAGAAGAGCTAACACCTAACCTTCTCAAACTCTTCCAAAATACAATGAGAGAGTGGCACTGACATATATATACTACCAAATGTAAAATAGATGGCTAGTGGGAAGCAGCAGCATAGCACAGGGAGATCAGCTCGGTGGTTTGTGACCACCTATCGGGGTGGGATACGGAGGGTGGGAGGGAGACGCAAGAGGGAGGGGATATGGGCATATATGTGTACATAGAGTTGATTCACTTTGTTATACAGCAGAAACTAACACAGTACTGTAAAGCAGTTTTACTCTAATAAAGATATTAAAAACAAGGTATTGAAATGTCCAATAAACATATGAAAAGCTATTCAATATTTGTAGGCATCAGAAAAAAAGCAAATTAACATTACAATGAGATCTACCTACACACCTTTGAACAAATAAAGTTTTTAAAAGTGACGACACCAAATGTTGAGGATATATATCTAATAATATATCGGATAATATCTAACAGATATATTGCTGGTGGGAATGCAAAATGGTACTATAAATCTTGAAGTACTCAGACTCTTCATGTACACTAAACCATATGCTTACCATATGACCCAGGCATTCTATTTCTAGGTATTTACCCAAGAGAACCAATGTATGTCCTCACAGACTTCTTTTCTGAATGTTCCCTGTAGCTTTAATCATAACAGTAAAAAATGGAAACCATATTAATCAATAAGCAAATAAATGACTAAGTAAATTTTGATGTGTCTAGACAATGGAATACTACTAAACAAGGAAAAGGAAGAAAACTACTAAAGTTGGAGAGTGGAGAAAGAGGTGATGCTGGGTAAGCAGAAAGGGGCTTTTTAGGCCAGGGTCAATAATTTATATAGTAGTCTTGGTTCAGTGAAAAGGCATGGAATGTTGTAAGTTGAGATGTGGCAGAATTTTCTTTAAAACAAAGTCATTTTGGCTTTTGGGTCAACAGTAAATTACTGGCATGTGGATTTTCGTCAAGAAAATGAAGAGATAGAAAGGGACATTTTACAGGTACTCTAGTGGGATAAAATACAGTCCTCACTTTGGTGGTAGCAGGAAACAGTAAAATGGATGGATTTTGAATATATAAACAAAGTTTAATATACGCATGCATATGAATATCTATATTGATATAGATGTAGTTGTATATAAAGATATATAGATATAGATGTGAAAGTACACGTAAGTATAGATATAGATATGGGTATAGGTTCTGGAGTTGATAAGCCTTCCTTATGGATTGAATGTGGGTAATCAAAGAGGATGTGGAATCAGATCAGTATGTCTTGAGAATTTGGGACCTATGGTTCCATTTAAACATTGTAGAGGGCCTCCCTGGTGGCGCAGTGGTTGAGAGTCCACCTGCCGATGCAGGGAACACGGGTTCGTGCCCTGGTCCGGGAAGATCCCACATGCCGCGGAGCGGCTAGGCCCGTGAGCCATGGCCGCTGAGCCTGCGCGTCCGGAGCCTGTGCTCCGCAACGGGAGAGGCCACAACAGTGAGAGGCCCGCGTACTGCAAAAAAAAAAAAAACAAAAAAAAAAACCCATTGTAGAATATTGGTGGAAAGTGTGAGAGAGTTAAGAACCTTGTCTCAGGGCTACAGCAACACTTACCAAAAAAGGATATGAGACCAAAACTCAGAACTACCTCTGAGTAGAATTAGGAAAAAGCTGAATCTGTTGCAAGTATCCCACGGATGGTAACTCTATCAATTCTCCAGAGATATTATCATGGATATATACAATTTGGGTCCCACTTCTAAGATATCAATTGATTAATCAAATTAAAGATACAGATGAAAAGAATAAAATTTTCTTCTATGTGCCTGTGAGTGTCAAAGGGTCTGAAATATAATTAAAACAAATCCACCTAGGACTTGGAATTCTGGAAATACCAGTGTAATTGGAAGCTAGTTTTTTCTACTAATCTATGTACAAACAAACAAGCCCACTAAAATTCAGGTAGATACCAAGAAGACCATTTACTCCAGGGTAATAAAAATAAAAAACTCAGACTGGCAAACTGACTGACTGGGGAAATTGGAGAGATCCATGCAAATCTGTAGAACCTCTGCAGAGTCACTAGGCTAAACTAATCAATATTAAGGAGTATTTTCCATGATCCTCAATTTTCATGTGAAGATGGAAATATTTACTCTCTGGCTACTTGATGAAAACTCGAAACTTATTGTAGAAGCAATGGAATTCAGTGATTTTGAGGTCCCTGGAATGGTTTACTATTTGCTTAGGAAATTAGGAGCACGTTCCTTATCTTCATTTGAGGTAACAAAGACCTAGGGGAAGTGACCTCTTCACAGAAGACAGAAGACATTATGATCCGTAGGCTGTGCATCCTAGATCTAGCTTTTCCACTCACCTAACAAGTACAAGTGGTTTCATATTCTTATTCCTCAATTCCATCATTTATGAAATGAAAATATAAAGTTTACTTCCCACAGAAAATTATAAAGATTAAATATATTCTGAGTATTGCTTTAGGAATTAAAACAAATATTAGTTTCTGTATTTATTAATTTATTTAACAAACATTTATGGGGCCCTTCCTATGTGCAGGTCAAATTTTATGGTGATGATCAAGATAAAAAAGTCCCCATTCATGAGTATAATTACATTCAAGTAGGAGAAACAGACAATAATCAGCACAGAAGTCAACACAAATACAATGGAGAAATATAAAGATAGTGAACTAAGGAGTTATAAAAGTGAATGGATGAAATGAAGTTAAACTTCCACTTCACATCATAATGCAAAATAAATTCCAGGTGGATTATGGAATAGCAATTTTAGAAGTAAACCTTGGAGGCTACATGTAAAAGCTAAGGGTTGGGGGAGACTTCTCAAAGAAGAATGGAAATGCATAAGCTGTAAAAAAAAAAAAAAAAACAAACAAACAGAGAGTCCTACTGTATAGCACAGGGAACTATATTCAATATCCTGTGATAAACCATAATGGAAAAGAATATGAAAAAGTATATATATGTATAACTGAATCACTTTGCTGTTCAGCAGAAATTAACATTGTAAATCAACTATAATTCAATAAAATTTAAAAAAAATGTAGGGAGACTTTTTGCTATAGAATTTGTAATGACAATGAAAAACTGTTAAATTGATAAGAAGACAAAATGCAATAGAACCTTAGACTGGAAAACAATTAAGGATAACTAGTTCACACTAGAGAAAATCCAAATGCCAATAAACATTAAAAAAAAATGAATGTGATATTTTAGATAAGCTGGTCATGATTGTCCCTGCAAACAAAACTTGAATAAAATGAAGGATTAAGTCATGCAGCCATCCAGTGAACGAATACACCAGGTGGAGTGAAGAGTTAAACCAACAGTCTTGAAATAGAAGCCACGCTGGTGTCTTCAAGAATAGCTAACCCCTTAAGCCAGTGTGTGATTGATTACAGGGGACCAGAAAGGCGGCAAGAAGATCCGTTAGCAGTTAATTGCAATACTTAAGATGAGTGATGATGGGGGCTTCAATTCAGGTAGTGGGATGGTATGAGGGGAATCATTCATATTTTGAATGCTTTTTCTAAAGTTAGAAGAAACAAGTTGCTTATGGATTGGATTCCATTTGTGAAAGATACAAAAATAAAGCTTACTTAGCAGATATGTGAGTTTAACCAAATTGCAAATCATTTAGTAGGAGAGAGACTTTAGCTGACCTCACAAAGGAATATTCGGGATTAAATCTGATAGTTTCTAAGAACTTCTAGGGAATTAAAATGTTTAGTAGACATGAGATATATAAAAACTAAATGTATAATTTCTTACAATGCTCTACAATTTAAAAAAATAGGTAATTATGCAATTGATATAAATTAAAATAACTAGAATAAGCATAAGGAAAAAAATCAATATTCATAAATCTAGCTCCCAGATACAACTATTAAGAAATGGATAGACAGATAATCTATAGATATAAGTACACCCTAATATTTTTAGGCATTTGTTTTGAAAAATAAATGTAAAATATAAATGCAAGCAGACACACACATATGTTTAAAAATGGATAATATTCAACCCATTAGTACATTTATCTATGCACTTCTCTATTCATATTGCTTATTAAACTTATATAAGTTAATTAACAACTTGGCAGTTTTTATTGTCAGTGCATTCAAAGAAAGGACTCATTCTCACTGTCTTCCCCCGTCCTCCATTTCCATATGCGGAAACTAATAAAGTGTTCTGCAGACAGAATAATTTTAATGAGGACAAAGTAACAGATAAATTGAGACAACTTTGACTCTAGTAGAAAATGAGAAAAGAAAATTTTATCATAGCCATTTTTTCGTTGCTACCATTGACTTGACCTGAGAAATTCATTGTGACATGAAAATTTAAAAAACCCTGCAGACCTTGAGGGAGGAATTTCATCAAATGCTTCTGTTCAAGTAATAGCACATCCAAATAGAATACATGCATCTGTGAAATATTAAATATCAATGGCATGTATAGTTATTCCAAAGTCATTCATTTTATATAAGATGTTAGGCCTTGATCCTCCTTCCAATTTAACTTTGCCACTCTGCTCCTGACAGAATTTGTTTTTTCAAGTAATAGCTACACATGTGGATATAACAACATTGTAGATTTTAGCTTTACACTGCATGCATTACCCAAGTCAGACTCACAATGAGTTACAAAGAAAACAGTATTTATAAAATACAATATTTTGGTATTTTAGTTAAGTATTCATTTTTGTGTATTTGTTGTGTTATGTGTATATGTGATTAGCCATTATAAAGAAAGAGAGACTAAGCTAAAATTTTTGTAAGTTTTAACTGGAGTAAAATTAACATCATGCATGAAGAGTCAGAGTTGATCAAACCCAGTGCTCTGTAGTACAATAAGGAACTGGACAGTCACTGCAGAGTTTTGAGGGTTGGGTTTGAATCCTATTTTCATTTTATGATATTTGACAACTTACTCAAAGAACTGAAGTTTCTTCACCTGTAACATGAGAGAAGTAATTAACCCAAAGACAACGAGATTAAAATATTAAGTGTATAAATACTTTCAATTCATCTAGCAAACATTTGATAAATGTAAGTATGAATGAATTCAAATGCAGGCAAGGCTTCCTGAAGAAGGTGAAATGACTTATGGCCTTAAGGATGATTAGGGGTTCGCTTGGTCAATAAAAGGATTGCTGAAAGGAGAAGGCGTTCTAGACATGAACAAAGGAACAAACGTAGAGCATAATGCATTAGGATATACCATTACCTTAGTAGGAACATGCATAAAGTTTAGAATATTCTAAGGTTACAGTCATAGGTAGGAGCCTTGCTTAGAATGATGTCTTTCCAGAGAGAATATGTCATTAGGCGTATTAATAAACCAAAGTTATAAGCTGTGTAATACAAAAGGCAAAGATGATAAATAAGATGACATTATTTATTTTGAAGTGATGACCTTATTTATCCTATCTTTAGCAATACTCTTGGACCTGATATTAGAGCCCTAATGTTTAGAAATTAATGGGACAAGATTTTGATGTTTCTTTTTTTCTGTTAATATTCTGAGGATTCTTGAAAAATGTGTCAATCTGTACAGATTCTAAGTGATGAGTAACTGTACCCTTACATCACTCCTGGTCAGGTATATATCCCTTGCTCTCTGTGAATCTAAATCACCCTTTCTTGGACTAGGTAAGACAATTATTCCCAAGTTAAATTAAATCCGTCCAGCAATTTTATATTGTGTTCCTCATCAAGATTTCTTTTTCTCTCATTTTCTGTTTTAACACTAACAGAGGCTTGAGTTTGAATGACGCAGAAATATATTTCCTCAATGATATTTCCACCTGAAGGTCATTTATTTACAGAGACATATTTCAGGTGCTTTGTTAATACTTTCAAGACAATTTACTGCTGTTTTCATTGAGAAAATCCCCCCAAAAGTAATGAGAATATGAAAATAAGTATACTAAAGTTTGAATAATAATTATAGGAGTTCTTACTGTCTAAATTTGTTTCTTCCAATACATGATGGTGAAATTTCACTGTAATGAAATGAAATATATCATTCATAAACCAATATTGTTCAGTTTAAAGACTACAGAATGGCTAAAAAGAGCTGTACATTGATTTCCCCCAATTTTTAATGACTTAAAAACCAGTAAAAAATTATTCCATAAATAGAGTATCTTTGCCTGTTTGTAAGTTTTATAAAGACAAAAAATTTAGCATACTACCAAGTGCTGTGTCTCCACTCACTCATTTATTCCTTAATTTATTCAATGCCTCAGGGGCAGTAGGGAATAAGGGAGCACAGCTGGACTTTGACCAAACTAAGAGACTTTGCATTATCTATTTAGAACTCACACTTTTTATTTTCTTGTATAGTGGGACAACTGAGATGTTATAACAAAAGGACGACCTGGTCTTTTGTTTTTTCTCAGTCATCCCACTCTTGCAGAAGGATGGAAAGTGGATTACTGGGCCTGGAGGCGGGCATGAAGAATAAAACTGATAAAAGTAACACAGATTAAGAGAACATTAGATTTGCCTAAAGGTGAAATAATGAAGCCTTTATAAAATACGGTAGTGAGAGAATGAGATGAGAATGCTTCAGAATGGCAAGAAGAATTGAAAACACTTATTTCATAGAAATTATATTGTTTGGAGCTGTGAAATGAGAGAGGAAGAACAAGTTTTGTGTTGTCTTCCCCCTTCAAACACAGATGATAATATTTACAGACCTATGGAACCACACTGTTTATTTATTCTATGAGATTGTGAGGAAGGATTTAGTTGTGGAATCAAATATCTTGATGCTTAATGAATAATGATTCGAAAAATCTTAAATTCTTAGGCTGTGAAAGATAAAGGTTTCACTTGATCATGTAAGAATGAAACTAAGGTGAGAATAAGTTGGGTGCATCAGGAGACAATGTCATCACACCTTTCATGAACTTTCTTCTTTAAACTGCAATATGACTTCACTGAAGTGGTGGTTTTGTAAATTCAATCACACTTGAATGTGGTTTGAATTTTGAGTGTGTCACCCAGCTTACTGGTATCAATTCTTTAGGACACACAAGATGAGAATCCTGATGCAAATTTGCAAGAACTGAAAACTTTTAGGAGAGGAAGAAGCCGAAGGAGAATAAAAATCTGAACAGATCACGACTCTGCTCATTTCTAAAGACTCAATTCCCATACTGTACATGTGTGTAGATGGTTTCCAATTCTCAAGGAACCAGAATTCACCTGTTGCTGGGTAGTGTGTGTGTGCATATTACCATCTCTGAAAGGGTGAGTAGTATGGTCCCATATCCTCAATGTAACTAGTAACAGAAATAGCAGACAACCTAAGGAATTACAGAGTAGCACAAAGGCAACTGTATTTTATTTCACTTCTGAATATTATGTTCATCTGCAAAGCAGCACCATGACAGGACAGCACCACTACCATTACTGGTAAATAGTAACCACTCTCAAAGTTTCTCAGTAGTGGTTACCTCCATAGTCCAAATTCTTTGCCTCCATGATAGACAAGATGGAATGGAAACTGGCCATACCAGTTCCTTTAAATTCACGCTATTTAAACACTTTAACTGTTGAAATCAGCTATGGACTCAAGTAAGGCTGAGACAAGTAGCTTTACGCAGCGGAAGGAGAAACATGGAAAATACATCGAGAGGTTGAGGATAAATTTCATGGTAAAAACCAAGATCAGTTCCTGAGTATGTGATCCATGATAGTCTAATACTGAGACAATAGACTGAATTCATGTTTCATGTACTAGTTTTGAGTACAAAGGTTATTCAAAGCTATATGGGACTGTCATCTGAACTGGCATCATGGATATGGGGCATGTCACCTATTAGGGATTTAATTATCAAGTATTTGGAGGTCCAAATAAGAGGGTTGCTTAGCTTTTAATTATTGATATCTAATTTTGTAAATGATCTCCTTTGTCTCTAGTATCCTATTTACTCTCATAATTTGGGGAGGGAATCAAGTAGTTTGAAAAGTATTATATTTGTAGTTTAAAAAGGGGGGGTGTTTATACACTATTTTAAGTAGTCAATTTACTTAAGTTATCTAAGCCCTGATTTCTTCATTTGTAAGCTGAGGGTAATAACACCCAGCCTGTCTCTTTCTTGGCATTGTTTTGGAGACCTTTCGGATATGGAGAAAAAAGACTATACAAGCAAGACATCATTGCCATTACTGAATTACTTATCCTCTTTTACATTTCTAAATCTGAATGCCTGAACTTTTATTTAGGGTGCACTGAAGACAATTTTAGCAAGTCCAGAATTCTATAGGCATTTCAGTGTTAGTTCCTATATATGGGGGGGGGGAGGGAGCTTTTTTTTTTTCTGGAAGTATTGAGACCAGTATTAATCACAAAAAGTCATTTGAAGACTTTGAGATTTTAAGATAAAAACAAGACTATTCATAAGTTGAATGTGTAATTGTGTTACTATCAAGCACAAAACACTCTAATTGAAAAGGTATATTTATGCACATGTGTGAGAGGATGTGTGTATGTATGAACGAGTGTGTTTGTGCACATATGTGAATTTACAGTGTACAGAGAGCCTTTTTAAAGTTGATAATAATAAGATTGATCTATCATATAAACATCTGCCTATCCCAATTAATATTGCTCTTTTAAAATGTGTATAGAAATATTTACGATTGAATATTTGTTGAGAATATCTAGAACTACAGAATAAATATGTATAATTACTCAGATGGTATAAACCTACTGACAGAGGTCAATCACTACTGTGATTCACTGGTATAGGCACCACCCCGCTTTTCGAAATTCACTTTCCGCCCCTTCACTTTTATGAAAGAACTACATTGCACCAGTTTTTGCTAACTAAAGAAATCTGAAGAGGATTTTCACTTTTACAAGAAAAGGCAAAAATTGAAAGTAGCATACAGCATTTGTTTTGCAGAGAGCTGTTATACAGGAAGTGTACACCCTGAGCAGTCAGAGTGGCCCCCCAGCTCCTTCCTGGGAACCACACTCAGCATCAAGCGACCATAGCTTTGAATTGTGTCTGTGAGCATCTGTGCTTTATTTTGGTTTATTTTGTGCATCTGTTAGCAAGATATGTCCTAAGATCATTGGTTCTTTGCTTTACACCATTTTGGCTTATGAAAAGTTTCATAAGAATACTCTACTACTTTCAGATAGTAGGGGGATCCTATAACTAGACTGGCTCAGAATATGAAAATAAACATTTCTAGCTGGATTATGTATGCCCAAAGGAAAATACCGTTTTGAACTAAATATATTCCAATGGTCACACCAGTTAAACATCACATGAGTATCATTCAAAGGTGCTAGTTCAGCAGGAAGCCTGTGAAGAGGAAACAAATTGCTTAGGTAAAATGATAAGCTCATTTAATCACCTTCCAAATCTTTGACAGGGATTAATCTTCCATGAGGGAAGCAAGAAGCTCTTCCAAAGCAAACATGGTGGGTATTGTCCACCATTTTGAGTGAGAGGTTTTCTTTTTATTGCAGTCATCAAATGCTGCCTATATTATCACTTTATTCATAATTATTTGCAGTTTAATCAAAATTAAAATACATTACTGTGAGTAACAATTGATTGAGCAGAAACTATATGTTAGGCACAATGCTAAGTACCTTGCATGTCTAACCATATTTTAAAATAAACTTTTAGGTACTATTAGTATACTAGCCTTATTGTTGACTTGCCAAAGTTTACAATGCTAACATGAGGTGATGCTGGAATCTGAACCCCCTCAGTTCACTCCAGAGGTCATCCTCCTCATTAGGTTGCCATTTTTTCTTACCCACTTTCTTCTTTGTGATGCCAAGACACAAAGACAACTCCAGAAATGAACCGAAAAAAATTTGGGTTGGTAACCTGATTTCACGATTTTTCAATTTCAGGAACTTGGTTCCGTAATCTTATCAACTCAGGCCTGTTGGTAGAATGGTACTACAAGAGCTATAAAGTATAAAGAGTTAAAAACTCTCACATCTATATTGTGCATGTTTTTGAGAACAGAAAATTGCCAAACTCGGGTTCAAAAACAGGATGTCTGATTCTAAAACCACCCTACGATACTAACTCCTTTCTGCAGAAACATTTGCTAGTGATAGGTAAATATTACTGTGGATAACAGCAGCACTGAAGTAAAAATGCATTTGTTGTAAATAAGATTTTAAAGAGAGAAAAATGTCTGCTAAATACAATTTGGTGCTTTTCTTTTATCCATCACACTCCATGTAGTTAAAAATAAAGGCAACTTTTTACAGCCTCCCTTGCCATTTAACTTGCCTCTCCATTATTTTGGCAAAAGCATCACCATGGCAACCAGTCTCTTCCAATTATGTTTACACTAATGTTTCCATTTTCACTATTGACTTCGGGAGTACTTTCTAACTCTGGTTTAAGTGTAAGTTAGGAGGACACAGTTGTAAATGGTAAAAAAAAAAAAAAAAAATAACCAAAAAGCTTCAAGCAGAGCATCTGAGCTAGAATCACTCACAGAGAAACAACAGTAGTAGTGGTAGTAATAGTGATAACAGAGGCTACTGTTTATTAAATTTGTATGATGTACCAGGACATCTGAGGAGACCCCTACATCTGTTATTTCTCTAAACAGCCCTGTGAGATAGATATTACAGATAAGGAAACTGAGTCACTAGAGGTTCATTAACTTTCCCAAGGTCAAAGAGTTAGTAGCTGATATAGCGTATCTACCCAAATTTTTTAGACTCTACAGACCATTTAATTTAAAAAAAATCTTAATGGCCTTTGCAGTGTGATTTTATGGACACCTGCATATGCCTTAGAGCTGGTTATTTCTGGCAGGCAACTTCCATGTCAGTTGATTTAGGACTTTTCTAGAAGCAGAGCCTGAGACTGGGATTCTTGTGAAAGTATTTACTAAGAGTATGCTCCCAGGAAAAGGTATGAACGGGATACTCCAAATTCATTCTCTCCTACCTCTCTTCCTCCCTCTCTCCCTCTCTCACACACACACACACACACACACAGACACACACACAGACTCACACACCATATGTACACCAAGCTTTGCCTCCAAACTAAGTTTAAAGAAAGAAAAGTCCACATCATTCAATATCAAATATCTACCTCTGGTTCCATGAAATCTCGCCAAGAGGACAGGATCATATAGTAAACACATTGATGCCAGCACTTAAGGGTTAATTTTCAGTAAAGATGAACAAACATCTTAAAAAAACTTTTTCACATTTAGCCTAAAATAAATATCTGTAATACATAGCAGATTATAGTTATAGATATATAAACTCTGTTAATAGCTTTAATGTATTTCTTAACCACTAGAAAAACCCTGTGAAGTAGATGTTATTTTCCTAATTTCACAAATGAGTAAAGAGCTCAGAGGGCCAAATAATGTGCCTAAGGTCACAGAGCTGCAGCAGCAGAGTCACATTTCAAGTGCTTTTTACTACACCAAGCACCCTCACATCCCAGCTGCCTCAACAAATCCAATATTTCCAGGGGAACTGCTGTCATAGTGTGAGTTCCTTTTATATTTCTCCCCATCTTTCCTCCTACATTGAAACAGGGTCAAGGAGGCCAGCTCTGGCCACAGCAGGCTCCTTTTAAGGAGTAGCACCAGGGTTCCCTGGAAACCATTCATCTTCCCTCCCACACCAGGAGACCATCGAGAGCCTGCCACTCTCACTGCCAGACTGTTCAGATAAATATCTCACAGATAATCTTTTTTCTCTCTTTTCTTTTCTACTTGCATTCCCCATCCTTCTTCCCTCTTCAATTTCCAAGGAATTAATCTTAGATAAGGGCAAGAATTTTTAGGCTAGATAGAATTTCCACAGATTAATTTGAAGTCTAAACAACTCTCAGAAATTCAATTTCACTACTGCATATGGAGCACCTGCTATGGGCCAAGTACCAGAGTAAGATTTGAAGATGAAAACGAAATGAGGTCTTAATGTTGAGAAACATGAAGGACTTATTAAAAAAAAAAAAACCTTTGTAAACAAGAACACAATTATTTTTCAAATAACTAGGAGTTACCGTGGACTTACTACATTCCTGTTACTGTGCTCTGCTTTATAAATGTTTTCTTATCTGATCCATTTAACAAGGTGTATTTTATCATCACTATTTTACTCATGAAATATTGAAACTCAAGGCAATATGGCTAAACAAGAGTCCCATGTGGGAGCTAAACATGTATTTTTTCTGACTTTTCAATACCTTCTTTTATCTGTTCTACAGCTCAGTGAACTATAATAAAATATTGAACAGAAGCATATAGTAAAACACAGTAAAATGCCGCACAACACAAAGAGATGTAGAAAATGTCACATCTGAATGTGGAATTATGAAATCTATTTTGTACCATGCTCTTCATAATAGGATTGTCAGGGGTTAGTATCCTCAGGCAAGACTTTCAATACAGGTCACAGGTCACCTGCTTTCATCTGTTTCTAGTAGGCTATAGTTCTGTACTCTGGGGAAGTAGGAAACAGGTGTCTAGAGTCAAACAAATCATTGGGGAGGCAGAGAATGAAATTGCCAAGAATCAGTCAGATGGACATGGAATTTCACTGTTACTGTAAATGCAGAGAATGGGAAATGGGAATAAGAAAGCAGGCTAGCAACTCAGCGCATCGGAAGGTGATACATTCCAATACATTTAAGAGCCTAAACTCTGAGCTCAACTACCCCAGTTCAACTCCTCAGTCTGCATCTTGCTCCCTGTATGGCATATCTAAGATATTTACCACTTACAGCTTCAGTTTCCCCATCTTTACTGTTTTTTCTGAGTGATCATCTATAAATCACAGTGCCTAGCATTAGATAAGCATTTTAAGCATGTTATCTGAAGTTCATGGAATAAACCAGCAAATTTATTTCATCTCTTAGTCTCTATTAGATTTGAGTCCTACCTGCCTCCCCATCTGTTGAAAGGCCGGGCTCCGGTGTCTGGTAGGTGCCAGGAGACCTGGAGAATGGATGAGACAGAATTTAATCTCTAGGAGAAGGAGGAAAGGGCACATATATAGCATACATGAATTTCTCATTTTAACCCCAACAAATGTGCACAGAGATAAATTAGGCAGTCACCTGTGAAATGGGATCATTTGCCTTCACTTCTTCCTTTGGATAACACTGCTTTCCTGACGCTGGCCATCTGTACCTCCTAAGGATGGGAGAGACCCCGTTTTTTGCAAGGCCTTTAGAAGGACTAAAGTTGTTGCAGAGTTCTAAACCAGGCTGTAGATTCGGTTGGAGCTCATCACAACAGTCGCAGACCGACGTTGATAGATTCAGCAATTAGCTTATCCCAGCGTCTAATATGTAAAAGGAGCATATTTCTGTCTCTCTTAAAGACTTCACAGAACGCTAACCATGGCTCCTTCTCTTCTCTGTCCTCGCCGCAGGGAGTTTCAGTGGGACTAATGGCTGAGCTTGCTTGAGTTGGCGTCTTGATAGGGCTATTTAAAGCTGTTTGTTAACAACTTTCACGTGATGGCCCCTCCCTTCCCACACACGCTCCAGATGAAGAACTTCCCAGGTGACGATGATGAAGCTTTGATGGTCTCCTTAAAGGTACCACGTTGCTTAAGGGCAGGGTTCTCAACGAGGCCTGGACTCCCTGGGTAGTGGTGGAAAATGTGGAATGAAAGAATGAATAATTAAATAAGATTTTAAAGGATTTATATAGAGAAAAATCTAATGTTTGAATTCCTAATTAGAGGTAAAATAGATATTTTCACTATTTCAACAAGTGTTTTCAGTGCTGGAACTTTGGCTCATACTGTGAATACACTGGTTAAAATGTTAAAAGTCTGTTCTTTTGACTGGAGTTGTGTCAACTCATTGCAGACACACTGGTTATCTCCTGCTGAATCAGCTCTGAAAGGCAGTGATAAATATCTTTGATTAATAAAACATTAGGAATCAAATTAAATATTACTGAATACATGCAGTGTCTTTGGTAAACAAGATCCTTCAATGTATGCAGGCTTTTCATGGGTGGAAAATAGTAACAGTTTATAATAAGAGTTAAGTTTTTCTGGTCACCTATCCTGTGATAGGCACTGTTCTAAGTGCTTTCTTAAGTATTAGCTTATAAATCCTTATAATAAGCCTATAAGATAGGTTCAGTTTTTATTTCCATTTTACAGATGAGAAAAGTTTTAGTACTTTGCCCAACAATTTGCAAAGAGTTTGGCTCAAAATCCTGTCTTCTTATCCACTATATTTTAAAATATACTACTACTACTACTAGCTTCAGTACTGAATAATGACCACCCAAAGATGGTCCTAATCCCTGGAACCTGTAAATGTTTTGAGATGAGGAGATCATCCTCGATTATCTAGAAGGTTCTAGGTCCAGTCACAAGTAACGTTTTAAGAGAGGATGAGAGGGATTATGCACGTAGAAGAGTAGAAGACAACGTGCACACGGAGGCGGAGATTGTAGTGACTGGGCCACAAGCAAAGAAAGGCCATCAGCCGCCAGAAACGAGAAGAGGCAAGGAATGGGTTCTCCCCTAGAGCCTCTGGATGGAGTATGGTCCTGCTGATACCGGACACCCTGATTTCATTCCAGTGAAACTGATGTTAAACTTCTGGCCTCCAGAACTGAGAGAAAATAAGTTTCAGCTGTTTTAAGCCACCATGTTTGTGGCAATTTGCTCTAGCAGTCACAGCAAACTAACAGAGGTTGTGAAAGCTAGTTAACATAGAACTTATCAAACACTTCATTTTATTTAAAGTTTAGGGGAAATATTTGGGCTCGGGCCCCTGAGTGATAACTACTGGCAGTAGAAACCAGACTTGCTGACTCCTAGCCCAGCATTTTCAGCTCAGATGGAGCAGCTCCCATATTCCAACTACAATCTCCTGATTAATTCATCAAAGCCTCCTGCTCCAAGGAACTCTTTCTACTTTATAGTGCGTAGTCGTAGTCGCGGAGAGCAGTGTTTCTTTCTTGCTACATCTCGTTTGAGACCCTCTCACAGAATATGTGGTTTAGACACATATGTGGCTTTTGAAAGAAAGTGGAGTTTTTAAGGGCTAGAATGTAAATCTTCCATGTTGGTAAATGTTCATAATTACCTACCTTCCACTATTTTTGTATTAAAAGGTTTAATATATGTAAAGGGCCAACCCCAAGTAAGTCCCATGTGATTTTTTAAATTTTATAGACTTCCTTATCAAATTATCAGCATTCTTGGGAGAGATTAAGCAATGTCCTGAAGGACATTATTTTCTCATTTAAGCTACTCTTTGTATGTAAATACATCAAAGACCCCTGGAAAGGCAGAATGTTGTACAAAGAAGAACAGACGGTTTCAAGCAGAAAATTTTTCTTTGAATCACAGGATATGTTGCTTAAAGGATAACATTAGACAACACCTATACTCTGATCCTTGGTTTCCTCATCTCTAGGTGAGAGATAATTGTCTTTGCCTGATCTTTTCCAACAAAGCTGTGTGTGTGTGTGTGTGTGTGTGTGTGTGTGAAAAATAAGGATTTTGCTACACTTTTTTTTAACCTGAAGAATTCTATATACATATGAAGGGTTAAGCTTCTTTTTGTTCCATGATCCACAATGCTTATCTCATGTCCCTGTAATAGTACTTACGAATGCTTTACAATGGGTTTCTTTTTCATGTCAAGCTCTCCTGCTACTTCCCTGACCTGCATGGGTTGTTTAAGCCAGCCAGCACCATCTATCTCCTAACAAAGCAACCAGAATATTAATGCATGCCAAACCATTTTCAGTGGTGACATCCAGAGATATCCATGAAAGCCAAACTCTAACATCATCTCCCCAACCATCTGCACTGCTGAATAGCATTTAGAGCCGATTCCTGACTCAATTTCCTTAAATATCTCTTTACTTGGTACCACTTTCCCCATTTTGACCTAGTTCCTTGTCTTAACTATGGTTTCAATTTTACCCTTAACTTTGTGGCCTCCTAGCTTAAAAGTAAATGCTCAGAGCAGTCATACCTGGCCCCAAGATTCTCATAGGAGTATATTTAAAGGAGCCCTTCACAAGAAACCCACACATTGGCCAGCTGTAAAACTAGAGAGCCTGCATATGATCTCTTCATGGTTAGAAGTGTATCTCCCTATACCCCTTTACTGCTTTGACTAGGATCTGTGTTGTATTCAGTACATGATCACTAAACACATGATGAGATTCAGCCTTAGGATCAGTGAATCAGTGAAGCTAAGTACCAAGCTCTGATGATCTCATTAAGATCTCACCTTACCATAAAGACCTGCATTAACCTCATTTCAGTAAAGGTATGATGAGTACCATCTGTATGGTGGCCAATGGAGATGTAGTTCTAAATAAGACATTCTGGAGATGAGTACAATATAGTCTTGGAAATAGAGGAGTAGCTAGACTATTACAATTTAGCCCACTCCAGAGGTATTTGAAGGGGAAGGCCTCAGATGCCAAGGGAATAGAGAAAGACAACCTACATCAGACTGGGAGGAGTGCAAGGGCAGATTCTGAAAGCATGTGACTCATGGAGGAAGATTGGGATGTAGCCAGATGGAGAGAAGGAGAAAGCAATTCTCAGTACTGCTCTCATTTCTCTTTCAATACGTTCCCAGGCATATTGAACACCCTGCAGTGTATAAACTATTTTCTTATAATCTCCTCACTTCTTCCCACCTTCATTTAGCCTATGTGTCTTCATTTGTAAAATCCTCCTTATGCTATCTGTAGTTAGTCAGATAGTGTAACTAATAAAGAAACAATATCACAATATTACAGGTTATAAAATCAAATCTATTTTATAGTAGGCCTATAACAAAAGCTATGGGTTACTATTGAAAATTGTTTACAGTGTGATCTTTGGGCTCGTCCCCCCCTCTAAGTCTTATTCAAATAGACCCAGTTGGGTGTTTTGTGTGAAAATTGGTAGGATCATACCATTCAGTGACTACAAAAGCTCAGTTCCTCGTACTTAAATCCAAGTTCCAACTAATTTGCGACGTTACATTTTAGGCCCTGCTCTTATGAATGGAGGTAGAGTGTTTTAAAAGGCTTATTAAAGGTTTCACAACATGAGTCATGTTAGCACTGAGTAACAAAGCTATTTAAAAGAACTAAGGATTGTTGCCCATAGAGATTGAAATGGTTCAAAAGGTCTAGAGTAACTACTGAGTTCATCTATACGCAAATACTTCCCTAGAAGTGACTCTTCAGCTCGGATTTTTAACAAGAACAGCTGGAGGAGATTCTAGTCCAAGCAGTATTCTCCACTGAAACCTTGATTATAATACATCTAGAGGAATATTGCATAAACGTCAAATTAGGAGTTATACAAACAATAGTGAAAAGCAAACTCTCAAATTTTTATATGTTTTTTTAGCTTATTCAGTCTTAGTCATCTACTGTAAAGAAAAAAATAGCAAATATGTACTAATTGGTTATGTTTTTGCCAAGTGCCTCACCTTGTTTATTCTATTTATGGCATGACAACCTTGGAAATTAAATATTATCATTGTAATTTAAAGATGAAGATTGTGACTCAGGTGATGCAATGTGCCAAATCAGATGCTTAGTACTGGTACAAGCCAGATTAAAACCCATGCTGTCTGGTCTCAAATAACAAACTTTTTCTTCCAGGCATCTGTCTAAAAATGGTAGCGAGAAATAGAGGAAAAAGAAAGCAAAGCCGACAAATGAACTGATCTGAATTTTACTGGTCCTAAGCAACTCCAAAGACAAGGAAGCCAGACTGAGGTTACAACTCTCTTTGAGTTAAAGAAATGCAGGGTAGAAACCCTCTTGCCCACTGAGAACTTGTCTTGCTTTGGTAAATGTTCATCAGCAGACCCAAGGAGAAATGATTAAATCACCAACGAGTAAAAGGAAGTAAAGGTAGTGATGCAGAACATTCTGGATGGGGGGTGGGGTGGGGCATGGTAATGTTGGGCCCCTCCCTTCCCTACTGAGCTTGTCCAAGCCTTTTCCCATCCCATAGGTCTTGATTTTTACAGGACAGTCATTCTTCACTTCTTCATAAGTAGGACGTTTGTTCTTACTTTCTGAATTCTCTCTTACTGTCAGGAGCTGAGCTAAGGCATATCAGCATCTCCTTTTCTCCAGACCCCAAGGCAAGGTTAATCAGTCAACTTCTGCTTCTATCCATCTCAGCACCTCTTGACCACTAAAGCAGACTAAGAAACAATAATGAAAACAATAGTCTCAATTACGTCTTCTCTGGTGTCCTAGGTCTTGTACTAAGCTCAACTTAACCATATGGATATTGTTAGTATTATCTTCATTTCCTAGATTAGAAAACTAAACATCTAAACTAAAGGTACACAGTTGGTTATTGGCTTAGCTTAGATTCAGAATCTATTTTGTCTGACTACAAATATCATACTCTATATACACTGGGAGAAGTTATTCTCTGAGCCTCTGTTTGTATATCTACATAGTTGGAATAAAAACCCTACATTGTGATACTGTTGTAAGAAATATATTATATTCATGTGGTAAAGTAAATAAAACACAGTAAACCTCAATAAACAGCATTTTTTTTCAGTTTTTTTACTAGACTCCTTGGTAACAAGTAAGAGTGACCAGTATATGCCAATGGTTAAGAAACATTTCCTACGTTAAATAAATAATTGAGCAAATGAAAAAGAAAAAAAAGAATAAATGGATGAATGGATTGAAATCTCATGATAGTCTTCCCCCCACCCCTTGAAGTTCTTCTAGATTTCTAATCTTTTCAGTGCTCTGGACATCAGACAAGAGAAGATTTGGAAGGAAGAAGTTACAAGACATCCTCTGCTCCCTGGGTGAAGAATTATAATACTTTTGAATCTTTCAATTATTTGCCCTTTCTCACGTTTGAAAGTCATTCTGGCTCCCTGGATCCATCTAGTAATGAGGGTAAAAGGCAAAAAGTGGTGAAGAATCTTATTTCCACTGCTACAAATTTAAATCCATTGTTAGGGTAATATATAACAATATTTTTTCATGAATTAATCATCAGATATATATTGAGTCACTACTCATATGCCAGGAGCTCTGGCAAATAAACAGATGAAAAAGTACAGTTTCAATTGGAAAAAAACAAAAGTTTTTTCAGCATTTTTGTCATTGTAAAAATGAAAAGAAACTAAAAATCTAAATGTACATCAACAGATGGTTACATTGAATTGTGGTACATTTATGCCATTGATTAACATACATCCACAAAGACAATGACTGAGATAGCTCTATATGCTCACGTGGATAGCACTGAAAAACATATTGCTAAATGGTGAGAAAAAGACACACAAAACAAAATGCAAAGTACAACCCTATTAACATAAAACAAAAGGTAAATGCCAATATCATCCGTGTATAGGTACATGAAACGGATTGTGATGGGATGCACACTAAGCTGTTAAAGGGGGTTTCCCCTGGAGAGAGGTAGGAGATTTTAAGGAATTACCTGAGGCTTTCATATCATGTGCTACATATTTATGCATTTTATGATTAAACAAACAAAAGTGTTAGATTTTTAAGATTTCACATTTTATAGGAATGAAATGGTATATGAGCAGAAAATCATGATATGTCTATAGTCTAGATAGAAAAACTTCTGTGTTCATATTCATAACCCACTCTTCTTATTTATGAAATTTGCTTGTGGAATAAAAACAATTATGATAACAAGTAAATTAATTTGGTGTATCACTTGAATATCAAAGCTGAGGCTTTAACTTGCTAATGAAAATGTCAAAAATGATCAAGTTCCCATTCTTCCATTTTATATGTGTGAAAAATTAGGTCCAGGTAAGGAAGGCTACCTGATCAAATCACATAGCAAATTACCGGCGGAGCCTAGGGATATATATGGATTGGAATCCATATTCAGATTGATTACTTGGGAGCTTATTTTGATTCTAAAATCAAAGAGAACAAATAGAATTTGATGTGCAATATATTAAGAGAGCTAGTTATCTTAGTGTTTCCAGTGTTTGTTTCTTTCACAATACAAAGTAAGCAGAGGTGATATTTAACAATTAGAAAACACTGAGGTATGATCATGCTTTGCTCTCAGTGTTAGGCGGCAGAATATCACTCCTCCCCTTTCCTTTGATCTCAGCCTTGCAATCAGAAAGCCAGAGGAATGATAAATGGCCATGAAATGCAGACAAAGATTCCTTTTTTTGTTTCACAGAATAGGAAGATGGTCAAATTGATCAGTCATCAAGGTATAATGATCTGAAATAAATATCAGCCTCTTTGATGTGGCTTAGGATGTAAAGAGATCATTCTTCTGACTTTCACGTAATTGAATGATTATGTCTTTTTTGTGAATGAGCTTCCTTAACTGCTAACTGCTAATTTGGCATCCTAACAGGAGTGTATGGGACCCGTGATCCCTCACCCTGCACAAGGGAGAGAAGACTGAACTGAGAGGGATGAATGTGAAGAGAGGCCTCTAAACTAGAAATAATTGGAGCAGAGAGCAGGTGATGAAAAAGAGGTATAGAAATTACTCCACCTTCTCTCAGAGAAATGACACTGATTCATCTGAGTGAGGCTGTAGCTGGGATCTCTGACAGGTGTGTATTTGTTTTTAGAAAACACCAAGCAAAGACTATATAGCCTAGGGGATGTTTCCATTTGTAAAAAAGATAAAACCTGAAAGGACTTAGTCATCCTGATCTTGGGGAAGCATTAAACAAAATATACAGGGCCACCTGAGTTGATAGGTGAAGGGCATTTGAAAAGGTCAAAAAATACGAAAGATTTATTTAAAAATTAAGGTATTGAAAAAATATATATGCAAATATTGTTTGGGAGACCTGCCATTTTTATTTACTTACTGTGCTACACTGAGCAAATTAGTTAACTTTCTAAATCCATTTTCTTCCTAATTCCTAAAAAGATGATGATGAGATCAGAATTGTCCTTTTGTGATGATTAAAAGAGTTTATGAAAGTGGTGCTTTCTAGTAAAAAGTACTAAGTGGCTGTTAGGTCCTACCCTTCCTTTCTGTCTTTTAGCTGGAAATGAGATAGCATTTATAGTGTCAACATTTTACCAAGTCTTAAAGGCCAACTGGTAATTCCCACTTATTCATAAACACTTTTCTAGGCAACTGCTTCTTCAAAACATGGTAAGTTTCATCTGTGACTCATATAATTTCTTGTATTTTAGATATGTAAAACCACAGTGATCATGATGACTTAAGACTTTTGCAGCTTTTTACATACACACCTTCAGATCCTTATCTCTAGTCCCATTACCTTCTCACTATTAATTGAACATTTTCAAATTTGGATATTTAATGGGTAATTCATATACCAACTGAAATTACATTTTTCTTCTAACCATTACCAACATTTTCTCCCATGATATTCTTTGTCTGATTTGTGCATTTATCCTTTGATTAATGAACTCAAAATAATTTTATAAGTACTCACTCTGTGCCAAGAACTGGGAAGGGCCCCAAACAAGGTATGTTTCCTACATTCATCAAGCTTACTATCTAGAGGAAAATATAAATGAATACTGAAATGACCGTAAAGGGAAAACTGTGTTAAAATCTATGATATAAAGTTATAAGATATCAAGAGGATATTTGATTGGGAAAATTCCTCCAGTGGTAATCACGGTTACTTCCTTGAGTAAAGGATGTATGATGTGTAATGTATATGTGTATGTGTGTGATGGTGATGATGATGATGATGATGTTACCCAGGCAGAAGGCTAAGCTTGTGCAAAAGTTCTATAACTAGTTGTAATATGGCATATTCAAGTGAAAGATGGATGAACATGGTCAGAAAGCAAACAGTTAAAGGGATTATGATAGGACATAAGGTGGGAGAGGTGAAACATATCAAACTCTCTGAGAACCGTTTTCCTCCTTAACCTTTGGTAACTTTCACACGGACACTTGACCACTTCCTTTCCCTTATTCTCAGGGCCCTATTACCAAGATCTATACAATGTGCCTATGATGAGCCTCTGAAACCTTCCTGCTTCTCTCCACCTACGTTGTTATTTCTTCAAACATTTGCCCCAAATTAGAAATAATTGGAGTAAAGAGCCGGTGATGACATATAGTCACAGCTGGTCTCCTTCCCTTCAGCCACCTCCTGCTACCCTGGAGATTTAATAAAGGTAGATTTTCAGGTGTGTTATTAGCAGCATTGCTTATGGTAAAAACAATCCCTGATTATCAAATTGTGTCTGGTTTCGTATGTCTATGTATGGCTGAAAAAATTTTGATTTGGAGCCATAGCTTTGAAATTCTATATGGAAGAGAGTCTCTTAACTGGTATTTCCCATGGAGAGACCCTGGAACCTCACTTAGTAATACTGAAGTGGTTCACAGATACTGGCTCATGTTGGAAATGAGGCTTCTCAACTAGGTTGGATCACATATCTGCAAGATGTGTGTTCTTCCATTACCTGAGCTTTCACCTGCTGGATGTAAGGGGAGCTGGCAAAAAGCAATTGCTGGTTAACTATGTAAACAGGTACATGCGCTTCTGTACGGGCATACTGACCGGCTGGTATGCTGTGCTTTGTTGCCTAAATCTGAGTAGCTGAAACCACGTGTGTTCTCTGATAGTTTTGTAAATCTTAATATTCATTTGAAGTTAAGAAGAAGAGCTCCTGGTGGGTATTGTCCCTGACATGAATACGTATGCTTTCTCAAACTGTGTGTAATTTCATGCCCTCACATCCTTGCTCATTGTTTCTTCTTCATAGAAGTATCTCTCCACACTTCTCCTCCAGATGAACTACAGCCCATCCTTCAAGGCTCATCTTAAATGGTTCTTTAACTTATCAGTTCTTCCTCATGATGCTCACAATCTTACTTCAGTACTTACTGAGTTGCAGTCACCTTGAAGTACCTGTCTTTCCTCTTGGGGGCACAGTGTGTCCATGCATTTTGCATATCCAGTGCTTTGAATAATCCCTGGAACAGAAAAAAAAAGACCAGCTGTTCGTTAAATCGCAGGGATGAAGCGGGATGTCTTGGGATCAGGTGTAAATTATACCACTTCTTCTGATTGAGGCAATAGCTACTTTCTTAAGGCAATATTTTCCTAAAACTCTGTACATGCCTCACCCCTGTGATTTAGTCTCTGTCTTTAATGATTCATATTACTTTCAATTGTTGCGTGGTTGTATTATTATCATGATTATAATTAAATAAATTATTATATCTAATTTTGTCCCCCTCAGAATATCACACCTTGAGAGAATGAGCCATATCTTACTCTTCACATGTTTTAAGACACAAAAATTGAGAAGTGAATTCTAAGGAACATGCAATGGAAAGTCTGTTAAAATACATTAAACTACCATTTTATAACTTAATGATTTAGACTATTGTTGGAAAGGAATTTGCTTACGTAAGTTGTTAAAATAGGGTCTGGTTTTGCTAACTTTAAAGAAATGTATTTTGCTTTGTTCTATAATCATTTCCATTTAAGTAGAACTTTGTAGTGCAGAAACGATTTTTATATGCATGGTGTCATCTGATCCAGATACTATTATTTTATAAACACTAGAAGGTGTGGAATAAAGGAAAGAGTACTGATTGGGAGCCATGAGATACTGTGTTCAACTCTGATTCCAGAACTTGGACAAGCCATGTCAATTACCTCATGCAGTTTGATCTGTAAAACGAAGATACTGAAGCCTGCTGTTATTGAAATATTGCATAAAGTTCTGTCAGTGATTATGTTCTTTTGGAAAGTAAGCAAAAAGAACATATTTCAGCCTAGTTACAACTGCAATTACTTGGATGAAAAGGAAAAGTTATAATTAATTACTGCTGACTACAGGACTGTATGAGTCCTTAATACTTAACAACATAGCCCATTGTCAGTCCACCATCTTGCAACAACTGTGCTCTTTTCATAATCAGTACATTTATAATGAATATAAAGAGTAACAACCTCTACTTATCACCTTTTGCAGATTTCTCTGTAGATACTGAAGATTTATTTTCTTGTTCAGCTTCTTCTTTGTAGGCTAAATATTTCCTTCTGAGTTTCCCCCAAAATATGGAAGGTAAGCTTTCCTGGTAGCCCTCTGGCTGAGAAGCACACAAGAGCCTTAATCAACACTGAACTAATCAATTACCAGTTTACCATTCTTATTTTAATTTATATAGCTAGTTGTTTCAGGTATAAGAGACTCCAAAGATTAAGATTTGATTAAATGCATGAAACAAATGTGTAAGATGTTCCTACAGCTCTTTAGTGTTTAAAAACAGAGAAAAAAAAGTATGTTTCAGAAAATGATACAGGAGCAATGTTAATGAGTGTATTATCTATTGCTTGCATTAATTACAGCTATTCTGTTTTCCTTTTTAACTTCAATGATAATTAATTGGAAAGGCCGTTGCAATTCTTATTGACAGAGACCTGGAAAGGCAATTTGATTTAGGCTTTACCTCTTCATTAGAATTCAAGCCAGCAGTTTACACTCCTTATCACACCTCACAGCTTTGGAAAAGTATGTCCAGTTTTTACACCATCTTCTATATGCACAGAGTATGACAAATTAGCCATTTAAAAAATTTAAAACAAGTTTCACAGAAAAGCAAGAAAATGAAAAGAAAAAAAAATGCAAACACCTTTTGACAAGCTTCTGAACCCAGAAACACTGACAGTAAAACAACTATCAGTGATACTTCATTCATGAAAGACACTAGGTTCTCTGTGACATTTCTCAAGACCAGTTTTTAAAAAAATGTTGCACAGAATTTTATATAATGGATGGAAATTAACATGAATAACTATTCAGTAAATATAAGAGTTTAATTCAGTCCCAATTTTGCTATTGAAAGGTTTCAATAAAATACCCACTTGTATTTGTTGGACATGGATATAATTTTGGTTTGATTTTTGTTTTCGTTTCTATTGTTGTTATTGTTTTTTTCTCTTGGATATATATCTGTGAAGGTAAATACTGGGCAAAAGTGATGCACATTTATAATTTCTACAGATGCTGACAAGTTTTTGTCCAATAATGCTAGACCAATTTACATTTCCACTAAGAATTTATGAGACTATGTTTTACCCTCATACTGTTGCCACTGCTAGATATTAGTAATAGTTCCTCCTTTAAAAAAGTTTTTGGGAAGATGTGGTGTGTAGATATACACACACACACGTACACTCACAATGAAATATTACTCAGCCATGAAAAAAAATTCCCATTTGCAACAAAATGGATGGACCTGGAGGATATTATACTTAGTGAAATAAGTCAGACAGAGAAAGACAAATACTATATGTTATCACTTATATGTGAAATCTAAAAAAAAAAAGAATGAATGTAACAAAACAGAAACAGGCTTACAGGTATAGAGAACAAACTAGTGGTTACCAGGGGAGAGAGGGATGTGGGGAGGGTCAAGAAAGGGCAGGGGACTAAGAGATACAAAATACTATGTATAAAATAAATAAGGTATAAGGACATATTGTATAACACAGGGAATATAGCCAATATTTGATACTAACTTTAAAGGGAGTATAATCTATAAAAAAATTTGAATTGCTACGTTGTATACCTTAAACTAATATAATATTGTAAATCAACTATATTTAATTTAAAAAAGGTTTTCACAGTACCTATGGTCAACAATAATGTATTATAAACTGAAAAAAAATTTAGGAGGGTATATCTCATGTAAAACATTCTTTATCACACTAAAATAAATTTTTAAAAATTTGAAAGACTTCTGAAAAATAAATTTGAATAACTGCTGAAAAAACAACCAACCAGGACACTGTCGTTATAATATGCATTTCTTTAAATTACTATTGAAGTTGAACCTCTCAAATGTCTATGGTCTTTAGTATTTTCTTGTCAGTGAATAGTCTGTTTACATAATGTTTTCAATTTTTATTAGTATGTTAATCATTGTTCTTCTGTATTTTTTTAATTTGTCCTTTAAAATTATACTACTAAACCAATGTTATATATACTTAAAATATTCCTAGAGGGATGAATCTCCTATATACTAACATCTGCTCACCAGTTTCAATCCCTCCCTACTTCCTATACAATATCTAATCATATTTAAGCCCCTCTATGATCTGACTTTATTTTATTATTATTATATTATTATTTTATTAGTTTTTACCTTTCTCTTTAGTTAACTTCCTTACTAAGTCTTGTGATGTTTCTAAACTCACTTTAAAATTTTACCTGGCCTGAAACTAGGATAGCATTAGTTTGCAATAAATATTTGCTGAATTAATCAACTCTAACTGGCTATCCTCTACTCAAGTCCCAGCTAACATTCTCCCACAGATAATACCCATGTCCCAGAGTGTGGACACCTCTGGCATATTTCCCTATTTCTGATGTCTCTAGGAATTTTAGGACAGAGCCTGGAAGAAATCAGCTGTTCTAATATAAATTATTCTGAGTCACCTGAAAAAGAAGTGTCACAGCATGAATGTGTTTCCCAGAGGAAGAAAAGGTAAAGGCAGTTCTCATTTATGATGGTTTCAGTGGTAGTGGTTTTTCATTCTCATACCTTTAAAGAAAAATCAATATAAAGTGTTTAGCACAGTATGTTGCAAGCTATAGTCTCACAGCAAATGTTAAGGAGCATCATATTTATTAATTGAGAACCATTATTACTATAGTTTTGATAGTTTGGATTATTTTTCCATATATTTTCACTCCTGCTGCTTCTAATCTCTGATGGATGAAATCTATTTTCCTTCCCAAATGACATGGCTTGGACCAATAGGATGTTAGCAAAAGTGACTCAAGCAGAGGCCTTATAGGTGTTCATATAGTTCGACTTGGCTTTTGCACATCGGTGACCCACCGTGAGAAAAGTAAGTCCCAGGCATCTGCTGGCCCTGGACTCTGGGTCCCAGAACAAGCACTCATGGAGCAGATCTGAACCCAATCCAGAGCCTAAAGCCATGCTCAACTGTATTTGCTTTGTGAAGCATATCCACCCAGCTGAGATCCAGACAGGCTTAGCCAAATCACAGTTGACCCGTACCTCCCTGCGTGTCAGAACAAATGCTTACTGTTGTCAGACACAGAGTTTTGGGATCATTTGTTATGTCTGTTTGTGCAGTATCTAACAGGTATACCACCAGCAGCATTGATAACAATAGTAACAGATTGCCAAGTGCTTACTATAGCTTGTCTCATTTGATATCCTCGTAATTGTAGAATGTTTTATTATCCTGAGACACAGAGAGTTTAAATAACATGCTCAAATACAAAAATAATAAGTGATAAACCCAGGCTTTCTAAATTCAGTACCCATGTTCTTAATGACCATACCAGATAGTCTCTTGAAATGTCCAAAATTTGACTTCCCAAGAAGACAGCATAAGATGTTTTAAGAACTTTGCGAGTATGTTTGATATTCTCTGTGAGTGGGATTCTGACCTAACCTGACATAAAGAATACAGTCACTTCCAGTCTCAGACACTCATAAGAATTACACAGTGGTGGTGGTGGGGAGAGGGAAATGAGGGTATTCAGGGTCCATCCTGGACATTCTGAAGTAAACACTCCAGAGGTAGAGAATACGGTATTTATTTGGAATATACTTTTCAGGCAATCTCAAAGGAGCAAGACTTCCATTTCTCTGAGGGACTCTTAGGCTAGGAATGATGATGTTTATTAAGAGAATAAGCCTGTTTATATTCTACTTCCTAGATGCCATGTTGTTTGAATCTCTATTTTTACTTGGAGAAAATGCCATGCCCAGTATACTGAGCCAAAAAGGGACTCCTTAAGAGGAACTCCACATTCCTCTTCTTGACTCTCTTAGCAGTATGATGTCATGAAAAGATCATGAAAAGATCATAAAAAGATCATGACATTAGGCATCAAAAAGACTTGTGTTCCAATTCTGTCTCTCTTTTACAAGCTATATGACTTTGAACATGCCACTTAAATTCACTTTCCTTCTTTAAAAAAAAATACAGCATTAATAGTCCTTACTGAATAGAGTTATTGAGAGGACTCACTGAGATAACATGTTGTAGAACACCCTGTCCAATGGCACAACTTAGTAAGTACTCAGTACACACCAGGCACTGTGTTCCCTTCTAAAGTGAATCAAGTTGTATAGAAAGTTTGTGACAGCAGGAAAAAGACAGTTTTTAAGAGTTCTGTGAACAGTGGATGCTGAGCGAGCGCCTTTCTTCAAGAGCACAAACCAGGAGGCAGAGTCTATGTAAACACAGGATTATGCCTCAGGATAACATTGCCTTCACACCTTGTGTTTGGTCCAAAAGAGAATCCAGGGTCCTGAGGGCTCAGATCCCAGTGCCTTGTCAGAATACCAAATTTACAAAACATGAAATTGTCTCCAGGTGGTGAATCTGATCTGGAATTTCCCCTTCTTTATTTTCTCACTTCACTTAAAAATATGATAATGGAACATGATCATGTCCATTCATTTACATATTGTCTATGCCTGCCTGCCTGTTGCCTATGCCTAATATAGAGGAATACCTTCTTGATCTTTGTTAGTTCTTTTTTTTGGGTTTCTGTTTTTTCGTAAATTCAAAAGATAAATATATTGGGCATTAAACAAGAAAAAATATATAATTGTATACAAAACAGTTTTTCTTGGTATACAATTATACAAAAAATCTGTTTTGCCTTGCTCTCGGTCTGTTCTGCCTTGCTTTCCAGATAAGCAAAGCAAATTGCCAGCTTTATACTCATCCTGGGAAACTGAAGCTTAAAGTTAAGTGATATGCCCAAGAAACTACAGGAAACATAGGTAAGGAAGACACAGTGCTTGTGCCCTTAAAAGTTGCTGAATCTTTGGGGAAGATTGTGTTCTTTGGGAAATTAGCATAAATATCAAGGTACAGAGCTTTATCTCATTGATTTTCTAAGTTATCAACACATAGCCCTCAGTTCACAGGAGAATATTCAGTGGTATTATTCTCAACAGAGTAGACCAGCTTTTTTCTTTCTTTCTTACTCTGGTTTCAGCGTATTCAAAAGTTTGCAAAGCCTTAGGAGGTATAGCCTGAGATCACCCACAGACCTTTTGTTATGAGACAGAAGATCTCATGACACCACACACACCAAACTACCAACACCTTTGAACAGACACAGGGCCAGCAGACACACGTGGCCACTCCCCTGATCCTTCTCTTTTTATCCTTTTTCTGTTTATTTTCCTTTTTTTTTTTCTTTTGAGTGGGTGAGGATGTCTCCAGATCCCTGGACACTGGACAGGACCAGGATGAGTTCCCCCCACTCCCCCACCTCACTGCGGACAGGCACTGGCCACGGCCGAGACAAGCAAGGGGACGTCAGACAGACAGAAAGGAAAACAGAGCCCCAGCCCATCGCCCACCCCCACAGAATACCCTATTACTACTTCTCAGGAAACAGCTCATGTGAGGTCTCCAGGGACAAACCCTTTGAAGCAGGAAATAGAGAGACTGCGAGTTGTAATCGGTAAAAAGAAATGAGTGAGACGCGAAGGCTGCTTACTGGGAAGTGAAATTTATGACGAACACAAGGCCAGAAGGAAAATAACAAATCAGAGAACTGGGTGATGAACTGACTTTAGGTAGGTTCAGAGCATGTCAGGGTCTCACAGGGTCAATAAGAGGCAGAGTTTGGAGCCTCATTCTTAACCACTATGATCAGATGTGCTCAACAGTTTCTCTGATATGTAGATACCTGGTTCTGTGGGGAGGATTCCTGCACAGAGGTTAGCTTATATTTTTGCTTCATAACCTATAATGCACTTAGCATCATTAGGCATAGTGGAGGGCATGGCAACACAGGGGGGAAGGTATGCAAGTCTCACAAGAAATACGTTGTCTTCTTCATAAAGACCATTTGGAAAGAAAAATAAAATGTTGCAGTAAAGACTGTGCACATTCTTATGTTTGGTATCTAAATGTCCTTACTTTAGCAAATAGGTAACCTTAAATAGATGATGCAAACAAAGAAGAGCTCTTTTCCTAGGAGAATCTGAACAACAGAATGGCTATACCTTATCTAGTTCAGGAAAAGAGAAAGGCTGCTGATGGCAGGAGCTTGGCTTTGGCTGTGGCCACAATGTGTTGGGAAGCATCTAACACTTAGAACATTTTTCTTTTTAAAAACAACCTTGGTCCTACTGATTTCGTTTGCCTTTTCCAAAAAATTACTCACTGCCACCACTCCTGTTCACCTGGTTTCCTTACTAGTAAAAGAAAAGGGCTCATTTGGTGATTTCTGAGAACAAAGCCTCAGTCTACCCTAGGCCCTGTTCTTGGCAAAAAGGCCTAGGGTTTTAAGAAAAAAAGACTTAAACCTCCTATGGAATTGTTTTTCTTTGAGATGCCAGGACTTCAGCTACAGCTTAAAAATATTTCTATTCTTTCATAAAATCACATTCAATAATCGTTATTATTTTTTTTTCTTTGCATGCCTAGTGTTCTATGTCCTTCAGTTTTCTCTGCACCTAATTTGATGGCAAACTAAACCCTGGAATACAGAGAGATTCATCCTCTAGCCATTGCATTAATTGATGTCTGAGAGTAAGGTAATGCTATCTAATGAGACTGAATCAAGTGATCAGTGTAAAATACTGATTTTCAAATACATTTTATCTAACCATTTGAGCTGCCTTGAAAATTACACAGTCTGAGCCTCTAAGATACGGTAATTCTTGATTCAGATATTTCATTTCACAGGAGAGGGAATGAGAAGGCAAGGTCTGATGTGAGTGACTTCAGTACCTATTACCTATAACAGAGCATACTTTTCAAACACACATGAAAGAAATGTAAATTATTAAATTACCTCAAGTGATTCTGAACAAGTAGATCTACTCTAACATCTTCTACTACAAATGAAGTCTTCATTATTTTTTCTTTTTCAGAAAAAGAGTCTAATAATCACATGACTATGAATATTCAGAACAAAAAAGGGATTAGAAAATTTATGGTGCTTATACAATGAAAGGAGAGAAATCAGACTTTTAATTCGCTGGGTCACGTCATATCCATTTCAGATTCCATGGTTTGGTACTTCTTCCTTAAAAGAGAGGATTCATTATGAAGTAAAAGCAGTTTTAGAAATAATTTTACTGAATTATGGAAAGAAAATCACCATAGAGTTACTGGTAGTTAAAAACTGAAATAACGTGTGCATGTGTGTGTGTGCCTCTGTGCACGGTTTACACATTTACCCATTTTGCACAGATGGATGTAAAAATAAGCATAGGTGAGAGGCAGAGTCAACGTTATGAATCCTATTTCCAGAAAGTAAATCAAATTTTATGTGACTCTACAGTTTCAATGAGGACAAATGATCCCTCTTTCGAAAAATGAACATCATCATTGTCTGCCTACTACATACCAGCAATTGGATAGCGCTCTAAAGTTCACACAAAATTAATTCAATATATTGTGAAAAATACTATGATGTATTTGCCTCATCCAGACTGCTATAACCTGGGAGTCTGCTCAAGGCTAGGGCCACTGCTTTCCAATCAGCTTCCATTACATCATTTTCTAATCCGTCTTCCATTGTCCTATCAGAGTAATTATTTTTTATGATGTGAAAAGCTGAACATATCTACCCCAACACTTCTTTTGGAAAAATAAATCCAGTTATGGGATTTTCTGAAACTCAGCATACATTGCTGATAAGTCGCCAGAAAACAAACTGCAATTTCTGAGAGAAATAACTTTTCTCCTTGCTTTTCAATATTAGAAAATGGTTTTGTGTAACATATTTGATACATGGATATATGAATCAAGCCATTGATTTTTATCCTCACAAACAATATGTATGTGATAGCATGAAGAGGAAAAAAGCTGATTGCTCATGGAAAAAGAGACCATAATGTCATGGAAAATGACTATGGGAGATAATAATATTTTTTCATATGTTCAGCTCCTTTCCAGAAGAGAGGATTTTATGTATATATTTTATATACATATATATGTTGTGTATATATATATATATATATATATATATATGACCTTAAGTATATAAAACCTTATAACTGTAAAATATGTAACCTTAAAATATAGAACCTTAAAATTATATAACCTTAAAATACCCGTAACGTTATTTTTTAGAACTCTAAATAAAGTGAAAAGCTATATTAGATTGTCAAAATAAAGCAAACATTACTCAATATTACATCAACAGTTATAAGTTGCAAGAAATGTAGAGTATCCAGATAATGTCCAAAACTGGGAAACCAGAGCTCAAGGAAAAGAATGACATTGTTGAAAGGGTCGGGATTTCAAAACATGTCTAGATATTCTAAACCTAGCTATATCCTAGCATATTTGCTAATTATGTGCTAATGCTTACTAATAAGATCTTTTTTGTAAAATATTTATTATTTGTTTATTGATTTATTTTATTTATTATTTTTGGCTGCGTCAGGTCTTAGTTGCAGCACGTGGGCTCTTCGTTGTGGCACGTGGGCTTCTCTCTAGTTGTAGTGTGTGGGTTTTTCTTTTCTCTAGTTGTGGTGTGCAGTCTCCAGGGCACGTGAGCTCTGTAGTTGTGGTCCACGGGTTCCAGAGCGCATGGACTCTGTAGTCTGCAGCATGCAGGCTCTCTAGTTGAGGCGTGCAAGCTCAGTAGTTGTGGCGCGAGGGCTTAGTTGCCCCGTGGCATGTGGGATCTTAGTTCCCTGACCAGGGATCAAACCCGTGTCCCCTGCATTGTAAGGCAGATTCTTTACCACTGGACCACCAGGGAAGTCCCATGAATAAGATCTTTATAACAATAACAAATTCTTATTTATTTATCTTTATAACAATAAATAAACTCTTATTTATAAATTCTTATTTAATAAATAATAATAAATTCATTCTTATTCCATTTATCAGTAAGCGCATACACTGAAGTGGAAATGAGGGCCTAAAATGTAACTCTTTACACGCCTCACCAATCTTTTTTTCTCTTTTCTCCATTATGTTGTTATTTTTTATTCTCTGTTTTTGGAACACACCTGTGATCATTAATTTTATGTGTCATTTTGGCTGGGCTAAGGGTTGCCCAGATAGCTGGTAAAACATTTTTTCAGGGTTGTCTGTGAGTGTCTCTGGAAGAGGCTAACACTGAATCAGTAGACTGTATAAAGAGGATGGCCTTCACCAGTGCAGGTGGGCAATATCCATCCATTAAAGGCCTGAGTAGAACAAAAAGGCAGAGGAAGGGCAAATTCGCTCCCTCTGTTTGACCTGAGACATCCATCTTCTCCTGCCCTCAGACATCGGTGCTACCAATTCCTGGGCTTTAGGACTCAGACTGAGATTTAACCACTGGCTCCCCAAGTCTCAGGTTTTTGGACTTGTACTGAATTATACCACCAGCTTGGCTTTCCTGTTTCTCCTGCTTGCAGATAGCAGACTGTGGGACTTAGCCTCCATATCATTTGAGTTATTTCCTATAATAACTCTCTCTCCATATAGATAGATATATGTAGACCTATAGCTATATTTACACACACACACACACACACACACACACACACACACACTTATACAGAGATTTCCACCTGAAGTGTACTTTCATTCATCCTCACTTCCTGATCCAATATCTACTGATCTATTCTACCTTATATCTGCTGGGTGTTCAAATCATTGCAGAATTCCTTACCACTTTTTAAATGCATTCCATTCAAATCAACAGAGAAAAGTTTGAGTGTACTGAAATCACCAAGGAAGAGTTTTTGTGTCTGCTTTATTGATACCATGTGGAAGGGAAAGAGCTTATTTTAAGGCCTGTCAAAAAAATTAGAATGTAACAATAAGGGATAAAGACAGAGCCCTATCCTTTCTTTGAGTTTCATCAATTTATAAACGATTTAAGAATCTGCTCATCAATCTTGACCTGTCTTCCTCTGACTCACATGATGTCAGAGAAGAGAAAAGAGTTCACAAACAGTCCATTAACTTATTCCCCTTCTCTTATTTTTATAACAAGATGCACAATGCAAATTGTCAAAAGACATTCCTGCTATTATTCAGACTATAAACTCTCATAGGCATAAATGTGCAGTCATTAGCTCATGCTAAACCACACAAAGAATTGGAGGATAAGAGAGTGGCCCTGTGAGGAAAGGATAAAAATAAGAAAGAAAAGTAAGTGGACTGCAATTATTCTGCATGGATCACAGACTATCCAGGGCCATTTAAGATTCATCTTCTAGTCTAGTAAAGGTTACAGCATAGATAAGATGGAACAGGAGTCTGTTTAATTCAGCACATCCAAAATGAAATAAGGATAATTTTTACATGAACAACTTAGCTTACACGTAAGGGATAATATTCTGAGAGCTTTCATAATTTGAAATGAATATCCAGGAAGCTATAATGGGATTTGTTGCTCGAGTGGCATAGTGTTATATAGACTCCCACCATTTTGAGTGCCATTACATTGACTATTTCACTCATCCCTTCTCTAAACATATATTAATTATCTACTATATGCTAGTGTGTGGCACACAAACAACTATTCATCATCTTAACGTTTGTTTGATCATTCAATCACTCTTTCAAACATATTAAATGAGTTCCTCTCTTTCATGTGGCAGTCTTTTTACTAGGTAATAGCATAATCAAAGATCTGTATAAAAAAACAAGTTCTACATTTGATAAATTCAGAGATTTATGGGGAAGACAGAAATAAAAATTGTTTAAATACAGGGTAATATGTGATGAAATAGGGTTATGTCTAAAGTGGCACAAAGAATTAATTGTTAGAAGGATCAAAGAAGATTTCACGTGAGCAATGGCACTTGAGTTAGATCGTGATGGATGAGTAGGCATGTGTTAAGTGGATACTAAATTCATGAGTAAATGGATTTGGATGTGAGGATATACACAGGTTCCATGAAACCCATGTTAAGATCAATGGTTTTTAATGAGAGAAAATTTTGTGACCATGGGACATTTGGCAATGCCTGGAGCCATTTTTAACTGCCATGACTTGTGGGGCGATGCTATGAGAATCTAGTGAGTAGAGGCCAGGAATGCTGCAAAACACCCTACAATGCACAAGACAGGTTCCACATCCAACATTAAAAATTATTCAGCCCAATTTGCAACAACATGGATGGACTTGAGTGTATTATGCTAAGTGAAATAAGACAGAGAAAGACATATCATATGATTTCACTCATATGTGGAATAAAGACCAAGCAAACAAACAAAAAAATAAAATAAATGAGCAAAGCAAACAAAACCAGACATGTAAATACAGAGAGCAGAGTAGTGGTTACCAGAGGGGAAGGGGCACAGTGTGGGCGGTGGGGGGAAGAGGTCAAAATGGTTAAAAGGGATCAAATGTACAGTGAGGGATGGAAACTACATTTTTGGTGGTGGGCTTGCTGTGGGTATACAGAAGTAGAAATAAATGTTGTATACTTGAAACTTATATAATGTTACCTCAATAAAAAATACATCTAAAAATTAAAAAAAATTTGGTCTAAAATGTCAGTAGTGATTTTAAAAAAGCAGGTAAAGGACCAATAGGAAAAGAGTTTGTAAATGAAGTAAAAAACTCATATATGGAGCTTGGAAATCTTATTATGGGTCATGGGAGGAAGTAATATTGTTTTAACAGGATAATTACATTTTCCTATTTATTTTCCAAGATAACTCTACAAATTGAAGTATGGAAGGTAATTTTGTTGGTACTGAAATTAAATGCTGTGATACCAATAACTAGAGTATTGCAGTAGTTATTGTATTAATTTTGGCAAGTAATTATGAGAGTATGAAGTAAGACTATAGAGGTAGAACAATATACAGGATAGCAAATCATTAAAAAGTACACACAACAGCACTTAGTGGATAAAACAAGTTTGAGAGACCTACTACTTTGCTCAATGCAACATGTATGAAAAGATTTACATTTGAAGCAAGATATAAAGAAAAATATGCATTTAGAGCAGCATTCTAACTCAGTTTGAATTCCCCTATGTGTTATTTCCCCCTTTATTATTCTTTTAAAATATTTTATATTTTGAAAACTCTAGATCCTTGCCAATTTGTTGGACCATATCACCACAAATGGTACTAGAATTTAAGACCATTTGTTCACATTACTGACTCCAAACTAGGCTTGTTAGCTTTATGTTATGAAGGAAATTCTCTCACAAGCCAATGCCTAATGTTCAGAATGTAATGTATTCAAGTAGATACTTAAATCTTACAGACAAAAATATATGCATAGCCTTAGCCTGTCATATTCTAATATTTTGTGTTTTTAAAAATTTCTTTTAGTGCGAAAATTCTGAAACCTCCCCTCATTCTTTCATGTGCTTAAGCAAAGTGAATGTCTGTGATTCTTCTGCAAGATGCTTTAGAGATGGACAGAGTCTCTGTTTTTTTTTTTTTTTTTTTGCATTAAATAGAACCAAACGCCATGCTACATTTGTACAGCAACGGACATTTATGCAAATCTGCAGAGTAGGCAGGTGCAAGAGCAAATTTCTTAATGCCATTTGCTCTGAAAATTATATAAAGCTTCTAAAGCTATGCTTTTTATAGTAGCTAAAGGAGTTTTGTTTGATATTTTTAAACAATAACACCTGTTCCAGGCAGAAAAGTAAATTCTCGTACAGCAGGAAGTGGGCTGCTTTTGGTGGAGAGAGGAGTTCCAGAGCTTGTCTCCAAAAAGTAATGAGACAATAAAATAAAATGTATTTTGAAAAGGCCGGGGTGGGTGGTGGAGGTAGAAGTAGGTAGGTGGGAGGGGAGAGATTTTGCCTTTTGCACTGACAGATGCAGGCAAATGGCAGAAATTCAGCCCAGCCAAGGAGATGGCAGAAGTCCACAGGATTCCATCTGGGGCCTGTTTCTTTGGCCTCTGAAACCTGGCAGAGCCTCTTGCCTGATAGGCCTAAATTTCCCTTTCTCTTTCTAGCTTAAAAGGAGAAGACCTTCATACCTTTCATTTCTCTTGTGCTTGATGAACTCGCCTACATTAATTTCAACCTGATGCCATGGAACCAACAGTGGTTAATTAAGATCAGTGATTTGTGCATTTGAATTTCTTTCATCAAAGCTGAATTCTCTCTGACGATATATTTTGGTAACCCCCTTATTTCCAAAGAGATGCAGAATATCTGTTTTTCTTCTTTTAACATGACTTTAATACATTATTTTGTAATATATCTGTCTGCTCTTGAGGAATTTAGTAGTTCATTCATATGTTTATCATTCCTTTAAAGAGGCCTTATCATGTGTTGGCAAGAAATAGTGGAGCTAAATATGAAGAAACTCATATTTTGTCCTAGTTGTGTCATTAACTTCCTTCACTCACTCAGTCACTTAATACATTTTATTGATTTTCCTGAATATAGTGGCATTATGGCTATGATAGCCATCACCCCATTCATCTCCAAGGTTTGTCAGCTGCTGTAACTTTCTGGACAGCAGAAAGAGAATGTCCCATTCTCTTTAACACCTCCATGTACATTCCCAGGAAACTATAATGCATAATTTTTAGAAGCGAGGAAGGTTAACTGTTTTTTAGCAAAGGCAAATCAAAGAATGAAGAGGATATTAAGCAAAGAGTACGCAAGGAAAAAGGAAGTTGCTCTATACTTCCTGCAACACTGTACTAGGTGTTAGAAATTCTGAAATGAGTAACAGTTAACGTCTCATCTTAGGAAGCTCAAAATGTTCCTCAGATATAAACACAGAAATATAACATGATAATAAAATGGAATATACTTATTTATTATATCAAATGATGGCACAGGCATTCTTATGGGTGGCTCTATAGTGTCAGCACTACTTACTAACTTTATGGCCTTAAGCAAGACACCCATTGTACCTGGACATTATTTTCTCTTCCATTTTCTCATCCAGAGCCACTCATCCCCTTACTCTCATCCTTGATGTATTTATTTTCCCAGATCCTTCCCAGCAAGGTACATTTGAACCAAATGTTTCCTTCAGCTAACAGCCCCAGTCCTTCTCTCTATTGGTTTTTCTCCTATATTCTTTCATTTTCCTCATCTCAATGGAGTCAAGCAGGGCATCACTCTGTCCCATGGTTCAGGAAGGAATATCCCTGGTGTCTTCTATATATTCTATCTTCTCCTTTTAAAATATTCCCTTTAACAATCCCTCCTGAAATTATAAGAACTTTAAGATGTCATCAATCTCCCACTGATATCCTAATTAATGTGCAGTTTAAGCTGACAATGGCATTGGGCTGTCCATGGAAGAATAATGCCCCAAAAGGTAGCATTTCAGTATGAATATGCAGAAAATTAAAGCACCTGAAGGGAAGATCTAATAATTTGATGTCTTAAGTCAGGTTCCTAGGATAATAGGCGCAGACTTACACATTAGGAGTGTCCTTGAGATCAACACCTCTAAGGGAATGAAGGCAGTAGGGTTGCTTAGAGGGAGGAAATAGATTGTGACTGAGTTGCAAAAAATGCTTAGACAGTCACTTGGGGGGCTCTGGTGATGGGTTGGCCCTTCAGAATTGTTTCAATGTAAGGCGGTTAGACCTTGACACCAGTCAGAGGATGTAGACTGCATGGGTGGGAGGGGGCATCGTCTTGGGTGAGGACGTTCTCTTTGGCTGAGGACAATTCCTCAAGAAAGACCAGTTGAGAGTTTTCAGCTGCCTACAGTCCCAGCTGCCACTGAGGGAGAGCCTTGGTACTAAAGGGAAGATCTGAATTGCTGGCACAACACAATATCCATTATTACATCTGGCATGGAAGGATCTTAGGTTGTGTTTTGGGAAGTAACAGCAGAAAAAGGGGAGATATTAAAAAAATACCTTCTCATGAAAAGTTTTGCTAGCAAAACTAATTTATTGTGACTTTTAACAAGTTACTAACACTTTCAGGGACTCATTTGATCATAAAAAACAAGAGCTGGCTACTATCTAAGAGTTTTAGGACTTTAACTTTTTTTAAATGTACCTAGTTGTTACTCTCGTGTGTCAACATGAAAATAATAGCTACAAGTCAAATATTCCATATCCACTGGTGTCCTTGAATGAGCCCTTAATTAACCTCTCCAAACAAACAGGAAGTAAGCGACTTTGATTAAATGTCTACTCTGGGCTTGTCACTGTGCTATTTTCCAACCTGTGAAGAATGTTGTGCCTATATTATGGAGTGCCTTTGTCTCCTTTGCATTATAATTATTCATGCACATTTTTCAATCTGCTGTGCTATCAATGTAAAACCATTGATTTTTTTCTTTTTTTTTTTTGGAAAGACTGACATGGGATAAGATTTTTATTCTGTTACTTTTTATGGGTCCCCTGACTGATTTATTAAGTTAATTCAACCTGTTTCCTTATATGCAAATTGGAGATTTTCCCCGTAAATTCTATAAGGTATATATATATAATGCCCTGCAGAGTGCATGAAAGATAAAAGGCACTCAGTATTTTGTTACCTTTCCCTTCTCTGGTCATGTGCTTTCATCTTATAGTTCCTCCTATGCTTCTTTCTATCTGCTGGCGCTCTCCTTCCTTCCCTGGTGTGCTCCTTGAGAACAGAATATATATGCATAACACATCTCATTTTTACAATGGCTAAATAATGTCTAATGTTTAACAGTGTTTTTCTAAGTTCAGTCTATGGGTCACCAGTATCAGAGTCACCAGGTTTTTCTTCCAATAAAATGTAGGACCATAGTCCACACAAACCTGACTTAGAATATTAGAGGTTATACCTACGCATTTTATCAAAGTTCCGAAGTTAATCTTATATGGGTGGAAATGTGGGAACCACCAACCCAGAAGATTCATGATAAATATTTGCTACATAAATATGTGTGCTATGGTATTGATGTTCTTCTTCTCTTAAGGAAATGATGGTAGTCAGTAATAAAAAGAGAGAAAGATAAACATACTTCTTTTAATATGCTGGCCCTTTTGTATGAATTCTCTGAAGCTGAAATGATGAGTAGGCCTGCTCAAGTTAGATTGGGTTATCTATGTCCTATGATATTATAAACCAGAAAGATGCTGGATTCAATTAGAATCCCCACAGATTGATGCCTCAGACAGACAATTGGAAGAATACTTTTCTCAAAATGTGGTTATTACAAAAAATGAGAGGGCTTCCCTGGTGGCGTAGTGGTTGAGAGTCCGCCTGCCGATGCAGGGGACGTGGGTTCGTGTCCCGGTCCGGGAAGATCCCACATGCCGCGGAGCGGCTGGATCCGTGAGCCATGGCCGCTGAGCCTGCGCGTCCAGAGCCTGTGCTCCGCAATGGGAGAGGCCGCAGCAGTGAGAGGCCCGCGTACCGGAAAAAAAAAAAAAAAAAGAGAGAAATAAAACTTCCTGGGGTCTTTGGCACTATCCTAAGAATGATTCACATTCTTCTTCTATAAAGAGACACAACATAAATAAGACTCAAAGGCTAGAAATTGGATAATTACAGACACTCCAACAGTAGAGACCATTGTTAACAGAGATTTCTGTCATCCCACTTAGACATTTCTCTGCCTGAAGGATCAAGTACTGCATAATGCTTCTAAAGTTTTGATCCATTTTCTCATTTTTCAATTCCATTTTCTCATTTTTTTTCTGTTTTGAATTTAGAGGAGTTCCAAGGATCATGATAGCTTTCCTTGTGTACTCCTACTGATTTCACTCTAAATTCTACTTATCTTAAATCAAGAACTTTTAAAAAAAATCTTGACATGAAATGGGTCTGGTTTTATTATAGCATCATTTGTATGTGATCTCTGGGACTATGATTCTGCTCCTTTTAGGACTGGGTTGTTGTTTTTTTTCTCCCAGCGAAATATGCCTTAACCTCCATGAAAAATAATAAACTACCTATCTTTTCAGTATCCCATGGGATTGTTTATTAACATCGTTATCGGAGTATAATTGCTTTACAATGGTGTGTTAGTTTCTGCTTTATAACAAAGTGAATCAGCTATACATATACATATATCCCCATATCTTTTCCCTCTTGCGTCTCCCTCCCACCCTCCCTATCCCACCACTCTAGGTGGTCACAAAGCACCGAGCTAATCTCCCTGTTCTGTGCGGCTGCTTCCCACTAGCTATCTATTCTACATTTGGTAATGTACATATGTCCATGCCACTCTCTCACTTCGTCACAGCTTACCCTTCCCCCTCCCCGTGTCCTCAAGTCCATTCTCTACGTCTGTGTCTTTGTTCCTGTCCTGCCCCTAGGTTCTTTAGAACCTTTTTTTTTTTTTAGATTCCATATATATGTGTTAGCATACGGTATTTGTTTTTCTCTTTCTGACTTACTTCACTCTGTATGACAGACTCTAGGTCTGTCATACATACAGACAGACTCTAGTATTTGTCATACTACAAGTTACTCAATTTTGTTCCTTTTTATGGCTGAGTAATATTCCACTGTATATATGTGCCACATCTTCTTTATCCATTCATCTGTTGATGGACACTTAGGTTGCTTCCATGTCCTGGCTATTGTAAATAGAGCTACAATGAACATTGTGGTACATGACTCTTTTTGAATTATGGTTTTCTCAGGGTATATGCCCAGTAGTGGGATTGCTGGGTCATATGGTAGTTCTATTTTTAGTTTTTTAAGGAACCTACATACTGTTCTCCATAGTGGTTGTATCAATTTACATTCCCACCAACAGTGCAGGAGGGTTCCTTTTTCACCACATCCTTTCCAGCATTTATTGTTTATAGATTTTTTGATAATGGCCATTCTGACTGGTGTGAGGTGATATCTCATTGTAGTTTTGATTTGCATTTCTCTAATGATTAGTGATGTTGAACATATTTTCATGTTCCTCTTGGCCATCTGTATGTCTTCTTCAATGAAATGTCTATTTAGGTCTCCCATCCATTTTTTAATTGAATTGTTTGTTTTTCTGATATTGAGCTCCGTGAGCTGTTTGTATATTTTGGAGATTAATCCTTTGTCTGTTGTTTCATTTGCAAATATTTTTTCCCATTCTGAGGGTTGTCTTTTCATCTTGTTTAAGGTTTCCTTTGCTGTGCAAAAGCTTTGAAGTTTAATTAGGTCCCATTTGTTTAAAACTCTTAGAGGAAAACATAGGAAAATCACCCTGACATAAACCACAGCAAGGTCTTTTCTTGACCCACCTCCTAGAGTAATGGAAATAAAAATACATTTATCTTAACTCTAGAGTTGCCAAGGAAACTTTACTGTGAGATGAGGAACACCAAAGTCCAGGTCACTCCCAGCCAAGCTTGTAGTGACTAGGCCTGATTTTTTTTTTTTTTTTTGCGGTACGCGGGCCTCTCACTGTTGTGGCCTCTCCTGTTGCAGAGCACAGGGTCCGGACGCGCAGGCTCAGCGGCCATGGCTCACCCAGCCGCTCCGCGGCATGTGGGATCCTCCCAGACCGGGGCACGAACCCGCGTCCCCTGCATTGGCAGGCGGACACCCAACCACTGCGCCACCAGGGAAGCCTACTAGGCCTGATTTTAACTGGTTCTCACAGACATGTAACAACAATGGGATATGGTAAATGCTAATGTATAGGTATGTAAAATTCTGTGGAAGAAAGAAAAGAGTTTAATCCTAAGTGGGGTACTTAGGAGAGCCTTCAAACAAAAGGCAATATTGAGTTTCTGAGACAATGAGAAGAATTTTTAGTAGCTGGACAATAAAGTTAAGGGCAATTTAGGCACAAGAAAGAGTAGGTGGGAAACAAGAGAAATATGTAGGTATTTGGAAGGAAGGTGTTGGGATTTCAAGATGTTGAAAATATTTTGAGTACAGAATTCAAGAAAAATGAAACTAAAGGAAGGCTAGGTCCAATTGATTTGATAGTATTGAATTGAAAACGTCAATATGTTTTTCTGTGATTAATTTGCATTTTTACAACTGGTTGATTTAGGGTTACATTATAAAAATATCAGCATGGGACACTATTATGATGCTATTTATAATTATGAACAATAGAAATCACCTAAATTAACAAAAGAGAAGAATATCAAGTAAACTTTATTACCTCCACTTCAAGGATGGTTGTGCATTCATGACAAAGAATACATATGGTGGAGGTGTGAGATGAAAGCTAATACTGCATGGAATATCAGGTCTTCCTGAAATAAGGGAAAGTTGGAAGAACTAGACCAGGGAGACTAGAAATATCAAGATTTCTAAATTGGGATATACCATCCTGATACATTATTATCACAGGAGTTCTTTTGTGTTTTATCATTTGCTGATATAACTTGTCTTGCGATAAAATTTGGGGTTTTGTACAAACTGAATAATATCTGCTCCCTCCAAAAAATATTTTAAAAGTATTTTTTCTTTTTATTCCTAGACTAGCATTAACATCAAGCCAAGTTCCTATGATTTTTTCTGGCAATATTGAAATAAAAATATGTCACAGGAACAAAGAAATACTACCTACGAGTTAAATCCCAGGGAATTAAGGTGATTTTGTTCTGAAATATCCTGCATTGTTATACTAGTACTTCCATGTCTTTGAAAATTTATATTGAACTGATGAGGTTTTTTATGAAAATGATTCAGTTCTAAGAGATAATACTAAGATCAGTGCATTAATTAAGTATAATTTACAGGGAATTAGGATGAGACCTGTTATATTCTTCTTAGCCAAGGTTCTATGTCTAAAATAAGATCTTTACTAAAATATATATATATATATGTATATATAGTAATTTTGGAGCTGTTCACTTCGTTCTTTAAAATCCCAGAGCCAGACTAGTTTAGATATATTACTAAAGCAAACTAATTCCCTTGAATATATTAAAATACATGAATAAATAATCTGTTTTTTCACTAATTTCTTTTCATGTAGCAATTTAAAAACCATGAGTGTTTTTCTGACAATGAATTCTATTCTTATTACTGACAATTTGTGACTTCAAAAAATTTAAAGTAGCAGATAACACTACCTATGCTCTACAACTTGGATGAAATCATATCAATAGTTGTTATGTACTTTCTGTTAGAAATTTTCACATTTTAAAATGAATATCCTGATTTTTTTCTCACCTAACATGAAGACATAATCTTCCACTGAAGTACTACTATTCTTTTTCATAAAACCACTTTTGATGCCTACATGATATTCCAAAGTTTGGATGTATCATGCTTTATATTATGATTTTTAAATAGTTTTGATTTGTAGGCAATTTTCAGTATTAAGCTAATGGTAGTGAACATATTTGAGAATACAGAACTTTTTGTTTTCTTTTTGTGCTTTAATTTCTTTTTCTTAACATTTATTTTTTTAAGTTGGCTGAAACCAAGGAAATCTATTTTTGTCTCTTAGAGATAATCAGTATGAAAAAAAATGTAAAGAAATGGCATTTGTCACTGAAGGTGAATCTTTTGGCTGAAGTCTTTCAATTTTAAAATAAGGTTTATTAATCCATTTGCTCATTTGAGACACTTCAATAGAACTGAGTATACAAGTTTACTTGGGGACTTCCCTGGTGGTCCAGTGGTAAAGAATCCACCTTACAATGCAGGGGACGCGGAGAGGCTGCATGCAGCAAACTACAGAGCCCAGGCACCCTGCAGCCTGCGTGCTGCAATGAAAGATCCTGCATGCCGCAACTAAGACCCGAGGCAGCCAAAAATAAATAAATAATAAATAAATCTTAGAAAAAAAAAAGTTTACTTTATGAGTAAAATTACAGAGATTTCATGTTGAATGCAGCTCAGATCATTTGCTTTAATGTTCCATATGATGAAAAAAAGTGATTCTGAAAAGAATATGAATGAAAATACATTTTTTCAAATAAAAACACATATTTTAATCTCTAGGAGACTCACTTAGGTTAGTCAAGTTTCTAGCAGGAGGAGGAGGAGGATGGAGCATTCACATTCGAGCTGGGTAATTTGCAGGAAGTCCAGTAAAGTCACTATTTACCAAGATGTGGTCAGAGTATAGGAAGTTAATCAAGGGATAGTGAAATGCCCTAGATTTAATAGCAGCCTAAAGATGTGAAAAATATCAGGGCTGAGGAAACAAGAGAAAATAGTGATTACTGGAACAGGGAGGGAGAAGAGAGCTGGGTGGATAGGGGGACCTGGTAGCCTGGTTGAATCTCCTCCCATCCTCTGACCTCACTGCTGTGTCTCCCATTGGCCAAACATATATGGCAGGCAGAGAGGAAAGCAGATACCCGTATAGACCAGTTTCCTGGGACAGTACAGAGTAGAGAAGAGTCGAGAGGGCATCTAGGTTGGCAAATGAAAACACCCTCATCCTTAAAAGGCTTCTATGACAAATCCTTTGGAAGGGGAATTATTATTTTGTTAACAAATAATCACCCTGTGTATTCTTTGTTTTGTAAATATGGTAATACTGCTATTATAAAGCAGAACGGAAAAAGAGTTTATTTGAAATATGTCTGTCAGCTCTGTGGGTAATTTAGCTGCTAACAATTACAAGCTTTTACAAGTTATTTGTTCACATATTTATTTAGCGTTTGCTATGTACCAGACACAATGCTTTGTGCCAGGCATGTACTCTATAATTTGATTCCCTATAAGTATTAGAAGGTTGAAGATTCTTGCCCACACACACACACAAGCTAAATAGAGGCAAGCCAACATTTTAGCCTAAGTGGCCTCTAGGGCTAGCACAATTGACTGTGCTCTATGTACAGTCAATACCATCCTTCCATCAGGGAAGATACCATCACTATGTTTTATCATTGCCTTTTCCTCTTTCATTTATCACCCCCCAAAAAGCAATGATCATATTTTATTTTATTTTAATTTTTTGCGGTACGCGGGCCTCTCACTGTTGTGGCCTCTCCTGTTGCGGAGCACAGGCTCCGGACGTGCAGGCCCAGCGGCCATGGCTCACGGGCCCAGCCGCTCCGCGGCATGAGGGATCTTCCCAGACCGGGGCATGAACCCGTGTCCCCTGCATCGGCAGGTGGACCCTCAACCACTGCGCCACCAGGGAAGCCCATATTTTATTTTATTTTGTATTTGTTTCTGTTGTTGTTGTTAATAGTCTATCTCTCTCCATTTCAATCAACCTTTCCTTCTGAGCATTTCTTTCAGGTTTTTTCCCTTGGAACGCAGATTCTAAGATGCAATAACAGTGCAGGTTTTTCAGAGGGGGGTATTCTTAGATTGATGTCTGAGAAAGGAAGGTGTCAGTCTGATGGAGAGCTGGGTGTATATTCAAATTTGGGGGCTGAGTCTTTATCTTTGTGGTGATCTATAGCCACATGAAGGGTGCCAAAGAAAAGAGGCATCCAGTTGGAAGAATCAACATTGTGAAAATGACTCTACTACCCAAAGCAATCTATAGATTCAATGCAATCCCTATCAAACTACCACTGGCATTTTTCACAGAACTAGAACAAAAAAATTCACAATTTGTATGGAAACACAAAAGACCCTGAATAGCCAAAGCAATCCTGAGAACGAAAAACAGAGCTGGAGGAATCAGGCTCCCTGACTTCAGACTATACTACAAAGCTACAGTAATCAAGACAGTATGGTACTGGCACAAAAACAGAAAGATAGATCAATAGAACAGGATAGAAAGCCCAGAGATAAACCCACGCACATATGGACAACTTATCTTTGATAAAGGTGGCAGGAATGTACAGTGGAGAAAGGACAGCCTCTTCAATAAGTGGTGCTGGGAAAACTGGACAGCTACATATAAAAGTATGAGATTAGATCACTCCCTAACACCATACACAAAAATAAGCTCAAAATGGATTAAAGACCTAAATGTAAGGCCAGAAACTATCAAACTCTTAGAGGAAAACATAGGCAGGACACTCTATGACATAAATCACAGCAAGATCCTTTTTGACCCACCTCCTAGAGAAATGGAAATAAAAACAAAAATAAACAAATGGGACCTAATGAAACTTTAAAGCTTTTGCACAGCAAAGGAAACCATAAACAAGACCAGAAGACAACCCTCAGAATGGGAGAAAATATTTGCAAATGAAGCAACTGACAAAGGATTAATCTCCAAAATTTACAAGCAGCTCATGCAGCTCAATATCAAAAAAACAAACAACCCAATCCAAAAATGGGCAGAAGACCTAAATAGACATTTCTCCAAAGAAGATATACAGACTGCCAACAAACACATGAAAGAATGCTCAACATCATTAATCATTAGAGAAATGCAAATCAAAACTACAATGAGATATCATCTCACACCAGTCAGAATGGCCATCATCAAAAAATCTAGAAACAATAAATGCTGGAGAGGGTGTGGAGAAAAGGGAAAACTCTTGCACTGCTGGTGGGAATGTGAATTGGTTCAGCCACTATGGAGAACAGTATGGAGGTTCTTTAAAAAACTACAAATAGAACTATCATCTGAGCCAGCAATCCCACTACTGGGCATATACCCTGAGAAAACCAAAATTCAAAAAGAGTCATGTACCAAAATGTCCATTGCAGCTCTATTTACAATAGCCTGGAGATGGAAACAACCTAAGTACCCATCATCGGATGAATGGATAAAGAAGATGTGGCACATATAAACAATGGAATATTACTCAGCCATAAAAAGAAACGAAATTGAGCTATTTGTAATGAGGTGGATAGACCTAGAGTCTGTCATACAGAGTGAAGTAAGTCAGAAAGAAAAAGACAAATACCATATGCTAACACATATATATGGAATTTAAGAAAAAAAATGTCATGAAGAACCTAGGGGTAAGACAGGAATAAAGACACAGACCTACTGGAGAACGGACTTGAGGATATGGGGAGGGGGAAGGGTGAGCTGTGACAGGGCGAGAGAGAGGCATGGACATATATACACTAAGAAACGTAAGGTAGATAGCTAGTGGGAAGCAGACGCATGGCACAGGGATATCGGCTCGGTGCTTTGTGACCGCGTGGAGGGGATAGGGAGGGTGGGAGGGAGGGAGATGCAAGAGGGAAGAGCTATGGGAACATATGTATATGTATATCTGATACACTTTGTTATAAAGCAGAAACTAACACACCATTGTAAAGAAATTATACCCCAATAAAGATGTTAAAAAAAAAAAAAAGATAAATGGGCTAAGATTATCAGTCAGTTTGTGAAAAAAACCCAAATGGCCAAAAACATGTAAAAACATGCTCGGTTGTAATTAAGAAGTAGCAAATTAAAACTACCAGAGAACACATTTGGCCCATCCAAAAAAAAAAAAAAGAAAAGAGGCATCCAGAAACAACTCTGGATGCTGTTGTTTTCTTCAGCTGAGACAGTCCTCAAGGAGGATTGACAACTGAGGGCCGAGGGTTATCTTGGCATCACTCCCATCAGGCGGATGAAAAAGCCTTTCATTCCTAAAGCGGGACTGTGTAGTGCATCACAGCATCCACCATAGTAATTATGAATCTCTTCTTTAATTTATAAGCAAAATAGTATAAAGTATGAACACATATGCATATACACTTGTATTCTATTATATGCTTAAATGTATTGTTATAAATAACAAATGAGATTACAGCATAGTCAGTTACTGCATTAACACCTTACAAATTATTTAATATACATACTTACATACACAAAACATGCATGTGCATTCCTATCTAAATCTGTATTATTCCTAGATAGAAAAGGCTCATTGAAAAGTTTATGAATTGCTCAAGTGCAAAAATCAATGTGTTTATACCTTAAATTTGGTTTAGATCCTTGAAGTAGGGCAATTGATTGCTATCCATTATAGGCACAATTTCTGAATTCCTGCATCCAGATGACTAACGATATTGTAGATTCTACCTACATATCAGTATTAAAGAAAAATAAATAAAGCCTCTGTGAGTGGCCCTGATTTTCTGCCCATAGTTGGACACATTGTTCAAGTCTGCTTACTTTTTCCATTTTCCCATCTGCAATTCTTGACACAGATTTGTGACTATCCCTCTTTGGAAGAGAATGAGTATAGATGTATGAAAAAAATCTAAAGCAAATGCACCATTAAAGTGTTCAGATAAAAGTTAAATGAAGCTTCTTGTGATTCACTTGGAGTTTGCTTTAAGATTTTTCAATTTCTGGACAAGCCTGCACCTGTCCACAGATTCTGCTTTTCCTCCTTTAATAATTCAGCTGCTGACAGTTGGAGCTTTGCTTCTGCTTCATTAACCTGCTCCTGGGAAGTAGTATTTTCTCAAAATTTTGGTGACATTTTCATTTCTCATCTTTAAAGGATCCCTCTCCACCTCTTCCCCAGTCACACATTTCTACCATCTCAGTCAGATGAACTCTCTAATTGTTTATTCAACCTGACAGTGTTCAAAATCAGGTGCTTATTTTTGTCCTTTGATTTACACTGATCATTTACATCTTTGCCCATTAGATAGATAGTCTCTTTCTTCTTCCTTTTGTCTCCAAATCACAGCACACTGAATTTGCATCCAGAGAGATATTTCGGGTTTGTCTAAGGATGTAAGGAGTTTTCATTATTAATGAAAAGTTAATCAAATGAAAGTAGAATTACTATAATATGTAGACTCCTTAAAAACATTTGCAATGAAAAAAGATCATGGCATATTTTAAGTGTAGGTGTATTGTTTTTCAAGTTCAGAGGACAGTCTGTTTACATACTTATGTTCTTTTCCGCTGTTTCTCCTGGTTTAATTCTGGGCCTCTGCTTGGATGCCAATGTATTCAAGAAGGTAATATTCTTTTTCTTCCAAACTCCCAAACATACTGATGTTACCCACATTGGGTCATATTTACAAAATCCAATATTATAACACACATTGATGTATTTTTTCTCGAGTCAGAAAATTTGAAACTAGCAAGTTCCAGAAAAGAAGGGATAAGTTTAGAGCAAAAAATGATTTAGAAGAAGGCTCTGACTCCTACTGATTATGTGACATTGAGTTGGTAGCTTAATCTTTCTAAGCCTCATTTTTTCTCATTTCTAAAATGGTGCAATTATCACTGCCTATCTCATAGCACTGTTGGGAGCACCAAATGAATTAGTAAAAGCAAAATTCTCAACATAAAACATGGCAACTTATTGAAAATGCGTCTATTATTATTGATATGAAGAGTTTTGACGCAGAAGACACATGGGTCTCCAGTGGTAGAGTTTTCATATCTGAATTGAGAAAGAAAACTATATATTATTGGCCAAATTGTGTTTCCCCTCTAAATTCACGTGTTGAAGTCCTAAATCCCCACTACCTCAGAATGTAACCACATTTGGAGATAAAAATCTTTAAAGAGGTGATTAAGTTAAAATGAGGTCATTAGGATGGGCCTATTCCAATATGACGGGTTTTCTTACTAGAAGAGTTAATTAGGATGCAGACACACACAAATCAAGGCACAATCATGTGAGGACACAGGGAGAAGGCAGCCGTCTGCAAGCCAAAGAGAGAGGCCTCGGGTGAAACCACACCTGCCAACTCCTTAATCTTGAACTTTTAACCTCCAGAACTATGACTAAATAAAATTCTATTGTTTAAGCCACCCAGTCTGTGGTATTTTTTTATGGAAGTCCTAGCAAATCAATATACTTTCCTTTAAATATAAAGAGCATAACATAACGCCCATACATAGGAGGCATTTAGTAAATATTTATTCCATTTCCCCCACTTATGACTTCTATGACATTCTTAATTTTATAATTTGCATACACATCTTTTTCTCTTAAGAACATATATTCTTGATGGCAAAAATAATATAATCCCTACTTAGCACCCTTCTTTTCATAGCTAAGATCAGTGACTTGTAGCTAGTACATTGATGACTATTGGTTAAGTAAATAAATGGACATATGAATGAAATGCAGATGAATTATCTACAGAAGACTGAAAATTCTGTTTGGACAGTATATGGTTAAATTTAATGGCAACTTTATCTCCAACATCCTGTAATAGCCAGATGGTTGTAGCCATTTTAACAGAATATTAATTGGCAACCTAGAAGCAACACATTACAGGAATATTTTCCCATGTAACTCTCCTTATTTAGGTGGTATGGAAATGTTCATCTCTAACTGGACTTAAAACCCCGTGAATATGGCCTATTTAATATTTTACTTATGTCCTTTTCTTTGTTATCTGGAGTGAGATTATTAATGCAGAATAAACAGGTTAGCTAAATATTCTTGCCAGCCACAAAATAAATATAAACATGCATAGGTCAATAATGCCTTACTTGGAAACTTCCATCAACATTTTTCAGGGAAAGTGTAGGGAATTTGTGCAATCTGCCCAAGACAACTTGAGGCAAGCAGAGACTACCTGTATAGCTGATACCATGCCTTTACACATAGCGCCAACAGGAGGTTAGGAATGCCACCACACAGACTGCCATCTAGAATACTGTAGCACATCACAATCTTTTTCAGATTGATTCAGTAGGCCCATGTGAACACTGAAACAGAATATTTGACTTCATAAGCTCATATTTGGTCGTGCCCATTTACAGTTAAGGCATCTGTCAATAGGTTTATTTTCTGGCTACATAAGAAACTATATAACATAGGCACTAAAACAGCATTTCCTAACGTGTGTTTTGTAGAATACTAATTCCTTCACATGTTAATTAGTAAAAATAAAAAAGAGGTAGTAGCATATTCCCTAGTCAATTCAATTTGGGAGACCATGACTCAGAGTTAAACTGAATTTCACAGATTTGCAGAAATTTTAATATAGGAATCTATGTTAAGATTACCCAGACATATGATTTCAAAATATATTTGACTGTGACACCTTAAACCTAGAGAGTGTCTTATTGGCTTATCATACTGTACAACACACCAATGAAACTGCTCAACATAACAGTAAACGTTGCCAACTCAGAAATCAGAAATGTAACATTGTCTTGCAGAGTGAGGACTATATCCCAGAGGCTGGTTGAAACTTAGGAAGAAGAAACCTTGAAAATTCCTATTAATGAGTCCAAGGAACGAGCATTTAGGAGATCTCCCTTTGGCTTTGGCATAAGACTGGTTTTTGTTTGTTTGTTTGTTTGCTTTAGACTCTACCTACAATTCCTTCTTCTTGAAGGACATTTGAGGCCAAATGCATGTTTTTTGGTTAATCATCCAAAATCAGAATTAACACACAATCCTAGGCCAACTAACAGAGGGAGATAAAGGGCTGTGGAGTAGTATTTCCCTCAGTGAAATAAGACCTTAACAAAACCAGGTGTCCCTCAGTGGTTGACCTATTTTATCACTCACTGTGACACAACAGTGATAAATACTGGAGGTGTTTATTCTAAACTTGTCCTTAAATAGATTCATCTTCCCAATTGCCTAGCATTACATTGAAATGTAATTTTAGAATATTTTCATCACCCCAAGAAAGACAGTATAGTTTTTAGCTGTCACTCCCTAATCTCCCTTCCCCGCCCAGGTCTAGGCAACACCTAAACTACTTTATGTATAGGTTTGCCTATTCTGAGCATGTCATATAAATAAAATCATGTATATGGGGTCTTGTGTGATTGTTTTTCACTTAGCATAATGTTTTCAAGGTTCATCCATTTTGTAAAATACGTAAGTACTTCACTCCAGTTTATGGTTGAATAATATTCCATTGTATAGATATGTCATATACTATTTATCCATTCATCAGTTGGTGTACATTTTGGTTGTATCCACCTTTGCTATTATGAATAATGCTGCCATGAATGTCTGTGTACAAGTTTTGTGTGCATATTCATTTTTGTTTCTGTTTGGTATACATCTGGAAGTAGAATTTCTGGGTCAAATAACTCTGTGCTTCACTTTCTGAGGAACTACCAGACTGTTTTCCAAAGCAATTGTACCATTACATATCCACCGGGTGTGTTGGAGGGTTCTGGATTCTGTACATCCTCACCTCCACTTATTTTCTGTGTTTTGTTTTATTTTTTGATAATAGTCATCCTAAGAAATATGAAATGGTCTCATGGTGATTTTTATCTTCATTTCCATAATGATTAGTGATATTCAGCATATTTTCATGTGCTTATTGGTTATTCATATATCTACTTTGGAGAAATGTCTGTTGGAGTCCTTTGCCCATTTTTAAATTCATTTATTTATTTTTGGCTGTGTTGGGTCTTCGTTTCTGTGCGAGGGCTTTCTCCAGTTGCGGCAAGCGGGGGCCACTCTTCATCGCGGTGCGTGGGCCTCTCACTGTCGTGGCCCCCCAGTTGCGGAGCACAGGCTCCAGACGCACACGCTCAGTAGCTGTGGCTCACGGGCCTAGTTGCTCCGCGGCATGTGGGATCCTCCCAGACCAGGGCTCGAACCCGTGTCCCCTGCATTGACAGGCAGATTCTCAACCACTGCGCCACCAGGGAAGCCCCTTTTGCTCATTTTTAAATTGGATTTGTTTTCTTGCTGTTGAGTTCTAGTTGTTGTTGTTTTTTTTTTTTTGGTTTTTAATATTCTAGTTTCTTTTTTTTTTTTTAATATTCTGGAATAGCAATCCCTTTTCCAGAAAAGGAGGGTCCCGTGGGGAAGGTGGTCGACAAGGAGCCTATGTCTATCAGTATATAACACTTCCAGTCTCTCATCTCAGCTTTCGTTTATTTATTTAATTTATTTTTGGCTGCACTGGGTCTTTGTTGCTGTGCGTGGGCTTTCTCTAGTTGCAACGACCGGGGCTACTCTTCGTTGCAGTGCGCGGGCTTCTCATTGCGGTGGCTTCTCTTGTTGCGGAGCACGGGCTCTAGGCACGCGGGCTTCAGTAGTTGTGGCACGTGGGCTCAGTAGTTGTGGCTCACAGGCTCTAGAGCGCAGGCTCAGCAGTTGTGGCGCATGGGCTTAGTTGCTCTGCGGCATGTGAGATCTTCCCGGACCAGGGCTCTTACCTGTGTCCCCTGTACTGGCAGCCAGATTCTTAACCACTGTGCCACCAGGAAAGCCCTCGCCTCAGCTTTCATTCTGAGGTTCTGAATTTCTGTTTACATTAGAAGCACCTGGGGGAGTAGTTAAAATCCATGACATTGCCCCTATAGCTTTTGATGCTAAGTCTCACATTTTTAATAAACACCATGCATAATTCTGATATAGTTCGTCTAGTTCCCAAATTTGACACATTTCCTTACATCTAAGGAACTCCTCAAGGGAACAAGAAAATAAAGTAGAGAATCCAAATCAGTCAACATTTCTCCTAGTTAGCAAATCTGAAAAGGCAAAGCTGATGTATTTAACTACAGGTTTCAATATCTAATTATTTTCTTCTTCCATCTATCTCTAGCTAACATACCTGTATTAAATTCATCAATCTTTTATATTATTTACTTATATGTTTGTATTGGGCCTCATTCCAGAAAGGATTTTAAAGCTTCTTACAAATGTATCATATATAAGCTGAAATAAAATTTATAATAAAGGATTGGAAAAATACAGACTAAAAAGCAAGGCTGCTAAACTTGAAAAGGAAATGTTCATCATTAAGTAGAAACTCTAGTACTTCTTTATTTCATAAAAATAGAAATCATATATACCCTTTACAGTCATTTCATAGCATAATTGATATGACCTAAATGTTGTAAAAACTTTTAAAATTAAAAAAAAAACACTTTTGATAGAGAACTAACATATCAGTGCAGAGAGTTGGAAAATGATGTTACATTAAAAAAACTGAAGACAATCAACTTTAATATTTAGGTGTACTTCCTTCAACATGGAGATATATATGTAGATGCTTATCTATAAGGATAGATTGGTTACATCATAATTAGGATTATGCTGCAATAAGTTTTTTTTTTTTTTCAACTCTGCTCTGTTAAATGTCCAAAATAGGAAAATTTATAAACAAAGAAAAATTAGTGGTTGCTTAGGACTGGGGGATGGGGAGGTGGGGTGAGAGGGGATGGGAAATGACTGCTAATGGGCAAAAAGTATCTTCTTAGGGTGATAAATATATTCTAAAATTATTGTGATTATTGAACAATACTGTAAATTTATTAAAAATGACTGAATTGTACACTTTGAGTTAACTTTATGATGTATGAATTATATACCAATAAAGCTGTTAAAATATTTCAGTTAACTACATACCAAGATTTCACAAAATAAATTCCATATTTTCTTTGCAATTTCATTCCATCACCTTATGTTAAAATGAATATAAACTTAAGTTAGTTTGTTATATAAATAGTGAGCTTATAAGGGTGATCACTTTGCTCTAGTTTGAAAAGTTTACAAAATATTTTAATAAAATAATATATGTTTTTCCAGAAAAAAAGGTTTTTAATGGATTCCTTAGAACTTTCTATATGTATAAGATCACATTATCTTTTTTTTTTTTTTTTTTGCGGTACTTGGGCCTCTCACCGTTGTGGCCTCTCCCGCTGCGGAGCACAGGCTCCAGACGCGCAGGCCCAGCGGCCATGGCTCACGGGCCCAGCTGCTCCGCAGCATGTGGGATCCTCCCAGACCGGAGCATGAACCCGTGTCCCCTGCATCGGCAGGGGGACTCTCAACCACTGCGCCACCAGGGAAGCCCAATCACGTTATCTTTGAATCGGGAGAACATTACTTTTTTCTTTCTAATATCTCATTTTCTTTCCTAATTGATGTTACTATAACTTCCAGTATAACGTTAAATAGAAGCAGTGAAAGCTGATATCCTTGTCTTGTCCTTGATCTCAGTATGATGTTTGTTGTGGGTCTCTCACATATGCTCTTACCAGGTTAAGTTCTAGACACGGAGTACTGATTGTTCAGTGTTTTTATCAACAATGTGTGTTGGATTTTGACAAATGTTTTTTCTGTATCTATAGATAAAATCTTGTAGGGTTTTTTGTGGTTTTTAAAAATTAATATGTCCTATTACATCAGTTGATTTCTGATGTTCAACCAACATTGCATTACTGGGGTAAATTCAACTTGGTCATGTTGTATAGAGCTTTTTAGATGTTCCTGGATTTGTATTGCTAGTATTTTGTAGGGTTTCTTTTGGTGGTTTTGGGGGATAGTTTTAAAATTACTAATTCAATCTCTTTACTTGTTGTAGGTCTATTCAGATTATCTATTCCTTCTTGAGCCAGTTTTGGTAGTTTGAGTCTTTCTGGGAATTTACTCATTTCATCTAAGTGGTCTATTTTATTGGTGTGCTATTGTTCATAGTATTCTTTTATAATCCTTTTATTACTGTAAGGTAGGTAGTAATGTCCAGTCTTTTTATTTTAATAATTTGAGCCTTGTATCTTTTTTTCTTGATCAATCTATCTAAAAATTTGTCAATTTTGTTGATCTTTTCAAAGAAAGAAACAACTTCTGGTTTCGTTGACTTTTCTCTATTGCTTTTTGGACTTCTGTTTCATTAATTGCCATTCTAATCTTCTTTATTTCCTTCCTTTTGCTGGCCTTGGGTTTACTTTGTTATATTTTTCCAGTTCCCTAGTGTGGAAGGTTAGATTATTGATTTTTAGATCTTTACTCTTATTATTATAAAGAGGTATTTACAGCTATAAAGTTCCCTCCAAGAACTGCTTTAGCTGCGTTACATAGTGTTGTGTTTACATTTTCATTCATCTCAAAAATATTTTCCATCTTCTCCTGTGATTTCTTCCTTGACACATTGGTTTTTTAAGAGTATGTTGTTTCATTTCTGTAGATTTCTGAGTTTCTCAAATTTCTTTTGGTTATTGATTTCTAATTTCACTCCATAGTGGTTACAGAGCATATTTTGTCATCTTCCTTATGGATTGACCCTTTTATTATTACTGTTATTACTTACATAGCTGTATGTAATTCTACCATTTTATTTTAATCTATATGTCTGTGTTTTTTGTTTATCTGTTCCTTGTTTACTGCTTTTTTTGGTTAAATGATTTTTTTTACAATGTAATATTTTAATTCTTTTAGCTTTTAAACTATATTTTTGAGTTATTTTGTCAATGGCTGTTCTAGAGTTTACCATATATTTACTTATGAGAATTTACTTTAGAGTTACACTAAATGAATTCCAGTCAAATACAGAAATATTATTCCAGTATAGCTCTGTCTGATAAACTAAGCTGGCCCACAAGTTACCTTATATCTCAATGAAGTTATCGGTCTGTCTTAATTGCTTTTCACCACAATCTCCATTATTTTGAAGAGTACCACTAGGTTTTAATTTCCCCACATTCTACTGCAAACAAAGTCAGTTCCTTTGGGAAGAACTTCACTGCATAATCTTTTATAACCTGTCTCTCCTCCGGACAGAATCTCGGAGCCATGGCTCTGAAGCAGAAGACAGACATAGCAGCCACTTCTCTCCACATAGCATCCATGATTCAGGAGCTGGGTACTTGATGACGGAAGACAGTAGCCTCTGGTCTTCTCAGCTTATCTCTCCCAGCATGGGACCTCTATCTTACTAATGGTTGGACAGAGGCTAATCAGGATCCCAGTATTCTCAGTGGGCCAAGGTAAAACTTCCATCCCATGGGTGGAGGCTGAGTGGAAAAATGACACCTCCCTTCCTTGGTTGTACTCACCAGGAACTTAGACTCTTTAACAGGTGCTTGAGAGATAGGATGAGATATGCTGATGATCCACCACTTCTCAGAAGACACTGCAGACTTATACAGGGAGATGGGGGTAGTGGGAACCACATGCTCTTTGTTGCATTCACCTGTAGTAGAATTTCTGTCACAAGACTGAGAAAGAGTGGGAGCGGAATGGGTTTAAATGCCCTCAAACTCTTGCTTTTCTAACTGTGTGTTAGCAGATTTTTTTGAATAAATGTCTCTTTATTTGCTGTATGCCATTAGTCCATTTCCAGAGACTTTAAATGGTTGCTATGTCATAATTTTTATGAGTTTCACTAGGGAGCAGGTCTACAGAATACCTCATGTTGAAATCTTGGATATATAACTGCTCTCTTTAGTTTGTTTCTATACTTATCATTTATCTGCTGAGATGTTGACATTTACTATTCACTACATCTTATCAGTGTATTTTAGTCTTTGATCATAATTTTAAATTTCTTTTCCTCAAATTCAAACATTTGAATCATCTCAAGGTCTGTTTCTATTGATTGTTTTATTTTTATGACTCAGATTTTCCTGATCATCCTTGGTTTACATTTTACTGATTTATGATTTGTTGGACACTGGGAATAATAAGTTGTGTGGAATCTGGACTATATCATCTTCCCTTAAACAATACTGAGTTGTATTCTGTTGGTAGTTATTTAACTGGTAATTCCTTTTCAGCCTTTCAAGCTTGGTTCTGTTCTTTGTCAGTGGTAATCTATTAATATTTTGACCTCAATTCTGCAGCGTGGCTTTAATTCTAATGTGTGATTCTTACTCCTAAGACTTGATCTTTCATGGGTTTCAGTAGAATGCTTATTCCATGGGCTTCAACGAAATCGCCACACTCAGCCTGAGCCTTGTCATCTTGATCTGTCACATTTCCACAGTCAGAAGGCCAGTAAAAATGTTGAACTGATCTTATCTTATCTGCTTCCTCTCAAATTTCACAGTCATGTCCTACTTGTTGTTCAATATCTGAAACAACAGATGGTTGTTGATGATTTTGTGCATGAGGTTTCCATTCACTGAGATAAGAGCTACAGGACATAAAACTGGTTTTGGGAAAGGATCTTGAGTTCAAATTTAGGGGATGTAGAATTTGCGGAATCTTTAGCATATACAAAAATATATGCTAAGTTAGTTATAGGAATGCTATAGTAAGGCATTATAGATGACTGTGAGGACATCTGTGATCAAAGCTCAAACAGGTACCTATGGTTTCAACCAGGGATTTGAGATAAGACCTCAGAATGATTTCTAATCCTCACTGGAGATTGGGCCAAATGTATAGTTGCCAACATTATCCTGGCTAGGTTTGTATAAGAAACTGGGCAGAGATAATTTTGAGGAGTCAAGGGACATTGACATTGGATGAGGTGAGGCACTACACAGGACAGAGACTGATACTTCCAATGAGTTTCTATTTCACTGGACAAGATAAAAAAACATTTGATGGGTAGTTTTGTGTTGTGGCTGAGTACAAAACGTTGATACCACTGCATTTAGGGTCTCTTGTGAAAGTCAATATGCATCAGCAATGCACTTCAAGTTAAATAGTCACGTACTATTTGTTGGAGAAACAAAATAACTATAGCTTCTCATAGTTTTTTATCTCCTGAGGGCAGATGTTCCTGATAAGCAGGCATTAGTGTTTCTTCCATTAGGAACTTTAAAAAATATAAATTAATGTCTTAGTATTGTAGCTTCTGTAGTGGTCTCTTGTGTTTTAGAATAGCACGAATCAATTCACCAAGGCTAGAGTCCTCTCACATTGTAAACCAGTGAAATTAAGTTTGTGAATCTGAAAAGCTGAAAAAACACCCCTGGGACTGAGGAAAATGTGAGAATAAGACTGAGAAGCCATGATTCCCTATCCATCTTCCTACACACTTACATAGCCTCTGTCATCTGGGAAAGAAAAACAGTTCTCACCATGCAAGTGAAAAGCTGTGAATGTGACCTAGATAATTCTTGAAGAATTTAAGTTGAAATACCTCCTTTAATGTCTACGGAAAGAAAAAAACTAAACCTTCATTCCTTAGAATGAAATTATGGTAAAAACAAATGTATAGAGAGAGATGGGCTGAGATGAAAAAAGTTTTTCTCCCAGGTAAACTGTCTGAATATATCTGGCCATGCTTTAGAATAGTCTCATCATATTTAAATCATTGGAAATACTGTGTGTGTGTGTGTGTGTTGGTTGAGATAATAACCAAACATTATTCTCAGCCATAAGAATAAATAATTTCTCCACAGGAATAAGAAATACTTGGCATTCAAGAAATATCTAATTTGAAATGAGTATGCTATAAATAATTTTCTCACTGAAAATATATTTTACCCCTTAGTATAGTTCTCCTTTGATACTTATCTCAAGACAATAAATTATATAATAAATTTTAATAGTAATCGCTTCCTGTTTTAATTAGAACAAGGACAGAGTATAAGCAGGATGATATCCTGGCTTGATGCCCAGCTATTTTATAGATGCCTGAAAAATTTTTTCTGAATGATTAACAGTTGGTATTGAAACAATATCAGAAGAATGAAAATTGAAGAAAAACTTGAGCTGTTCAGCACATAAAGGTACAGTCTCCATGTTGGCATTCCCATTATCCAAAATTTAATGGGAAAAAGACATTGGGCATGATTTATCCCGCTCATAAGAAGAGTACATTTAAAAGAAGGAGAAACTTGGCTTATTATAAAGAAAAACACTAAGAATTGTTCCACAGTAGTTTAATTTGCTGGCCTTGATTCAGTAGTGCAGTTCATTGACTAAAGGGAATGAGAGAAGTGTTATTTCTTCTTTGGAGACAGTCTTAACTGGGTGACCTAAACGGTTTTCTCCAGCACCAAGCCTATAAAAATTTAAACATCTCAAGATTTTGATTAATTTGTCCATTCATCCAATAATTCATTCATATTTAATTTTTAATATCTACTTTACTTCCCTAATTGTGTTAGTTACTAATGATCAGAATTTTGGAAGGTACACGTTGCCCTTACCCTCTCATAGCTTCAAGAATAGTGGGGAAAACAAGAATGAAACAGGCAGTGTCAACAACATGTGTTGTGAGGTATAACTGAAGAAGGAGAGGGAGTTTTGGAAGCATAGAGCAAGAGCTCTTCAGCGCTAAAACTGTGCAACAATATGGAGTGTTCAGGCACCACCAAGGAAATTTCACACTCCTCAAGATACTTCTGTCAAATATCCTGGGACCAAAGTATAGTTTGGACCATCAGAAAAATCAAGAATCCAGGGTCACGTTTAGAGAGTGAGAAGAGGCAGAAGAGAAAACCCATTTTCACTGAGGCCTCTACCATTCAATTAATTTTCCTGGAGGTCACTCTAGTGTGGTAATATCTCTTCTTCACAAACAGCATACTATCCATCATTACACTCATTAGTGAATTCCTGTGACGTAAATTGATCTTAGTCAATGAAAAGATGGAAGTTTTGGGTTTGGCTGTGCAAGTGTTTTCTGGGATTTAATTGACTTGACATTTGAGATTTACCTAGTAAACATTATACACCCTGGAAGCTCCAAAGGATTGATAACAACTTTAGAGTCTCCCTGTCAAAGGATGGAGAAAGCTCATTTAGCCTTTCTGCAACTATTTTCCTAGGGAAAAAATGCTTCCAATATGGTACAATAGTTATTTCCAGGTGGTGGTATGCAATATATCAACACAAAAGAGGATTTTGTCCCAAATAGCAACAAGGAGTAGCAAAGTAGTTTGACCATAGCCACATCCAATTTAAAAACATGTCTATCATCTACAAAAGAAATCACTCTTCTTATCCTCTCACCACTAATCCTAAGGAAATACAAATCTAATCTCTGCATTTCATATAAATGAAATAATATAATACGTGGTCTTTCGTGAATGTGTTCTTTCTTGTAACATAATGGTTACAAGGTTCATCTATGTTGTAACATATATTGGGACTTCATTCCAATTTATGGCTGAATAATATTCCATCATATGAAAATGTCACATTATTTATTCATTCATCAGCTGGCAGACATTTGAGTTGTTTCCACCTTTTGGATAATACTCCTATAACCTTTGTATACACAATTTTTTTTGTGGAGGTACATTTTTGTTCTACTTCAGTATATGCTTAGGAGTGGAATTGCTGGGTTATATAGTAACTTTATAATTAACATTTTGTGGAACTGGCAAAATGTTTTCCAAATGGGCACCATTTTACATTCCCACCAGCAATGTTTATGGTTTCCAGTCTCTTCACATCATAGTCAAACATCTGTTTTATCTATTTTTTTTTTACTATAATGATCCTAGTGAGTGCGGAGTGATATCACATTAAGGTTTTGATTTGCATTTCCTTAACAACTAACGATACTGAGTAGCTTTTCATGGGCTTATAAGACAATATATATCTTTTTAAGAGAAATGTCTATCCAAATACTTTGCCTATTTCTTACTTGGTTCTGTATCTATTTTTGAGTTGTAAGCTATTTTTATATATGCTATATACAAAAGATATATGATGTGCAAATGTTTTCTCCCATTTTATGAGTTGTCTTTCCACATTCTTGATGTTATCATTTGCAGCATAAAAGTATTGAATTTTGATACAGAACCATCTTCTGTTTTTCTTTTGCCAGTTGTGCTTTTGCTGTCATGTCTAAGAAGTAACACCTCATCTAAGGTCATACAGATTTGCTCCAATGTTTTCTTATAATAGTTCTTTTAATTTTAACTCTTATGCTTAAATTACTGCTTGATATAATTTTTGTATATGGCATGCAGTAGAGGTCATACTCACTATTTTACATATAGATGATCAGTTACCACTATACCCTTTATTGAAAGACAAATCTTGCCCCATTGAAATGTTCTAGGCACTCTTGTCAAAAAAATTATTGACCAGAAAGTTAAGAGTTTCTTTCTGTACATTCAAGTCTATTCTATTAATCTATAATTCTATTAATCTATAAGTCTACTGTAAACCCAGAATGACCCTGTATTGATCACTGTAGCTTTGTTGTGAGTTTTGAAATAAGAAGTATGAGTCCCCCAAGTTTATTCTTCTTTTTCAAGATAATTTGACTCTTCTAAATCACTTCTATTTCTATATGAATTTTAGGATAAGTTTGTCACTTTATGCCAAAAAGCCAGATGGGATTTTGATTCAGATTGCATTGAATTTGTAGATCAGTTTTATGTACATCTTCTTCTTAACAATATTAAGGCTTCCAACCTGTGAAAATGGTATATATTTTCCTTTACTTAAATCTTCTTTAGTTTCTCACCAATGTTTTGTAGTTTTCAGCACTTCTTTAAGCTCTATCCCTAAGTATTGTATTTTATTCTTTTAGACGCTATTGTAAAGAGAATTTTCTTCATTTGATCTTCACATTGTTCATTCCCTGTGTATAGAAATACAATTGATTTTTGTATATTGAACTTGTATCCTTCATCTTTACTTAGGTTGCTTATCAGTTCTAATTGTGTGTGTGTTTTAGTGAACTCTTTACAATATTCTATGTAAAAGATCATGCTATCTACAAATAGAGATAAATTATTTCTTTCTTTCCAATCTGGATGCCATTTATTTATTTTTCTTTCCTAATTGTCCTAGGATATCTGGTACAATGTAAAATAAAACTGGTAAATTAAGAGGTTGGGATTAATATATACATATTACTATATATAAGATAAATAATTAACAAGGATCTACTGTATAGCACAGAGAACTCTACTCAGTACTCTGTAATAACCTATATGGAAAAAGAATCTGGAAAAGAATAGATATATGTATAACTAAATTACCTTGCTATACACCTGAAACCAACACAACACTGTAAATCAACTATACTCCAATATAAAAAAAAAGTGGTAAAATCAGATATCCCTGCTTTGTTCCTAATCTTAGGAAATAACTGTCATTCTTTAACCATTGATTATGATGTTAGTTGTGGTTTTTCCCTAGGTGCCTTTTATTAGGTTGAAAGAGTTCCCTATTATTACTAATACGTTGAGTATTTTTAGCATGAATCATGTTTGATTTTGTGATATATTTTTTTCTGCTAATACTGAGAAGATCATTTAGTTTATATTTTTAATCTGTTGCTATTGTATATGACATTAATTAATTTTTAGATATTAAATCATCCTTGCATTTCTGGGATAAAGCCCTCTTGGTCATGGTATATAATACTTTTATACATTATTGTATTAATTTTAAAATTATTTGTTGAGATGTTTTGTATCTATTTACATAAAGAGTGTTAGTTGTTTTGTTTTCTTGTGCTTAGTTTGTCTGGTTTTGGTACTTAGTCTGCCCTCAAAGTTCAGAGATTATCTTACTTAAAATTCACTAGAAATCACCAGTAAAGCCATCTGGTCTTGGGCTTTCTTTTGTGGATAGTATTAAATTACTAATTTATTTACCTCTTACATGTCTATTTAGAGTTTACTATTCTTCTTGAGTCAATTTAGGTAGTTTGTACCTTTGTATGAATTTTTCCACTCTATATAACTTACCCAGCTTGTTGACATGTAATGTTACCTTATAAATTATTTTATATTTCTAAAATTAGTAGTTAAGTCCACTCTTTCTTTTGTGATTTTAGCAAATTCAATCATTTTTTCCCCCTTTGTCAGCTGAGGTAAAATCTCATCCATTTTGTTCAACTTTTCAAAGAAACAACTTTTTATTTCATTGATTTTCTAAATTTATTTTCCAAATCCTTTAAAATTTATTCTGTGATCTTTATTTACTACTTTAGGCTTGCTTTGTGTTTACCTTTCTCTTTTTTTATTTTCTTAAGGTGAAAGACTAAGTTACCAATTTGAAACATACATATATAGAGAAAATATTTAGTTATTTACTTATTTATTTAAATACAGGTGTCACAGCTCTAAATTCCCTTCTCAGTACTCCTTTAGCTGCATCGCATAAGTACTGGTATTAGTAGCTTCATTTTCATTCATCTGAAAGTGTTTTCTAATTTTCCTTATGATTTTTGACCAACTTTTTTTATATCTATGTAGATAGATGTAGATAGATATTGTAATCATTACTTTTTACAATTTTATGTCTCTTAAAGAAGCTGAGAAAAGAATAGAAAGTAAACATATATTTGTAGAGTTTATTATGTCAACACTTTATTTACCAGTTCTGGTTTGCTTGATTTTTTAAAATGTGAATGAGTTCCCATCTGGTCTAATTTCCTTATTCTAATACATCATTTTTTCCCACCCACTTCCTTGTGCTATTACTCTTCATTATTACAGTTCTCTAACATATATTGTTTACTGTAATTATTGTTTAAATCAGTTGAAAGGAAAAATATAAAATGATACTATCTTTTATAATTACCGATATAATTACCTTTACTAGGGCTTTTTTTTTCTTTTGTGATGTTGATTTAAAGTGCTATCTGAGGCAAGGGTAAGTTAAAATGCCACAAAGCTCTCCTACCATGTTTCAGTCATCTTATTCTTGACTTGTTGTTTTCTTGGCTGCTATAAACTTTTGACTACTTTCCAGAGTTCTGCCAAACTTGACGTTGAGTCTTTGTCCATTTTTCTTACCCGTGGAGGAAGAGGCCGTTGGAGCTCCATTCTTTGCCATTTTCACTTAGAGACTGATCTTAAGCCCCACTGTGCCAGTGAGGATTCTGCCCTCTGTTGATGGATTTGTGTATGGCTTGGAAAATGCTTCACATTTCCCCTACATCTTACTCTGATTGTTCCTGAGTGGGTACAGGCTAGTTCATGCATATAGCCTCCTAACCCACAATTACGTGTGATCCTAGGAGGGCCCTTTGGGCTGTATCCCTCTCTCTTTTATACTTCTGACATTTCTGATTTCGTGCGTGTGTGTGTGTGTGTGTGTGTGTGTGTGTGTGTGTGTGTACAGCTATTCCTCTTGGCTATTCCCAGCAAGAACAAAGTTTCTGCATCATGAGGTGATGAGTAAATTCCAGCAGTTTCCCCTGCCCAGGGTGAAAACACAGCCCCAGACTGTGAGCTGTGATAAGATGGAGTCCTTATACTGGCTATACCTAACCAGTATAAAGCCTCTGGTTTACAGCTTCCATTATCTGCAGCTAGTAGGACTGGGAATAGGAGCAGCCTCTGGCGCACATGTCAGACACTTTCTGCCTTACTAAGATTTACTAAATTTTTTTGAATGAATGTTTTTCACTTGCTATATGCCTTGGGACAATTTCTAAAGAATTTTAAGAGTTTTGACTTTATGTGTTTGTTTTGTTCCTTTCTAAATATATTTCTCTACTTAAGTGGCTGTTTTGCTGGTAAAGGGTTCACGGAGCTACTCATTCTGTCCAGAAAGGAGATCTGCCCCTCCTCCACGCCCACTTTTTTTTTTTTTTTTTTTGCGGTACGCGGGCCTCTCACTGTTGGGGCCCCTCCTGTTGCGGAGCACAGGCTCCGGACGCGCAGGCTCAGCGGCTATGGCTCACGGGCCCAGCCGCTCCGCGGCATGTGGGATCTTCCCGGACCGGGGCATCGGAAGGCGGACTCACAACCACTGCACCACCAGGGAAGCCCGCCCACACACTTTTTAATGCCACGCTCCCCTTTCTTAATTCAAACTCTGCATAAGGATGAAAATTTTGAGGTAGAGGGAAGAAGGCTTAAGGAAATGTGTCTAAAAGACTGCCAAGGCAACCTTGAGAAGTGATTTCTCAAGGTGATCTTGAGCTCTCCAGTAACCAATAATTACATTTTCCCACAGTGATCAAGCACTGGCTATTTAACTACATCTGTAGATATATATTTTGGTATGACTTACTATGTATTTACTTTAAAAAATAACTCAATTTCATTGTAGACATCCATTCATCCTCCACTCTTCATGAACTTTTTTATGAGGTAGAGCTCACCTGTGATAATAATGACATGCTTATTCAAGACCCTTGCACCAGGTGTCCTAGGCAATCCCCATGAATCAAACACATTCTTTTATAAAACAACCTATGAGTCGGGAACTATTACTATTCACTCTTTACAGATACAAACTGAAAGCAAAAAAATTAAGTAACTTGTTTAAGGCCATGTAGATATCAAGGTCATCAAGATACCATGTGTTATCAATTTATCAAGATATCATAGTTATCAAGGAAGCCAGGGTTCAAATTAGGCAGCAGGATCCTAGTAACTAAACCCAGGCCTGACCAATCAGAACCTTCCTTTTCTTTAGAGTTTAGGAATAAGCTTATGTCCAAATTAAACCAATGCAACCAATAGATGTTCGGCTTTCAGAAAAAAGAGATTCACTCATCCCATATGCGCTTGAATCTCTGAGTATGTTAGAATTCTTCCTTCCATCTAGCTACTATGCGACTGAAGAGACTAAAGCTGCAGAAAGGAAGGCAGCCTAAAAGTTGGAACTTGATACTTATCACCATTTGAACCATGGATCCAGCTGTGCTTCAATTCATGAAAAACTGAACAATTCAGTTATATAAGCCAATACATTTATGCCAGATTTTTCTGTTTTTTTGAGTGTTTTAACGGGCTGTCACCAGGGTCACAGATTCCAAAGTTCAATGAGATGCCTTTAAAAACAGAATTTTGGTGCCGTTCACTGTCAGTAAAAACACAGTACTTTAAAAGTTATATCTTGACAACACTGTCACTTCTAAGAAAAAAAAAGGCTATGTGTGTGTTTGTGTGTGCGGTGTGTTTATACACAAATGTACATTTAGTCATGTTTTTTATCGGTTTCCTGTAATTTTAGTAAGATAAAATGTACACATGTACGTATATGTGTGTGTGTCTGTTTATACACAAACATAGATTTTATTATGGTTCTTGTTTGTTTTCTGTCATACTGATAAAAAAATAAAGTTCAGGTTCACGATATTGCTTGTGAACACCAAACACTCTTCCCACGCAACCAAGAAATACATCTTTTCTGAATGATTTACAAAATTAATGATGTCCGTTAATATGAGTCCAAAAGACATATTATCAGTTTTATTATGTACAAGAGAGGTATAACACAAGGCGTAGTTCATAAACATAATTTGTTTTCTTATTTATCTCACACTAGAAAAATAGGACTAGCAAAGTTGGAATATGCCCTGGAATTATTTGTTTGTCCTGTCATAGAACATTTAATTTAAAGGTCTGTATGACTCAGAGAGAGACTTCCATGTTTGCTCGATTTGACTTCTGATATGTCTCTCCTAATCTTGACAACAAGAACAAGATTATGGGCAGATCAAAATAAAATGTATATCATTCATCATGCTACTTGTCAGGAACCACAGAAACAAAGAACAATCAACTATGGTCTTTGATTTCCCCATCTCAGCTACTTCTTTTCCTCTACACAGTCTAGTATGGATACCAACATGTTTGCAACAATATGATGAACTCTCTAATAGAGACATGACCAAGGTATTACTCATCTTTGCATACTCCACATGCCTCTCCCAGGGCCTTTTACAAAGGAGGAACTTACTGAATGCTGCTTGAATTAATATTTGTAAAAGGCAGTGGGTTGCTTCACAACTCAGGTAATAATATATTATAATAATAGACCTGTTTCTATGTCTAAAGATTTCATATGGAGTAAAATGTATCTATCTATCAATCTATACAGTTATCTATGTATCTGCCTACCTACATATCTATCCATCCATTCATTTATCTATCCCTTAACTATATATATATATATATATAGCAACAGAAAAAAACCCCTGTTATATATATATATTTAAATATATATAAATATTTATATATATATTAACTTAGAAAGTTTTTTTTTCTTTAACTTGGAAAAATCTTGACAAGCAAATGCTTTCTCTGCTTTTCTTTGTATCTCAATCAAAATCTATAATGGAATCATCACAGCAACTGCCCACAATTTACTTTTCCTCTAACAGTTAAACAATCTATTTATCTATCTATCTATCTATCTATCTATCGAGAGAGGTTATGCAATTATTCTATTACATTTACATTTCTATATTTTATCCCCTAATCACTAGGAAATTCTACCTAAGTTTTATATTTCTTCTGCTTTGTCAAGGACAGTCTTAAAAGTTAACAGACATTACATGCAATCCAAATGCTTCTTATTATGATTCAGGTTGTTGCCCTGTTGGTTTCCCCAGGGATATCACAGAGCTTCAGATACAAACACCTTCATCTTTACCACTCTAGTAATTCGAAGGGGTATTAATAATATACTGAGGCATGGCATAGGAGACCTCTGGATCCAAAGTTCAGAGTTAATTAGATTTCTATACTTGGAATCAAGAAGAAGGAACATAATATCAGCTTCACACAAAAAGGATCATAAACTATGGGAAACATACTTGACTGGATGTCAGCTGATATAGGTTTTAGTATTAATTCTAGCACTGATTCACTAGTGACCATGCACAAGTCCCTATGTCTCCTAAGCAAAGGGCGTTGGGTCAGTGGCCAGAGAATCCACTGTTTGAATCCTGAATTCATTCATAGGAGGGTACAAATGACCTTGAAGATCCTCTCCCCATATTTCAATATTCAAATCCCTAATATCTTCAGCTGTAAAATACTGATATTTTCTGTCACACTGGTTGAGCACAGATTTGTTTCAAGATTCAAATAAGATGATGAATATGAAATTACTCTAAGAATCATAAAATACAGGCTTTATTTTTCTGATTATATATTTACTACAAAAATAATTGTTAAAAGAATGAATAAAGGTGTTATAATTCTTTGTGTCTCTGAATCGTGTGACAGGCAAAGAAAGATTTCAAAGATAATACAATGAAGTGTTAACTGCAAAACACTTACTGCATTATGCCAAGTCACTGAGGCAGGTGGAGCCGTGCCTGACTTTGCCTGGGCTGATGTCTGTAGTAATTTCCATCCATGTGTTCAGCAATGGCCTGGAGTAAAACATGCTCAGGATCAGGGTTCTTAAACAGGTTAGGTTGCCGTAATGCTTTCTAGAACAGCTGGACTATGTTTTCCAAGAGTAAACAATAGCACCTAAATAGCTGTCTTGCCATGATTTAGAGATTTTAAATTTGTTCTCATGTTTAATTCATCACACAACACTCTTCTGATATTTTAATATTCAGATTTCTTTCCTTTTTTTTTAAATGATGCCTATTAATTAAAAGTTGCCTTTTCCATTTTGGCATATCTTTTGATGGATCTCAATAACAGAACCAATGTTTGGAATTCTTTTCAGAGGAGGAAAAAGCAACAAAGTGAGTAAAGTGCATAGCAGGACTGGATGACCCAATGGTAGTACAACAAAAACCATGAGGGAAGGGAAAATATGAGTATATTAGAATGCCAAATTTAAACAAAAATTGTCTAAACCAAATTTGAAATCTCAGGTCCCTTAAACTACTGGGTGTCTGTATAAGTTGAGATAGAAAGCAATTCAGGGAATTTCCTGGTGGCGCAGTGGATAAGACTCCATGCTCCCAATGTAGGGGGCCTGGGTTCAATCCCTGGTCAGGGAACTAGATCCCACATGCGTGCTGCAACTAAGAGTTCACATGCTGCAACTAAGGAGCCTGCCTGGCACAACTAAGACCGGGTGAAATCAAATAAATAAATATTAAAAAAAAAAAGAAATTCCTAACTAGCTTCAGTTTAAATTAATTGGGGATTATTTGTCTTAATAAAACTAGAAATTCCAAGGAGCCTACTTAGAGCTGCGTCAGGACTTGAAAGGTGTCATCCAGGACCCAATTCTTCTAAACTTTCTGTTGCATCATACTAGAAGTAATGGCTTTACGTCTTTATGATTCTCACCTCACAATTCCGTGAAGTTGCTAAAGATGATTGCTGTGCCTCTGAATAAATTTGTTTTCTATATCAGAAGAGAAGTCCTCCCTAGCAAACTTATTTGTATTTCTTATTAACAAGACCTGGGTAAGATACATATCCTTAGGCCAAACTGATCAAAAGAATGCATTTTCTAGAAACAGTACAGATTAATGATTCTTTGGATGTGTGGACCAGAGATCTGTGTTTTAACCAGTTCTCCAAGTGATTTTGATGCCCACTAAAGTTGGAGAACCACTAATATGTGATCGCAGGTTGGTTAGGGTCTATCCTTCCTAGGCCAAAAATACTTTACTTATGACCTAAATATACTAGGAATATGACAACAAGTAAGAAGTGGGGATGGAGCAGTGATGGGTATTGAGAACTCAAATTCAAAGGTCTTAGAAATGCATCTAAGTTCTTTAGATTTCAGCGTTCTTTTTCCTATTTTATATGGGATTAATTTCACCTATATAACATTATAAGAGCAAGTATAAATAATACATTGGTACTATATTCAATATTAACATTGAATGATGATACAAGAAACAACAAACAAATAAGCATGATTTGCTAAACAGTGGAGTTGTAAACTGAGTGTGGGGTCACGGTGAAAAAATAAGAGAGAGATAGATATCAAAAGACTGTTTACAGGAAGGATTATGGAATCCAAGATTTGCTCTTATTGTTGTTGAATAAAGAATTCATCCTTCAGCTTGGACAACATTCAGAGTATCACTCTGCTCTGCTATAGCACAACACATACAGGCACACCTTGGAGATATTGTGGTTTCAGTTCCAGACCATAGCAATAAAGCAAATATCACAAAAAAGCTAGTCACACAAATTTTTCCCAGTGCATATAAAAGCTATGTTTATATTATACTGTAGTCTACTGTAGTTTACACTATACAATAGCACTATGTCTAAAAAAACAATGTACGGACATTAATTAAAAATACTGTATTGCTCAAAAAAAATGCTGACCATCATTTGAGCCTTCTGTGAGTCATGCTATCTTTGCAATTGCAAATTCAAAGATCACTGATCACAGATCACCATAACAGATATAATAATAAACTTGGAGATATTGAGAGAATTACCAAAATGTGACACAGAGAGACGAAGTGAGCAAATGCTGTTGGAAAAATGGTGCTGGTAGACTTGCTTGGGGCAGCGTTACCACAAACCTTCAAGTTGTAAAAATGCACTGACTGAGAATCATACTACTAAAGTGAAGCACAATAAAATGAGGCATGCCTGTACTGTGAATCGACCCAGAATCAAGAGAAAGCAATTAAATTATGGAGACAAGCCTTTTCCTGAATGAAAAGCAAGAACAAAGCATTTTGCTAAATTAATTGAAGAAGCAAACATCCACAGAAATTAGTTGATTAAATACTGCATTGAAGGGGGACATTTATAAATGGCAGTAGAGGTTGAGAATAAATTTCTAATAGTAATGAAGGCTTTTTAAAATGACCAATAAAAAACACAGGTGGTATGGGAAAAGAAAGTCATGGGGCACATAAAGATGAAAGAAGAATATGGACAAAGGCATTGAGACCACACTGTACCTTTTTTGCCATACTGTTCAAAAAATTCCCTTTTTTGCCATATTGTTCAAAAAGCCCTTAAGTAGAGAGGAATTAACCTTAATATCAGAGTAAACTGGATAATATTAAAATTTTTAATTTTATAACTGCAACACTAAGGGCATAGTAAACTCTGTCTCAGTCTCATACTGAAGTGTAAGTTAAACCATTCTCAATTTAAAATTTTGTTATCTTTATAATGCCATGAACTAGAGAATCCCTCCAGACAGCACAGGTACTAATAGAGAGAGAGAAGCCTATGTGAATACTAAGTCAAAATCCAGGTGCCCAGAGGGGGTAAACAAAGGGGAACACAGCCCCTCCCCCCACAACACAATGTTGTTTCAACAAGGATTACTTCTGACTGGATCTGCCCTATGTACAGAAGCACTTAATGAATTTTAAAACAGTACATAAGAAATAAATGATTAATATTATTTTAAAACACCATGAAATACAAGCATAGAGAACTAAGGGAATGTATTTGTGGTCCTTCATGACTTAGTACAAAAAAGATCCCCATGGATAAGTGTCATTCTAATTATTTTAGTGAAAAGTTGGATTATGCCTGATCAGTTTGGTAACTAGCAGGAAAAAAATCCTTAGACACCGTGATACTGGTTCTATTTTGTGCCTGACCAGGCTAATTTGTCAAGGACAATCAATTTGATTACTGAAGAGAAACAGGGCATGTCTAAGAACAACCTGAAATATATTTGTACTTCAGAGCTTATACCTGTCAAATGGGATATTCTTTATAGTCAATTCATTGTTACTCTGACTTAAATTCTTTTCACAGTGGAACAAAAGTACAGTAATTTTGAAAATGGCATTTTAAGTGAAGTTATTTATTTATACTTTACACTATACTATTTATTGTGTTGGAAACCAAAAAGAATCACATGATTTAAAAAAAAAAGAATGCAACATATTTTCTGCGAAAAAAAATGCATTGAATACAACAATACAACTTCATGGATAGAAGGATGGAATTCTGAATTGTACAAACATGTGCAATGCACAGGAGCAAGTTACAGTGGAAAAAGCATCAACCTCCACAGAACTCCTAAGGTCACAATCATGGTCCTATCTAGGCACTGCCATACACTATGACCTAGGAGAGGCTTCTCCATTGTTCAGTAGAAGGACTGTACCCACATAACCTCTCTCTCAATTCCTCCAGATTTGAGTTTATGAATTGTAGTTTTTAAAACCTATGTGGATGGGTGTTTTAAAATATGCTTACTTTATTATAAGATTTTCTATAAGGAGTGAAACAAGAGGTTCTTTAAATATATATATATAATATTAGCATACTAGAAAGAAGCAGATGGAACAAAGAAATTATAGGATTTTGAGAATGTCTTAATAAAGACACTATTTAAACATATGTAGAAAGGTTTAAGTTATACTACCAAGAATAGTGCATCATCCCAAGGTTTTAACCACCCTTAGGTACAAAGAGATAACTGAATACATGGGGTTAAGGTAATTTGAAAGAAGAATATCCTATATTAAGGGCAAACTTGAGAGAAGCTTTCATTTAATTCAGAAACAACAAGTCAGAGATGATTCTTTAGAAAGGGAATGAATACTCTGATCTCACTTTCTTCTCTCCCTTAATCTTCTGCCATGGCTCCCAATTGACCAAAGTCAATGGGAAGCCAGAGTGCAAAGAAGGCCCACTGATAAACTAGATACTTATTAGTGGGGGTGAAGTGAGTGGGGGGATGCACAGAGCAGATTGGAGAAGGGTGGGCAGGGGATCTGGAGTGACAAAAGGAAGATACCTTGCTCCACTGGCTTTGTTTGCATTTAAATGAAATTACTGGTCTATATCCTAACAGATGACTGATATACTACTAAATTACTGTCTTCTCCTCTACAGATCATCTTTGTGTGTAGATTAAGCTGTTAGATATTGGTTTATCTTGATGAAGAAAGAGGTATATTCGTATTTTCCAAATCCCATGTGTTTTGAAAAATTAACGACTACTGTGAATGCACACATATGAACTTCCTGGAGCCTTTCTTAGACCTAATACCTACATCTTGCTTGAACACACACACACACATACAAACACACATACATCACATATACAGATCACATACATACCAATACACTTGAAACAATCACTTCCAATTCTGTGACTGTAATAATAATGGGTACTGATTACTACACTTCACTGTATGGAAATCTACATACCAAACTGCCTAAGAGCATAAGCTCTGCCTTTAGATTGCCTGAATCTAATTCTACTTTTGCCAGCTAGAGTTATCTGTATGTTCTTGGCCAAGTTACTAAACTTCTCCAAGCCTCAGTTGCCTTTTGTATAAATTAGGTATTTTGATAACCCTAATTGATTTGGGGATGGGGGGTGGGAAGGGATGACATGAAAAAAGTAGGGAAAGGGCCTAGCATGACTCAGTTTAAACGTGCTTGAGTAGTTAGTAGTAATACTACTCTCTCCTCACTCTACTCCTCTAACTTGCACTACTAACATTGCTACTACTTTGTGTAAGGAAAGTTGCTAAAGTTTTAGACACGTGTGTTGACTCTACCTCTATCATTATAAACACTTACTTCAAAGTCAGGTAAGAAACTAAATGACATTCTCTCTTCCTACTTGATTTCACAGAAATCTGGCACACAGTTGAAATGGAATAATATGGGAATTCTACCTGTCGGTCTCCAACTGGATAAGGTAGCCTCTTAGAATACATTACACCAACTCAAACAATGTCCTTTATATGCTGCATGCTTTAAAAGCTGAAGAAAAAAACATCTTTATGGATCACACTGTACCTTTGTCTGCTTACTTGAAACTTCCAAGGTGATCTACACAGGAGTATTGAGTAAAGCTGAGATCAACACCGCTTTCACCAGGGAACATTTTCTCTTTGTTTGTTTTGTTTTTATCTTAGAATGATGAAGAAGACCAGGGATATTTGTGAAGTACCAGAGTTGAGATTCCCCATTTAAAAATGAAGCCAAATAAAACGCCAGTGACATATTCTATATAATCCAATGTAATGGGGGACATTGACTATTTACTTAGAGAGCAGAGAGATTTGAGGCCTGAATTTCTCTTCCAGCTTGTTAAACTGGCAGGTAATGTTTAAATGAGGTTACATAGATTTATGTGTATATTTAAAATATGGAGACATCCCAGTGCAACAGACCTTGACATGATACACCTAAGTCAACTAAGGAAAGAACTGTTTTTCCTCTCTCTACTTTCTCTGCAAAATCTATTTATGAAGAAAAGGAACTAACAATTGAGTGCCACGTGTATATATATGTGTGTGTGTGTGTGTGTGTGTGTGTGTCTGTGTGTATGTATATATCAAGCACTATAACAACTTCATATATAAAATTTTGCTTTAGGATTTAAGTGAATAGGTAGGTGAGGGAGGTACCACTAAAGATGGTGTCCTTAATGTGTGTCTCAGTGTATATTATGAACAGTCATACGAACAGTCATCACTGTTCGTATTGATGACTGTTCATATTATGAACATATTATGAATGGTCATCACTTTCTGGAATCTAATAGCTTTACTAATTAAATATTGTGAACAAAGCAATAATTATTAATTTTCTTAGGAGACAGTGTGGAAACTTAACTAAATACCATAGGTAGGTCTCATTAGGCCTGTAGTTGAGACAAAAATAGGGAACACTGGACACTCACCTCTTCAATCCTTTCTTCCCTCCCTAAAAGGAGGCTTCTTCAAAGAATACTTAAATAACCCACAGTTTCCACTACAACTGAACACCACTGCTTTCATTTGAAGGTCATAGGATCTGTGTCAGACACACGTGGGTTCAAATCCAAATTCTACTACTTAGTAGTTGTATGAACAAAGTGGACTAAATTAAACTCTCTGTGTCTATTTTCTAATCTATGAGCATGGATAAAACTACCTCAGAGGATACTTGAGATATTCAGCAAGTAACAAGAAAAACTACCACCATATCTAGCATTATACATTTCAAACTATTTCCAAACAAAATGATCACAAAAGGTAAGGTCAACCTCTGAATTCACCAGGATGGAGTAGTCACATTCCTCCTAGGTCTTCTCCTTTACAACTAAAGTACCTTGGGAATAACATAAAAACCACTACTAGACAAACTCTGAAAGGTGGAAAGAAGGTTTGCTGCTAAGGAGCTTGAGACTTGAACTACACTGCAGTGAATCCCCTGGGTTTACTATTGCTCTTATATAGCCCACAGAGGGAGTTGCAGAAGACTCCATCCCTGAACCACTAACAGGCACTGACCAAAAAAAAACTCCAAATAAAATACTTTTTTCCCCTAGCCATAGGATGGGGAAAAGGGTGGGCTAACAAAAGAACACCCTTTTTTTTTTTTTTTTTTTGGCAATACATGCTCAACTACAGCCAAATACCGGTGGAAAACCTGCACTTGGACAAAGTGGAGAGTTGATTTTTCACCCTATCCCACTTCCACCTGCAGAAAATAACAGCAGTGCTACTATTCCCCAACCAAGTGATGTCAGTAGGACCAAGCACAGATATGATCTTCTGTTCCTTGCCCACCAAGAGCAGGTGGTGGCATTCCAATCCTTCCATTTAGATAGTGACAGTGAGGCTGAGCAGAGAGCTGATCTTCCATCCCCACATGGTGGAAGCAGACGGTGTTCTATTTTCATTGCCAGGATAGTTGACAGTACAGTAGAGTGGAGAACTGACCCACGTAAGCATTGACAAGTTTGAAGGAAATGGTATGAGTGAGGGATAGGAAGCATACTGCTTCCCTCCATCCTTAGCATCAACAGGCCCATTGGGGAGCTGGGTGTCCACCCCCATCCAACATCAGCAAGAGAGAATAAAGTGATAGAAGGTGCAGCTATTTGTCATTCCTCTTCTACCCTCCCCCTTCTGAAGTTTGTGGATCCCAGCAGGGAGCTGAGCTTCTATCATCACTCTGCAGTAGAAGTGGTATGAGTTACCAGACTTCCATGTCTACCTTGGCTAATGACAGGGGTCCTAGTAGTGATCTGAGCTTATATCCCCACTCAGAGGAAATGAGGTGGTATGTGTCAGTGTTCCACATCACTAGGGAGGTGTAACAGGGACTGAGGGGTAGCTGAAATTCCACAGCACACATCTGCAATAAGGCACTTTGAGTCAGTGCCCACTTTTGTTGAGATGAAGTTGGAGGAGTCCAATGGGAAGCTGAACATAAATACATACTGATCCTTCCCATTACACCTCAAAAGGGAGACTGTTTAAAAAGAACATTATATAGAATCCGGAGCCTCATAATATGAAATATGAAATAAAAAATGTCCAATCAAGATACAATAAAAAATCACTCAGCATCAATAACCAGGATAATCACAACATGTACAAGAAAATATAACCAATCGATACTAACGCTGAGATGAATCAGATGCTGGAATTATCTGACAGATTTTGTTTGTTTGCTTATTTTTCCAGCCTTGAGATGTAATTCCCAGAAGCACTGTTTCTGGGAAGTGATAAATGCTATTGGTAGAAGTAGTGGTGGAGATGGAGTATGTGAGTAAGAATTATATTAACCAACTTTCACCTCTACTTCCCTTATTTGCTTTCATTCATTCATTCATTCATCCATTCATTCATTCATCGTTTTCTTCTTTAGAACTATCCCCTCCAACATGATTCACACGAATTTTAAAGGTAAAAAGAGAAAAAAAAGCAAGAAAAATCTAGCATTTTTATAATTGTTACATTTTTCTTTCCTACTTTTCTTTCTTCTTCCTGCCTTTCTTTCTTTAGTTCCTTCATTTTTTTCCTTCTATCCATCCAAACATGATCCCACAATTTTTCTAAAATCTAAGATGTTCTAAGCTCTGAGTTAGGTGCTGTCAATATAAAGATTTGATGTGGTCCCTGAGCTCAAAATGTGTAGTCTCTAGTGGGTTTTCAGAAGTATAAAATGGTATGCACTGTGACAAATTTATATGAAACGTTTGGGAATCCAACAGTATTGAGAAGAGCATTTAGGGTCACACAGACCCAGGTTCATAGCATGTCTTCATAACTGGGGCAGGTTACTTCCCCTTTCAGCCTCCGCATGTCATGGGAATTTTATAAAAAAATCATTGATACACATGCTGAGCTTAGAGTGATTAGTTCCTCCTCCTTCATGCAAGGAAGATATAGTGATCACAAAGACTTCACATAGCCTTCTGATCTTAATCTCAATTATTACTTTCTTGCTTGGACCTGGAAATGCCGCTATTTGATGTGCTGGGAATAGTTTATATTTGAATCTGGGTGGTGGCTACATATGTTTGCTTATGTTAAATCATTCAGCTATACACTAAAGTTTAGTGGTATTATATATTTTCTGTTTGTTTGTTTCTGTGAGTGTTAATCCAAAAAAAGAGAGAAAGATAAGAGGAAGGAAGAGGAGGAAGAGGACAAGAGGGAAAAGAAGAAGAAGAAAAAAAAACCTTGGTGGTAAATATGAATTTTGAAACACAAAGGATGATTTTAAAGAGAGACCAGATGTCATCAGAGTTTAATGGAAGGCTAATATGGATTTTTATATAGTTATGATATCACAATATTTGTTGATCATGTTTGTATTATCTTAGATTTATTTTTTGAGCCAAGCGTGAAAATCAGACTTATCTCATGAACCTGTCATTTGATTCCATCAATCTTCCCACCAAACAGGTACAGGAGAGATTAACATCCCTATCTATGAGCTTAATGATGCTCAGGAAGATGATGATAGAGGAAACAACAAGAAGTGATAGTACCTGGATTGGGCAGTTATAGTGCTAATGGAGAAAAGCAGGTAACATGTCTCCACTATCACAGAATAAGGTGCATTAATTTTGATCTACTTCCTCCTTTGGGTCTACTCCAACATTTAGAGCTTTTCATGTTTTATGTTTTCTGGGTCTTAGTTTAAGGAGAAATCTAAGGCTAAGTTGAATTTTGTTTCTCCTACATCTCCAATTCACTTTATTTTAAAAATGCATGGGTGTTTGTAATTGTTCCCCTTTATTCTGAAATCCATCAATTCCATCAAGAAATATCTAAGTGGTTGAGTTCATCAGATACCTTGTTTTCTGAGAAGAATGCCAAGGTAGCTCACAGATTCAAAGAGAGAGTTCCACATCCTTCATCTCATACTTTGGCTCTGGGTTATAAAGGGAAAAGGCCTCTCTCTGTTTTCTTTTCTGCTTAGCTCTGCCCAGTTTTACTCTGAAAACAAGCTTTTCACATATAGCAGTTACAAAGGATGTCACAGCCCTATGGTCAAACTCCCCAGTCTTGGAAACTGTTTTGTAAAAATAGAGCTTCTTCATCCAGTTACTGTAGATCAACTTCTGAGAAGACTCCTTCTCTGCTTGATGTCACCTCATTAATGCAATTGCCCTTAAATTAAATACTTGAATTAACTATTAAAACCAGGGGGATAAAGGGTATGTTTTACCAGGCCCTATATCATGGGCCATCTCTTCTCAGAGACATAAAAGTTGCTAAGACTGTCAGCTCAATTAGTACCACATGGAATGGGAGAAAGGTAGTTTTCTGAAGGATGGAATGTTGAAAAAACGGATTGAATATGTATCTAGTTTACAGTGTGGGTTGTTATTAGATAAAGTCTCCATAGAGGTAGGAACCAAGTACTTTTGCTTAATATAGTATGTGTCATCCAATCCAGTACCTGAAATAAAATTATTTCTCAAAATTATGTTACACAACTAAATAAGTAGATGAATGGATGAGTGAGTAGATAGATGGCTAGATGGGCAAATATTTTATTAGTTAAAATAGTCTTAGATATATGTATTAATTCAGTAAATATTTATTAAATTCACACTTCGAAGTAAGCCCTGTTTTTCTATACTGAAATAAACATATTCTCATCAATGCACCATAAGATATTCACCATTCTAATTGTCTTGGAAGATGAATCTTTTTAATAAAGGGGCTTTCAAAGATTTCCTCAGGCTTTGTACTCTTCTATCAAATGTATCTGTCATTAATTTGCATTACATATAACGGTACAGACATATACAGATTTTCTCTTCTTTGCTACTTTTGGAATGGTAAGGAACTGCCAACGTTCAGCCAATGGCCCCTTGATCCTCTTTGTACCATGCTCACAGTGCCGGGGAAGAAAAGAGTCTGCACTTCTTTCTGGGTTCCCAGGGAATCTTTTGAGGCTACTTTGCCCTGAGCAGTCTTACCCAAGCATGACATGCATCTTATTTCCTAAAAGGATGTTACACACAGAGAATATATAACTCTTAACAAAGTAGTAGAAATTAATTTTAGCATCTTTTTATGAGTGATAGCTCTCTTCTATCAATTAATATAAATCTGTATAAGCAAGTTACATCTAGCAGTCATTCATTGGGAATATTAATAAGTTCTTAATAGAAAAATAATAAAAGCTTTCTTAATATCAGAGCAGCATTATTCATGACCCTTTAAAAATAACCCTATGGAGGAGAATATTAAAAGATCATTTATATTTTGTAACTAATAGGCATTTTCTTGGCCAGTTAAAGATACTCTGAATAATGCACAGAAGATAGTTGATTAGAAGTTGGATCCTCAATTTCACACCTCTGTCACTGTAATGACATGTGTATGTCCTGAGCTGGATTCACATCAGCCCTCAGGCATCTTTATAATAGTGTGGTTGCTGAGTACGTATGACAATGATTCATTTGTTCTTTTACTCTTTAAATCAGGCAATGTTTAGTAATGGCTAACAAGTACTGAGCACTATCTTAGATGATTTATATATAGTAATTAGTAAAACAAAGATCACCCCTGATGTCATAGAACATAATGTTTCCTGAAGAAAGAATGCTGATGCATAAGTCAACCAATAATAATAGAAAGTGAGAAATGAATGCTATGATGTTAGTAAACAAAATACACCCGATGGAGATTAATTAGAGAAGGCTATTGGGATAGGTTTAGTTTGGAAGACCTGGTAAGAGAGTAATTTAAAAAAAAAAATCAATGGAAGTCTTAGAGGATAAGAGGGACATGAAATTCTAAGATGAATACAGAGTATGTACAAAGTATTTGACACCAAAAGTATTGTAGTTAATTTGAAAACTAAAAGGAATATTGGGAAACTAGAATAAAGTGAAGGAAGGAGAGGAAGGCTCAAATTTGAGTTACAGGGTTTCAAGATTATACAAAAACTTGTTGGCCTGATAAGGAGTTTGAATATTAGTTTATATTCAATATATACTAAGATTCTTATTATTTAAAGCCAAGTAATGTTATTATTAACACTGAATACAAATATGTTACTAAATAGCTATATCTTCTTGAGTAAAATAATTAAAACTGGTTCTCCTTTAGTTTCTTCTTCTGCCCAAAGAATGGTTGATGTTAACAGTATCTAAAATTTCATTACATTTTAATTTTCTATGGAAAACATTTGAAAATAGCAAAAGGCTGGTTATTCTTTTGCTTTTCAGCTTGTAAATATTTCTGTATGTAAGTTTCCTCATCTGAAAAATCTTGATCCATAGGATAATGGAGAAAAAAAATCAAATGTGTGGAATGAGAACATGTTCTATATTTTTCAATGCTCTAGAGAGTTTTCAGATTCCTTATTCAATTTAACAAACACTCATTACTCCCTACTGCATGCCAGATATTGAATGTGTAGAGATCCAAAATATAGCATCTGTTCCCAAGGTGTTCATGGTTGAATAACTGATGAGTAGATGACAATGACAATCCAAGGAAGTATCAGAAATGATTGAGCTATTAATAACATCATGATTCTATGAGATTGTGAACATCTATGAGATGTTTATTTTCTTTGAGTTTAAAAATAAATATGACTCTTCTGGAGTCTATCCTACACTAATTGCTTCCTTAGCAATTTCCCAACATCTCTAATGACAGCTCCTATATAATTGGACAAAATACTTCTGCAAGAACTATCTCTAGCCACATAAAATTGAAAGTAATTTTGAGGTCATTTTCTGCAAGCTGATCAATACGGATTGCACACCACATGTCCACCCTGAATTTATTCCTGTAATTTATCTTAGCTTTGAGTGTAGCCATGGTTAATTGCTAATCCATATTCATTGAATATCACAAATGAGGGCATAGTCAGGAGATACTTCATGTACCATCTCATCTACTGTGGAAAGAAGTTATGGGCTCAAATTTTCATCTTCTTTTACGGTTGCTTGGCCTCTCTAAACTTCTTTAAAAAAAAAAAGAGTTACTCTTGGAAAATATTGAAGAATTTGCATGGCAATGCTTAGCAGGTAATTACTTCATTAAAAGTAAGAACATAATTTAAATTGCCACCATATAGCAATTGAATTGGTTTAATCGGACTATTTAAGTTAAAGATAACTTTTTAGCTGTGAAATTATTTGTATTTCCAAAGGCATCAACTCCAGCATTGAAAATGTAATTATTTGGAATTTTTCATGAATTCTACTTGAAATAATCTATAAATTAATGTGAGGCCCATGCCTCACATTATTATTATAAACTAACACTGTCTGTTTAAACTCCGAGATATTTCCAAATCACCTTTGTTCGTTCACTCTGAGAACAAAATTTGTTGAAAACTGTATGGTAGAAGGGCCACTAAAATTATATGGATAGATGAAGTAAGAAATTCACTTCTGATTTATACAAGGCTAATTTTGTAGAGTTTTCCTACCCTGAAAAATTTGGAGCACCATTTTTGATGGTTTTGATTGTCCTACATTACATGTGAGCCATAATTAAACTACATAACCAACATTCTGACTTTTTATAATTACTCATATATATGTATGAAATAACATTTGGGAGGTAGCAAATTTTTAACTTAAAAATGTTCAAAAGAAGTCACATAATGATATTAATTATATTATAAAAGAAAAGTCTCCCCTAAATCCCTAATCCTTACCTTAAGATATTTAGTTGGATATTGGAAAGCTATACAAAGGGAGAGAAGAGAAAAGAGAGTGATAACTAACGCTACATTATTTAGCCTTTTGCTTAACATTTATTATTTTTATTTTTATTACATTTATTATTTTATATTATTATATTTAACTTATATTTACCTACGACTTACTCTCTTGGATTTTATGAACGCTTCATTTTTAACAATAATAATGATAGCAACTGTGTTTGAGAGTCTGGGTCTGTACAAAATATCTATGTTAATAAACTTATTTAATCCTCAGGATATGAGGCTGAGGTCCTATTTCAGCTACTGAGGAAACCTGAGATCAGAAAGATTAATTTGTTCATGGTCATACAGGAAGTAACTGTCAAGGTCCAGATTTAAATTCAGTTTTGTCTAAATATTTTTACAGATCATACTCTTAACCACTTTAATAAATTATTTCAGCTCCTTTGTAGATAACACTAAGGTAGCATTTCCTTGTTTCTTTTAAACTAATTTACATTCATCGTGTCCCCACAGTATGTTTGTTATTATATACTAAAAGAATTATAGTCTCAATCTTAATTTATATACTGCTTTCCACAAAATTTCAAAGTATTTAGCAAGTCCCTACAAGTATACACATTTTATAGTCTCTCTACAATTTCAAATGAAGCTTCACTAGATAGCTTTATTTGTATTTAATTGAGTTATCCCCTTATTTAATATATTTATTATTTTAATTTCAACCATTAGGATAAGCTGTCCCTTCAGTTCCACTGGATTTGTTGTAGACTGCTGCTTCTTGTCCTAGGACACGTAATCTCTACCAAGTCTTTACAATTTTCTCTCATGTTACTAACTGGCCCACAATTCTCAGGATTTCTCAATCCAGGCTTCCCAAGTCCTTGATTAATATATAAACTACACCCATGTCTGTTTTTAATCATGTTTACATTTTCCTGATAGATTGGCTCATCAGTGTAGTGAAAAAAAATGAAAACAAGAGCTGGAATTCAGATGAAAGCCATTCTCCTGACCTGTATAAGCAACATCAACTCCTGGATCCTTTCTTTTTCCCCTTATAAAATCACACTGGCTAAAACTGAAGAACAAAAACATAAAAATCTCAGTCTTTTGGCTTTCTATGTTATATCCATTATTCTCTCCCTACTGTAAATTCTAGCACAATCTTTTTAAAGTCACATGGCAGACAAGACCTTTGCTTATCACACTACCTTCTCATTGCATCCTGGACAAAGTCTAAACTTTTTTTCCATGACTTTTCAGATGTTATGGCTTTATAGATGAGAAGACTGAGCTTTAGAGAGACCAATATAAACAGCTTACAGTATAAATTGTAGGTGGAGCATCTAAACTTGAGTTTATCTAACTATAAACGTTCTTCATTGTTGTAATCTACAGACTATACAGGGTTTATGTTTGTAAAAAAAAAATATTTATTTATTTATTTTGCTGTGCCGGGTCTTAGTTGTGGCACATGGGATCTTCTAGTTGCGACATGTGAACTCTTAGTTGCGGAATGTGGGATCTAGTTCCCTGACAAGGGATGGAACCTGGGCCCCCCGCATTGGGAGCATGGAGTCTTACACTGGACAACCAGGGAAGTCCCCAGGAAACTCTCTCAATCTAGGTCCTAGCAGGACATTATGGCACATACAGAATGACTTAACTAGAGAGAATGTAATTTAGGAATTATTTATAGAGTTGTAGTCAGGGTTATAAGAACCAACAAGTGATGATGAGTCACACAAAGACTAATGGTATCTGGAAGCTGCTACTATTCCTAGATTGGGTAAGGAAAATGACTGAGTTACCTAGAACCTGGTATGAAATGGGGTTTGGAGATAACTCATTTAACTGTACCCATAGGAGAATTAATCCATTTCCAGAGACAGAGCAAAGCAGGAAAGGAAGCTGAAGCATAATGCCTGAACTCTCCTTTTGCTTTTTTATCTTCTGCTGGTGCCTCCTATTGGTCAACCCAACAGAAGTTAGAGAGCATGGGAGCTCAGGAGATACCATCCTTGGAGATCATAGAGCAAGACAGAGCAGAGAAGGGCACAGAATGTATTTGGGAGGCAAATAAAGGATAACTAGCTCAGAAGCCTTTATTACACCCCATCAGTGTTAGGTGTTCCCTCCTAGGAGCTTTCTTTGCACCCTGTCCTTTCTTCTTATTAATTCTTATCACGTTGCATAAAAGTATAATTTTTAATTGTTCTAACTCTCCCCCTACCCCCATATGTGAGGTCTCTAAGAAGATAGGTGGATCATGTCTCTTTTTTTTCACAATTATATCCCTGGTGACTAAAACAATGTTTTGTGCTCAAGCAATGTTCAATGAACAAATGAATGAGAATGAATATATGTCAATAACAAGGAACATTTTCAAACTTCCAAACTTTCAAACTTCCAAACTTAAGCAAATGAACAAAATTATTTATTCTCGTGTGGCAAAAATCTGTTGCTTCTGATGTTATCTTGGTTGTTATTGTGAAAGCATGTGTGTGTGTGTTTGTGTGCGTTTAGGCGTACAGCTTACATAATAAGGTGCACAAATGCTAAAGTTTCTAAATGTTTATATATGTATATACTTTGTTTGATAAGTGGATTGATTTCCAATGATATTATTTTAAACAAATCAAATCAAATAAGTTCATCTTGCCTTGATCAGCTTTATTAGCTCATTAAAATGGAAGAATCTAAAATTTCTATATAGGCGGGCCTTGGAGTTGTCAATATGTGTATGAGAGACGTTTATTGGAGGCACATTTGCATAGTAAACTCCGTGTTTTCATTTGGATTATTTGTTCATCTTGCATGGATTGGGAAATCAGCACTGACAAAATTACAAGAGTTTCTATATTACACTGCACAACTCCAGGAAGGACCATTCATATTATAATTCACCCTAGTGGTACCCTCTTGACAGTAGGCTGGAGTCCTAATGAGTAGCTAAAGCTCCCCCGAAATACCCCTTGGCCACTATCCCTAGTGTCATTGTTTTCAGTATATTCAAGCAACTGCTGACAATGGTTCTCTGTTTTGTTAAATAAATAAATAAGCTGAGAGTTTGGTAGTTTGGCACTGTTAAACCCATACATTTAAATAACTTTAATGGGTGTTCTACCGTATCCTTGGTACCCAGTCCACTCCAAGTGAACTGTTACTTATATTTCATCTTGGAATCTACTCAATAGTTACACCTATATCATAATGTTGATACTTGGCCTGATCCCAGTTTTTTTTCATGTTGAAAACAGAAAAAAAATTAAGCCAATCACAATCGGTTTGGTGATAATCAATTAGATAATACTTATAAAGGAAATAGTCCAATGCCTACACGACCTAATATAAGCACAAATGATTTCATTATTCTCTTCCAGATCATTTTTAAATTCTGGAAAAAGGATAAAATTAAAGGCAGGTTTTTTTCATGATACAGTGGAATACCTCTTTAACACCAACATCTCCATTTTTTCCTGGTTTAAGACAGCCTGATAAAAATACCATACCAAATCCCAGTCATTTTCCATACCCAGGTCATTTGTTTACCTGTATTATTTTTCTAATGAGTTTGACATGGAACACTGTCAAAAGCATTTACAGTCAGATAAGTAATATTTGTTCCAAAATATCCCTGCATCCCCAGTTCTGTAATTGAACTATGAAATCTACAATACATTTATGGATATATATAGATATAGATATATACACACACACACACACACACACACACGTGTGTGTGTGTGTGTGTGTGTGTGTGTATGACATTCCTTTGTCTACTGATACTTTGAAGAATTAATGAGTTGAGTTCTTTTTTTTTTTTTTTTTGCGGTACGCGGGCCTCTCACTGTTGTGGCCTCTTCCATTGGGGAGCACAGGCTCCGGACGCGCAGGCTCAGCGGCCATGGCTCACGGGCCTAGCCGCGCCGCGGCATGTGGGATCTTCCTGGACCGGGACACCAATCCATGTCCCCTGCATCGGCAGGCAGACTCTCAACCACTGCGCCACCAGGGAAGCCCCTGAGTTGACTTCTTTGAAAAAGTAAGGAAGCAAGCAGATTTGGGAGAAGTCCACTTTATGACTTCAGTGAACTGGTTGTGTTCTGATGAAAGAATAATGCTTAGAACTTCATGTTGTCAACGCAAGGGAAATTAGCATGTCCATATTTGAATTTAGTGCATCATTTGGCATGCAGTATAATACCATAAATATGCTAGTACATGCCTACATAACAATTTGTGGTATGAATCACATGTAATATTTTCTCTGAGTTGGTTATAAAGGATATTTGGAAACCAGAATTAACCAGATGACATTTTATTATGCAGTTGGACTGATGTAATGTAAAATTTAATTACATAATATTTCACACACAGCTGTGACAAAACACATATGAGCTTCCAAGATTCACCAGCTAAGCTGAAATGGAGCTCTATTGGGGAGGTGATCAAAGTGGGTTGTAAGTAGGAACATCTTCCAAAGCTGACTCTTCTCTAGATAAATGAGTCTATTTATATGTCCTGAGGCTCTTTCTTAAATACTCAAATGCTACTTTCACCTAGTTCCTCTGAGAGAACAGATATACTCCAGCGAATCTTTTACAACAAAGCAAAGCAAACAATACAAAACAAAATAGATCATCCGAATCTCCTTGAAAAGCATGACAAGTAGTTCGTGAGCTTGCTGTACTTTAATCCCCCTTGTGTTTACAAAAGCTTCAGATTTTTGTTATCTACTTGCTAGCAAATGACAGATAATAAAATGCACTCATCAAACCAAACAGGATTTGAGTTCATTTTGTGGCTGCATTGTCTGTGTCTAAAAACTTCTATCTGAAATGTGCTCAATGAAAAGTCATTTTACACCTAGAGAGATAAATTTAATTAGAATAAAGTGAGTGAGATGCCAATACTATCAATTCAACAAGCATTTATTGAGTCTTACTATTTACCCAGGGCTGTGCAAGAAGATGTAGAGAAATGGGGAAAAGATTTTTTTTACAGCTTATATTTTCAGTACCTCTTTTTTGAGCTTTTGTGATACTGTGGGAAACACTCTCATGGGCTACACAAGAAGCCATTTGACGCTTCCTTCCCATATTTCTGTTCTGAGCATCCGACCTCCAGTCCAGTCTAAACCACTATTGACAAAAATAGTCAGTAAACAATCTACAATAGGAATAAAAAAGAGTTTTATTTTAGCGAAACTAAGGACTATAGCCTGGGAGACAGCCTCTCAGATAACTTTGAGGAACTGCTCTGGAGAAGCATGGTTTTCAGAAGTTTTATATCTTGTCAGAACAAAGCACATCAAACAAGTCAGGGATACGTTCCTTCAAGGTTTAAAAACAAACAAACAAAACAAAACAAAAAACAGGTCAACATGTACACAACTGGCCTTGGCACCTGGGAAGGGAGTCTTATCATCAAAAGAGTACCAGCATTGACATCCCAAGAAGGGACGCATTTAATCTTTGTTTTGAACATGGACATTCTTTACTTCTGGTCACACACCCTTTTCTTTAATAATTAAAGCAGATGTATAGTGTATGTTTGATAGGCCACAAACAGGCTGTTTTAGTTAGTAAAAAATTCATGTTAAATCATATAGAAGCCACAATGACTTCCCCATACTTCAACATTGGAAAATTTCTTTCATCACAAGGGAGATTCAAGGGGTCACTAAACGATAAATCTCTGTTTTAAAACAAGACTTTAACGAGCACCCTCCCAGAGTGGGCCTTATCTGCTCTTCAGCATCCCTCTCCAATAAAAGGGCTTCTTACTAGCGCTCAAGGCCTTCCAGTGTGTTTGGGCAGGGGATGGAAAGGAATGGAACTGGAAGAGCCAAAATCATCATCACAGTCTTTTCAAAGGAAGCAGCTTCTTCTTGTCAACTTCAGGGCATCTTAACTTGCAACTCAAAGAGTAAAGCTGGCCCAGGATGTGTGGTAAGTATGTCAGTAGTGTTAACACTTATAATACTTCTAGGGTGAGATAACATGCAAAAGGTTCCCGATTCATTAAAAGCAACTAAATTCTGACAGCAAATCCATAGACAGAAGATTAAGGGCAGCCAAAGCAGCCCTCATTGTCAGCTTCTCCTTAAAGGACTTTCTTAATTCAATTATCTAAATACTCATAGGGGCAATTAATTGTCTCTCACCCAAAAACCATCCTTGCAATTACAAACGCAATTACAAACTACTTCTCTATGGCCAACCTTTTTCATGTTGTCACTCCTTTATGCTTCTATCTATACAGTTTCTTCTCCCTACAATATTCATCATATAGAACTCACCTCCTATAATATGGTACAACTCCTGCACCATTTCTTTAGGTAATCCCTCTCCCAAGGTTTCTTAACTGCTCCACTATTGCAGCTTATCATTATTACTACAGTAAGACATTGGGGTTGTTTTTTCTGTTTGTTTCCACTACCAGACTGTAAACCTCTTCAGGAAGTACTCAGACTTTTAATCCATGTGTCACCAGTTTCAAGCACCATGCCTGGTACATCCTAAGTGCCAAACTGAAAAGAAACAATCAACTGAGATATCCCCTCTGCAAAAGTTGTCTCACAGATTTATAAACTCCAAACCCCTAGGGGGAAGGGTAGGGATGTTTGGGGGTTCTCAATCATTCTGTTTGCATGACAGATAACAGCCACATTTGCAAACACCACCTCTGGGGAATACCTATTTGGGTGAAAATGCAAGGGTATAAATTACTACAGTAATCTCTAGTCACCACACTCGTTAAGAACATACTGATAATATCACTTGGTTCACTGCAGGCCTAGATCAGGTAAATTTCAGATTTTTTACAATTTTAGACATTTTAATTATAGAGCTACCCACCTAGAAACCATATCAGAATGGCCAGCCACTGCTTATTTAATATATCCAGTCCAGCCTACAGTGAAAAATTGAATCCAATTATTATTTTTTTAAAGTAAACCATTCCGAAATCTTGGCAGTTTTTCCATGATTATTTTATTGTTATACTATTTCTTGAACCCTTGACAAATAATCTCACCACACCAGTGCTCTGCTCTACTTTAGAAACCTATTGATTTCACCCAACCCATTCATTTTGTAAATGAAGGAACTGAGGTCCAATAAGGTTGGGTGACTTAACAAGACTAGCCACATAATAAAAAAAAGTGTGAGTTACATCTTATTATCTCATACTTGGTCCTGAGGTGTGGCTTCGTTTAATTTACCTCTCAAGGCCAAGTCTTCTCTTCTTTGTATAAATAGCAACTGGGAACAAAGCATGAGGGTATATTTTGCATAAATGAAAATAAATAAATGTAATGTTACTGATGGGAAATGCATTTAAAAGAAATGTGATTTCAGTTGTTTTTATGTTCCAGCACGAAATAACCTTGACATGTGAAGTTTATTTGTAAGCTTTCTTTTGCTGTGTGTAAGTAAGAAAAGAGAATATAGCCGAATTGTATGTTTCACTTTATTTTAGTCCACCACTGCATGGGTGCTTCACCGGATGAAAATGAGTACCTGCTAAGTTATTTATTAACAGTGGATGAGTTCTGTGTGCTGAGCTCCAGCTGGTACAGCTTACCCTACCCCTGACTGAGCACTGGAAAAACGATGAGCCGATAATGCTGTGAGAGAAGACTACTCTCATTCCTAGACAGTTATAGATAGTAGAGCATTGGTGCCAACCATATTTATGGGACAGGTTTCTTTACAAGACTGGTGAAATTAAAATAGACAAAAATGAGCTTCAGATGCCCATCCTCCCTCACATCTCATATAGCTACAGATATATAAATATAGATAGATAACTGAAGAAAATTTTTCTGAACAGATGTCATCAGCTAAGCATTGTGTTGCCATGAAAATGTTCACCTGATCAAACGATGCCCCAGACCTCAGGGAAAGAAACAGTTACTATAGTAAGTGGCACCCCCAACCTAGACAGGGTCCTTTCTGGAAGAGGTGCTCAACACTTTCTCATGCTGCGCATCATCCTTCTCCCAACAAACGGTTTGAATCAGGTAGATCTCCCCATGGTGGAAACTTTAACAAGTTACCCAACTACTCTGCGCATTCTGTTTCTCATCCGAAGCAAAGGAATCAATGCATGCCTTATAATGTTGCTATAATAATTAAATGAGGTGGTAGCCACTTTTAGCTTAGTGGCTGCTGTAAACTCAGTATTGAAGAAATGGTAGTAGTAGCCTGCCATATAAATGAGAATTTGTAACAGTAACGTAAAAACGTATGTAAAAATGCCTGAATTCTTACATTATTGAATACTTACCAAAGCACGTATAGATATGCATTTAGAACAATACAGAACTTGGCCATTCACTGTGTTTTCTATGAATTGGAACCACTGGCATCTTCTGGGGGCTTATTAAAAATGTGGAACCACAGAACCCACCCCATGCTTACTGAACCAAAATTTTCCTTTTGAATAATATCGTCAGTTGTTTCACATGTATGTTAAAGTTTGAGAAGTGTTGAGATATGGTATAAAATTACCTATTTTTGTTGTTGTTATTGAGTATCGGCTACATGCCAGGTACTGCATTTAGTTCCCTTATGTTGATTAGCTCATGTATTCTTCACAAAAAAATATTATAAAGAAAAAGAGTTATCTCTCATTTCAAAGATAAGGAAACTGGCTGGAAGAGAGTTCAGACAACACAGTTTGATAATGTCTGAGACAATTTTCAGAGCAAGACTTTTTTTTTTTAAACATCGTACTTTTTTTTTTCCCCATTATTTAGCACTACATGCTTGTTTCACTAGAGGTCCTAGCAGGAAATAGAACTCTCAAATTGTAATTTGAAGAGGGTTTATTAAAGGTACTATTTACAAGTTGTGGACAAGATGTAGAAACACCATAAAAAGATAATAACAGTGAGATCTTACCTCAGTTGGTCTGAAATAAATTAGAGTAGGTAGAGGTTAACACAATTTAAGGGTAGAGATGGCTGCGCTGAAGGAACTAAGAACTTTGGTCAAAGACTCTACCAAGCTGAGGCAAATTTCTCATGAAAAAAAAAATTGGTGAAATAAGTTATTCCACCTCACTTTCCTTATTCCCTCTGATATTGGCTTCCATTGGCCAAACTCAACAGGGAGCCAGAGGGCACGGGAAGCCACTGATGTAATCCATCCCTACCTACCACACCTAGCACAGAAAAGTGTGGAAATAGGAGCTATATGGACCATGCCCCAAATCCATGCATGCTATTTGATATGTGTATTTTTAAATATAATGAAACACGTACCATAAGCTGTATATCAAAAGCAAGTTAGAAAATCATAAACAGTATGACAACAGAGACATAAAGAAATATATACAATGACTGGAAAAATATCTAAAATTTAACATTTGTGTTGTCCACATGGGTGGATAGTTACGCCATGATTTTTAACATTTTAAAATATGTCCAAAGGGAGTTCCCTGGTGGCGCAGTGGTTAAGAATCTGCCAGCCAGTGCAGGGGACACGGGTCCAGGAAGATCCCACATGCCACGGAGCAACTGAGCCCGTGCGCCACAACTACTGAGCCTGCACTCTAGAGCCCATGAGCCACAACTACTGAACCCGCGTTCCTAGAGCCCATGGTCTGCAACAAGAGAAGCCACCACAATGAGAAACCTGAGCACCACAACGAAGAGTAGCCCCCGCTCGCCACAACTAGTGAAAGCCCGCACACAGCAACAGACTCAATGTAGCCTAAATAAATTTATTAAATAAATAAATAAAATATGTCCGTGTAATATACTTTGTTTTAGCATATTTTATTATATTTTGTGCATCTAAGTTAATGCACGAATATAGGTGAAAACTCAAATAGTAACAGGGGATTTATAATAAAACATAGGGTAGCCCTTCCCCAGTCTCACTTCCATAAGGTGGTGAGGTTCAACTCATTTAGATGTCTCCTATAATATTTTATTCCATCTATCTAAATTAGATATAATTAACTTTTCTTGATTTATAAAATTTATGCTTTTTTTTTGTTCTTCTTATATCTCTTTCCCATTGCTCCATCATCATTCAGCTAATACTTTTATATCACAATTGTCATTTAAAATCTATAGTGTGCATGGTAATGTAAATTTTACTTATAACTGAGCCAAATATTACATAGACATTTTTAAACATTATATTCTTCTTAGAATTAATATTTTAACTTGTGTAAGGATTAACTTGTCCAAGACTGATCTCCTGCATTTGGCCTTCCAGTAAAGAACTTTGCCTCTTGCTAAACTCCAGAACTTAGACACACCCAAGTACTTATAACAGTGACAAGGTTGTATCCCAACATTCCAACACTCCAGGGGAGGGGATGGTGCTCTTCTAACCATTTACAGTGAGATCATGCCATATCTCACCACATCACAGAGCTGTAAACTCAAACTCAAACTGATGACAGCTTAGCTGTCAAGATAAGGCTAGAGACGAGGTACTGCCACATTATATTTCTACTACATTGAGCCCCCGATGATGGTAGGTGAGGAGCTAATGATTCCCAAATCAGATATATTGAAGTTCCCACAGCACAAAGCTCTGGGTCTTTCTCCGAAAGTCCAGTATCCAATTCTGCTTGGTCTCTGTGTTCTGACCTTGAAAGTAGTGAGCAACAGGAGCCCACATACCAGTTATCATTGTCTCCATGTGATTCCCTCTCTAAGAAGCCTATGTATGTGTGCTTCTTTATCACTTGTCCTTGTTCAGTTGACACTGAGCAATATTTCCCCCACAATGTTGTAACCTATAGCATACTTTGTCACAAGCATTCCCCTAAGACATTCTTCCTAGAGCCTTTCCTGTTCATGCTGCAGTTTATATTGGTGCTTCTCTCCAAGATCTACAATGAAAATTTGAGGTTGCAGAATCATGGGATATCCATTTGCTATCCTCTTGATATGGAGTTCTGATTCCTGTATTCCATGCATTCATTTAAATTTATTACATAAGTTCATTTAAGGACATTTCTAATACTTCCATAAATGGATACACATATATATCCATTTATATAAACAATTTTTAGCCCTTCCATGTTCTGCCCTCTCACTTCATTGATAATTGGGTTGGATATAGAAATCTAGGATGCAAGTGATTTTTTTTTCTTATGAATTTTGAAGGCATTGCTGCAATATATTTTATTATCCAGTACTACTTGAAAAGTCCAATACTACGTACATTTACATTATTTTGGTCATGACCTTTTAGTCTATTTAGAAGCCATCAAGGATTGTCGCTTTATCCTTGGTATTCTGAAATTTCACAGTTGTATGCTTGGTGTGCGTGTGTGTGTCTATGTATGTGTGTAATAGTTTTGTTTTTCTTTAGGCTCTTGTTGATCCTTAAATGACCTTTCCTTCCCTTTAATTTTACTTTCTCTGTCTGAAACTTGTTAAGTTAAATGTTGAGCCTTCTGATTAATCTTTTTAATTTGCCTCTTCTACTTTCCATATCTTTATGATTTTGGCTTACTCTTTATAAATTCTTTCAATATTATCTTTCAAACTTTCTAGTGATTAAGGAGTAAGTTTATATACATATATATTAATTTATATATGAAACATTCATTTTTAAAGTTTTTTAGTTGCTCTTTGCATTCTATCAGTTTCTTATTTATTTGTATAATCCTCCAACAACTCTCTTGTTGGAAGATTTCCTCAAATATCGGGTGATTCTTGTCTATTCATTCAATGAAGCACTAAACTTCATGCAAGGGGGGATATATTGATGACCAGGGGTCCTCAGTTTACTGTCTATAGGTGCCTGCCATTGTCTTGTGGATATATATATATATTTTATATATATATATAAAAGATATAGATATCTATATAGATATATTATATATAAATATATATTTTATATATTTATATTATATAAATTTATATATTTTATATTATATAAAAATATATATTATATATAGAGAGATATAGAGATAGATATAGATACATCTATATCTATCTCTATATCTATATATAGAGATAGATATATTTTATATATATAAATATATATAAATATATATAAAATATAAATAGATATAGATATAGATAGTATATATATATAAAAGATATAGATATCTATATAGATAGATATATATCTATATATAATATATAGAGAGATATATATATTTTTAATTGGGGTCATTCAGTTTCTCTACAGAAGAATCCTCTAATTTCCTGCTTTGGTATGCATAAGCCATGCTTCCTGAATTTTGTGATTAGGGTGGATAATGATGAACGTGCCCCATTGTACAGTACATAGACCATACTTTTTTCACTTTTATTTAACTGTTCCCCCCCTCCCCATCTCAGCTTAACATTTCAACTAGTTTGGCTGAGTTCAGGTCTTTTGATTAAATATTTTACATGGCAGCCTTCTTATCTTCGGTGAAGAGGAAGTCAGTGGGAAAGGAAGAACTAATTTAATCTCCTGGAGTGTGGGATGAAGGGGAAACCTGAGAAATGCCAATCACTTTGTAAAAAACAAAAAATGTATAAAGAATTCCCCTGTGTTCACACCCTCTTCAATTCACCTCCAAATTCTGAGCCCCTCAGGGGTTCTGCAGGGCAAACTGCCCAATTTCTTACTAGTCTGTCTTCCTCCTCAGAAGCCACTTATGTTTTACCTTCTGTCCTAGTGTGACATTTCCAACTCCTCCATCTATATTCTACCTGCTGAATTTGTTGAAAAAATTTGTCTGCTCTTTTCTTCTCACCTGTCCCATTGTCATTGGGTAAATGGTGATTTTACGCACATTTTCCCATTAGTGTAGTGAGGTTTTAGAGGGAGAGAAAAGTAAACTGCATGTGGCCAACCCCTTGTGTTATGCTTATAATGAGATATTACACAAAGTGTATAAGTGATGGAAGAAACAATACATTGATCTCAGCCTAAAATGATTAAATTTGACAGGAAAATGTTAAAATATGTAATATGAATAAGGTGTATAGAAGCTTCATGGATGTTCCCTCACACACATAAAAAACATAAAAACACACAAAATATAGTTGCAAAAATATAATGGCTAACACAGAAAAACTTCCTCCAATCAGGAAAACATCCAGGAAAATGAAATATGCTTTTCTACCCCGAAATCATCATGTTCAGTACGGAAAGGAGGGCAGAAAACTGATACAGAAAAGTGAATGCAACACTTTGGAAAAATAATACGACAAAATGAATAAAGAACAATTTGTGTACTAGTAATCCCGATTCTGGCAATCCTATGGAGTGGTAGGAAGCAACAAATATTGTAATAATAATAAAAAATAAATTGTATATAATGAGTGAAGGAAGGAGGGAATATAGAAAGAAAAGGAAAACAAAAGAAAGAAAAAATTGGATACAACCTAATAACTAAGACATTTTACTACACTGACATAATGTGTTACTTGCATATAAAAAACTACATGAAGTTGTTCAAAATAATGATCTCACATAGAAGAAAAATATTATCTACTAGCGTTAATTTTAAAAAGTTAGACACCAAATTATATTATGCATGCAACATGACCAAAGCTACGTCATAATTAGCACTGAAAGAGCCTAGAAAGAAATACATTTAAATGTATGCAATGGCTGGTTTTGAGTACTTAAATGAGTGATTCTTATTTTTCTGCTCTTGTATTTTTCAAATATTGTCTGAACAATAATATTACTTCTACATTAAAATAGCAAAATAAAATTTTAAAAATTTAGTTTGGAAGAAAACAACCCAGTGGTGTGTTTAAGGGAAAGAAAGCCTCCACACCTACCTTTTCAAGCCACTGTTTTCATACAAACTCTGAACACTAGCTCCTGCCCAGGCAAGAAGTCCTCCCACTGTTGACTCTCTCCACTCCTCACTGCTTTCGTAGTTGAGAACTTTACCTTAGACTTAGTCTGACTTGATTTAAAGCCTGGATTGTACTCGTATACCAATATTTCTTTGGTTTAGATAATTCTTCGTGGTGGGAGAAAGGATGCTGTCCTGTGCATTTTAAGAAGTTTAGCAGCATCCCTAGTCTCTACCCACTAGATGCCAGTAGTATATCTTCCTATAACAACCAAAAATGTCTCTAGACATTGCCAAATGTCCCTTGAGGGGTAAACCAGCCACCTTTTGCAAACAATTGCCTTGCTTGTTGTGTGACTCTGGGCAAGTTATTAACTCTTTTATTTCCTTTTATAAAATCAGGCTACTAATATATTAGTTTTAGAGTTGTTGTTATTAAATGGGCTCAATATAGCTTGGCATATTATCTGGTAAGTGTTCAAGAATTCTTACCTGTGATGAGAAAAACAATAATTAGTGTTATTGTGGTTTAGTCACTAGTATTTTTTTTTTTTTTTTTTTTTTGCGGTACGCAGGCCTCTCACTGTTGTGGCCTCTCCCATTGCGGAGCACAGGCTCCGGACGCGCAGGCCTAGGGGCCATGGCTCACGGGCCCAGCCACTCCGCGGCATGTGGGATCTTCCCAGATCGGGGCACGAACCCGTGTCCCCTGCATTGGCAGGCGGGCTCTCAATCACTGCGCCACCAGGGAAGCCCAGTCACTAGTATTTTTATGGGTTCAATTGTGTCCTGCATAAATTTATATAGCCAAGTCCTAACACCCAGTAACATGGAATGTGACCTTAGTGGGGGCTCTGGTCTTTACAGAGGTAATCAAGTTAAAATGAAATTATTAGGGTGGGTCCTAATTCAATATGATTGGTGTCCTTATAAAAGAGGGAAATTTGGGGACATACAGGCATGTAGGTGAAATACTTTGTGACGATAAAGGCAGCTACTGGGGCAATGCTTCTACAAGCCAGAGAACATCAAAGATTGCCAGAAAACCTCCAGTAGCTAGGTGAGAAGAATGAAAACATTCACAGCCCTCAACAGGAAGCAAACTGTGAATACCTTGATTTTGGACTTCTAATGTCCAAAACTTTGAGACCATAAATTTCTCTTGTATAAGCCACCCAGTTTGTGGTACTTTGTTATGGCAACCCTAGCAAATGAATACTATTATTTTATTGTTGTTGTTGTTATAGTTACTATTTCTCTATTAATCCCCCTATATTCCATAGCAGCTGACTCCATGCAGATGTTAGCAGGGTGTCAGAGATTCTTTTTGCTTGGCAGTAAAAGATAAAAGAAAAAAGATAAAACTTTTTGAATTTCATTATGGTTTTTCAACAGCTATCATCAGGATTTATTTTGGAAAGTAAAAAATGCTGCAGCATCCTGATTCAAGTTATACATGACAAAAAGTTAAAACATTTTATTTTCATTTCCTCGGAGTTAGTTTTATAAAGAGTCACAGAGACTTGAATGATCACTTTGTAAAATTTTTGGCTATAATGTAATTGTAGATCATGGTTAAAGTCTCTAAGGAAAACCACTTTATGGGATACTGGAGTGAAAACTGGGCAAACTGCATTCTAGTCCTGGTTCTGCTCTTTGCTCTAGGACTTACCACAGGTCAGTTTAATTTTAGGGACATCAATTTTCTCACCTATATATAATGTGAGATAGTTGGACAAAATGATCTATAGATTTCTTTGAAGTACTGATGTTTTATTTATTTATTTGCGGTACGCGGGCCTCTCACTGTTGTGGCCTCTCCCATTGCGGAGCACAGGCTCCAGACGCGCAGGCTCAGCGGCCATGGCTCACGGGCCCAGCCGCTCCGCGGCACGTGGGATCTTCCCAGACCGGGGCACGAACCCGCGTCCCCTGCATCGGCAGGCGGACTCTCAACCACTGCACCACCTGGGAAGCCTTGATGTTTTATATTTTTATACAGAGAAAGAGTGAGCGGAAAAGTACAAAAGCCAATGATAACATTTTGGTCCTCTCTCCAGCTTGTGCTTCATATATCATATGTATTAACAAGTACTTCATGTATAATATTTGTCTATTTTGATTATGTTTCTTGAAAGAAGGAAAACATGTCTCTCTCTCTCTCTCTCTCTCTCTCTCTCTCTCTCACACACACACACACACACACACACACACTAAGGAACTGTGTAATCATCCTTACCTACTTATCATAGAGCAAATGAGTAAAGTCTTCTCAGGAGAAAAACATTAATATTGTTCCTTCACAGAAAATGCTGTCATCTTTGCAAGGGTTCTGGCACAACACAAGACTATCTTCATAAACTGAGAAGCCTACACCATTGAAATCCAACACTTTAACCTCACATGTTGATTATTTCATTTACCTGATCTGAACATATTACTGATCTGGACATACTGCAGTGGAAAAAAAGGGTGCGGGGGGAGAAATAAAATTTTAAAAAGAAGGAAAAGGGAAAAGACATAACTCAACACTGACCTGAGAAACCTATCGGCATCTCTTGCTACCTGATTCTCCACCCCCAAAATATACATACCTGCAAAGACACACAGAGGAAGAAAAGCAAAACACATCCATCAAATACATACAGTCTTTTATTTGTTAACATCTTCATTGGAGTATAATTGCTGTACAATGGTGTGTTAGTTTCTGCTTTATAACAAAGTGAATCAGTTACGCATATACATACGTCCCCATATCTCCTGCCTCTCGCATCTCCCTCCCTCCCACCCTCCCTATCCCACCCCTCTAGGTGGACACAAAGGACCGAGCTGACCTCCCTGTGCTATGCGGCTGCTTCCCACTAGCTATCTATTTTACGTTTGGTAGTGTATATATGTCCATGCCACTCTCTCACTTTGTCCCAGCTTACCCTTCCCCCTCTCCATATCCTCAGTCTTAACACAGTCGGTTATTTCTCAACTTTGGAGTGCTACCGCCTGCCATAGATTTCTGCCTCACCTGTCTCCCTCTGCTTTTAGATATCCCACCCATTTGGATTTTCTCTTCTTTCAGTGCCCTTCTTTAGATAGGACCACCTGGTTTCCCAGTGCTAACTAAGCACTCACTTGGTGGAAACCTGAAAACTACATTAATTTTGAGACTGGGAGGGGGATTAAGAATGTATCACTTAGGGCTTCCCTGGTGGTGCAGTGGTTGAGAGTCCGCCTGCCAATGCAGGGGACACGGGTTCGTGCCCCGGTCCGGGAAGATTCCACATGCCGCGGAGCGGCTGGGCCCGTGAGCCATGGCCGCTGAGCCTGCGTGTCCGGAGCCTGTGCTCCGCAATGGGAGAGGCCACAACAGTGAGAGACCCGCATACCACAAAAAAAAAAAAAAAAAAAAGAATATATCACTTAAATATATTTAAGTGAAAGCAAATCCTGTGTTGTTTGTTTCAACAGCTGTCAGGAGAGGAGGATTTTAAATACGGAGAATTGAAAGCATAAATTAGAGAAGAAAATACTATTTCAGATGTTCCTTATATTTCTAACTTAAATACATTTCAAAGCATCTTCACATATGGATGACATGAAGCTTTGATATCAGATGACTCTCATGAAACTTAGCAATCTGGGCTTGTTCATCTGTCTTGGGTTCATTCTTACAAGTCGTACTGAAACATCCCAACTACATCATATCAGAATAAGCCTGGATAACTGTAGTTGCTGAGGGTACCCAGTTGGGCAGAGTGATCAACCAACACCTTTCTCCTCTTTCTTGCATTAAACAAGATGTCCTTTATGTAAGTAGAAGTTGAGACATTGTTTAAAGGACGAAATTTGCACCTTTGTCATAAGAGCAAATGGAAACAGTACATGGCAATTTTTATTTAATATTAGTAAAGTTGTGACTTGTAAAAGTGTGCTGTTTAGCCATAGAACACAACGGAGTACTCAACTCAGTGACCCTGAACATCCAGAATACATTATCATTCTTTATGGTGTCAATTCCCTTCCCTAGTAAAAGTCTAAAGGACAACACAAGTGAAATCATATTCACTTTGTTCCCAATTGATTAGTTTTATCTCTCAAAAGGTGAATTACCTGGCAAGATAAAATAAGTTTTCATTTGAATGCATGAGTTTAACCATGTAACCCCAGTTCTGAGGAATGTAATGCAGATTTCTGTGTTTCTCTCATAATCTTCATTACATAGTCAGATTTTCTTTTCCTAGTTATTACTTATAATGCCCATTATTCTACAAGTGACATTCTGGGTAAATAGCATTGTGCTAGAGATTGCAATCTGGGGAAATCATGTGAAAGCACAGAGAACAAGGGGAAGACACCAAGAGGCCGAGAAGCAGATGCACATGATTCTATCTTTTGCTGCTGTATCCAAGTTGCCTGACACATAACAGGTGCTCCCTAAATATTTTTGTAAATCTGACTGATGAATGTATAAGTGAACTGGAGTTGGCATTTTGCATTTTGTTTCTCTTTTCAAAATATTTTAAATATTAGATTCTTTCTCATATCCTCTCTCCCTCTCTCTCTCTCTTCCTCTTGCTCGCTCTCTCTCTCTCTTTGGGGGCTTGAAGCTAACCAATCTTAGGCCTAAAATAGGCCCATCAATAAACGTTGAATGACTGGTCTTCCATGATCCCTAGACCGTATGCCTGATATTCTGTTCTCATCCAGCACATTCTCCTTAGTCAATCTGAGTCATGTCAGTGGTTTCAGTTACTATGCCTAAGCAGATAATTTTCAAATAAAAATCTTCAAATCAGATTCTGTCTGACTTCCAAATCTGTGTGTAGCTCTGCCAACTTGCTGTCTACCAATATGACACTGGCTCTACAGACTGAATATTTTCAAAACCCAGTTTTTTCATGCTCTCCATCCCTAATACTTTGTTGTATTTCAGGCCCTTGTCATTTGGCATCTTGAATCTAGCCATTGTCTCTTGCTTCTAGTCTTTGCATTCTTTAATCCAACTGCTTTGAACTGTTCATTATAATGCAGTTTCTTAATTCACTGTCTTTCTAGCATCCTTCGGGAGTTCATAATGATATATGTTACATTCTGAACCTTTTGCAAGCCTCTACGTGTCTCTTCATGTTGTAACCCCGCCTCCATAACCGTTCCGTCTGACAGGGGCTTCCCCCATTCAGGGAAACAGTGGGCACTCCAAAACAGCAGCCAGGAAAGACAGCAACTGTGGGGAGAGGAATCTCCCTGCTGATGATGGAAGAGTTTTGAGAATGAATCTTATTGATCCTTGGTAAGTGAACGTTGCAGTCGTGAATTCTCACTCTATGATATTGACGTTTAAAGTCCATTCTAAAAGAAGTTGTGCTTAACCCACTAAGCTGACTCTACTGAAAAAACTGATGAGGCTTCCCCATCCTCTAGTGATGTATTCCTGGAAAGGCTTTCTTCCAGGATGTGAGCTCATTTCGAGTAAATCATGTAGTTACCTAGCTCTCAGGAAAGCGTATCCATTAGACAATAATCTTTGAGGTGGGGTGATGCCATATTCTTACTTGCCAAAATGAACCGCATGCTAAGATTTCTGCTTTGAAATCCCTTAAGATAATTTTGCTTCATCAATTCAGCTATTATTAAGAGTTAGAAAGTTTAGTATTGTTAATTACATTTTCTAAAAGCAACCAGTGATATGTTTCAGGATCATAGAATTTCCTATTTTAGAGAAGCCTCAGAAATTACCTGGTGGCATTGGGGTACTTGAATTATTGCCCAGTCGTTCCTTTGAGAGGTCTCTGTTAGGGTCCCACCATGGACAGGAGGTGCTGTTGCTGCCTCTCACACAGTTGACATGTGATTTTAGGCAAAATGTCCACACAGATTGTGTGGGCACAGCAATCAGCTTCACTGACTGGAATGACCACACCTCCTGTGCGAGCTATCTGGTTGAGATTTAACTAGTATTTACCGAATGCCGATTACATGGCAGGCACGGAGCTGATGCATTTCCACATGGTTGCATTTAACTTTCACAATTTTGGAAGTCTTTAATATTGTTCCCATTCGAAAAATGATGAAATTTAAGCACAGATGATTTAAGTATTTTTGCTTAAAATCACTAAGATGAAGTAGCAGAGAAAGGATTAGAAACTAGGTTTCCTGATTCCAATCCTAATGTTATTTCCTACGCTCTCACCTCTCACTCATTCTGTGTTTACTTGATAGGGTTTAACACGTCATGATCAGATGGTCCCTGGTTATTTCTGTTCATTACCTCTATTTTCCAAACTTCTTATTTTCTAATTTTATAAATACCTCAAATATACATAAATATTTTTTCTGGAAATCTCATATTATAAAAATTATTTTCCCATTACTAAAACAGTGTTCAGCAAGTTACTATCTGCTTTTTTGTAAATAAAGCTTTATTGGAACACAGCCACTCCCATCTGTTTATTTATTTTCCATGGCTGTTTTTGTCTTGCAACAAGAGCTGAGTAGTTGCAACAGAGACTTTATAGCCTGCAAAGCCTAAAATATTTACAGTTGGTCCCCTTTCAGAGTCCTGCAATGGAATTGAGAATTCTAGTCCTAAATACAGCCCTTGTGTTGGTGTTATTCCACCTGTGTAGCTTCTTTACTTGACTGTATTAAGATGGCCCTGGATAGGGCTTCCCTGGTGGCACAGTGGTTAAGAATCCACCTGCCAATGCAGGGGACATGAGTTCGAGCCCTGGTCTGGGAAGATCCCACATGCCACGGAGCAACTGAACCTGTGCGCCACAACTACTGAGCCCGCATGCCACAAGTACTGAAGCCCGCATGCCTAGAGCCCGTGCTCCGCAACAAGAGAAGCCACTGCAATGAGAAGCCTGCACACCACACGAAGAGTAGCCCCCACTCGCTGCAACTAAAGCCCCTGCTCAGCAATGAAGACCCAACGCAGCCAAAAATAAATAAATTAAAAAAAAAAGATGGCCCTGTATAATGCTGATGTACTCTGCACATTTAAAATTAATGTATTGTCTAAAAGGTTTGCTCACCCCTGGTTTAAATCATGGGAAATCATTCACAGAAATTATTTGCATTTGTGCATGCACATGAGGGGATGCACACACATTTAAAATGCTGACACATTCTTTTTGGAAAAAGACTAGATGGAAACAAATATTTGCATATGAATTTTCTATCTATCTATCATCTATCTATCTATCTACCTATCTATGTATATGTTTCAACTATCTCATGCCCCACTTTTTATTCCAGTCATTGCTGCAAAAACGAGCTTTTGCAAGTATATATTTAGAGTGGATTGTCTCAGCTGAACTACATTTCTGTCTCGCTGTCTGAGGATTTCTCTGATGTCATAGTATGGGATATCTGGAGGAACCTAATCCCATAAATGCATGAAATTGAAAGAGCAAGGGCAATAACAACCCAGGGTCAATCCTTGACTAGCATGGTAGAAGAACTAGGTGGACAAATGCTCCCTTTTTTGTCCCCTAGATGGACAACTCTGAGGTGCATTCTGCATGACTCCTTAGACATTAGCAGAGATGGAGAGGGTCAGGTGCCTATCATGATGACCAGTTTGATTATGTACTCTTAGACAGGCTTTTTCTTCTTCCTCATTTTTCCTTCCTAGTTCCTCACTCCTAGTCTCAAGAAACACTTCCCAAAATAAACTAACTGCATTTATGCACCCACTCAAAAACACAGGATATAGAACAGTGCATGGATATATGTTGCATATACTTAGAGTTGGCAAATGAGAAGTAAGCTTGCAGCAATGTCCTCCTACTGTGACCGTGGTATCTTTCATTATGCATTATGCTTGTACTTTCCCATGGCAGTTAGATGAGCCATCTTAATCCTTTCCAAAATAGCATTCTAGAAAATGACTACTCAGTAACCCGAGTTGCCAATGGAAATGAAAACTATGTTTAATACCCAGTATACACCATATTGCATAGCTTAAATGTAATGTGTGTGGTGGTGGAAGTGGGTGAAGGTAAGTACTCAAAAGTATGCACATATACTAGAGCAACACACAATATATATTTTCAATAATATATGTATTCTTGCATACATTAAAAGATTATAATTTTGCATTACATAATGACATTTTTATAATATATGGAATAGAATTATTTGAAATCTTGCTATTTAAAAAAAGGTGATGTGGCATACAGTATCTGATAAAACACAAAACAGGGAAATTTAATACAGAACAAAATGCTAATACAAAAAAGTGATATATTTTTGACCTAGCTTATAAGGTTAGATTTATTAGAGTTTCATTTGTTTAACCTTTGTTGCTAGATTCTCATGTTTTAAAAATCGTGAATGTTATTCTTTACTGGACAGAGAAACAAGGGTAACGTAAAACACACTGCATTATAAAGTTACTGTTGAGTGGTAATACTGAAGTTCATTCCAGTGGCACAGTATCTCCTATCAGTGGACAGCATGATGGTATTTATCAGTCAGTTGTGAATTTAACTGGCATCATCAAACATAATAGAAAATAGATTCTACTGTAAGTTTAGAGAAGACACAGACATGCTCTTCAAAACGATGTTTTTTATACCCACCTTCCATAAAATCTGATGTCATAATATAATATCTTTGCCCTGTGAAAATATTTTCATGTCAGCCCCAGAAATTATGTCTCCTCCTGCTATAAAATCTGTCCTTGATCCACAAAGGAGAGGCTTCTAGAGAAAATATATTCCTCTAACACAGGTTAGTGTGATAGATTATGGGCCCTAGAGTCAAACTCTAAGTCTGGGGTGTGTGTATGTATGTGTGTCCTTCTCTGACCCTCTGTCTCATTCTCAGTTTCTATTGCTGCTGCAACAAATTACCAAAAACTTAGTGGCTTAAAACAACACAATTTTTTTTTAATCTTAGAGGTCTTTAGGTCAAAGATCAGACATGGGTCTCTATCGGCTAAAATCAAGGTGTCAGCAGGGCTGGGAGAGAATTGGTTCCCTTGCCTATTCCATTTTCTAGAGGTCACACAACCTCCTTGGTTCCTGGGTCCCCGGCTCTATATTCTAAGTGAGTAACATAGCATCTCTCTGACCATTCTTTCATAGTCACATCTCCCTCTGACCACAGCTGGGTAAGGTTCTTTATTTTTAAGGACTCACATAGTTTCATTGGGCTCACAGACTCATTAATTAGAGATCCCACTCAGGAGAAGCTTCCCATCTCATGGTGCACAACCTTAATCACATCAGAGAAGTCATTCTTGCCATGTAAGATAATGTTACTGAATTAAGTCGTATGGACCCTGCTCGGGCCCTAGCCTGGCTGAGTCTCTCTGCCTTGACAGGGGAGGATTGTTTTTCCACTTGGGTTCTAGTTAGGTGAATACCAAAACCAAAGCACAAGCTATATTCAGTGGCCAAAGAGTGAAGAAGTGGGAACTAGGTTCGCAGATCAACTTCTTGCCCACCTGGAGAGTGATTTAATTTTAAAGAGTAGAGACAAAGGGAGGAGGAGTGAGGCTAATGATGGGGAGAATATGCATTAGTCTACTGGGGAAGGGACAGGGCTTTTTCGAGCGAGTGGGGTGCCACCCTCTTTCTATCCTTCTTTGGTACTTAGTGTCTGGTCATGGCCACCGGTAGATATGTCATTTAATATGCTAATATAGTAAAATCAACTTATAATGAGACTCAGGGTGTGTTGGAGGTCAGATTAATCACCATCTTGGTCCCAGCTAGTACCATCTGCTTTTTTCTTTTTCTGTGTGTTGCTCCATTTCTTATCTCTGGACCCTTTAACTTAAAGATTTATGTTCACTCCTGCTAAAGGTGGGGTTGGCAGGTTTTGAGCAAGGACACTCCTGTTAATGGCGGGGGTTGCAGGGTTGTAAGCAAGGACACTTCTGGTAACAGTGGGAGTTGGAGGGTTGTGAACAAGGACACTCCTGCTAAAGGTGGGGGTTGATGGGTTTTGAGCCAAGACCTGGACGAGCTCTGGCAACAATAACATAGTCACAGGTTCTGTGGATTAGGATATGGATAGCATTCGAGGGAAGGGCATGATTCTACCTAGCACACTCAGTACTGAGATTAGAAATATGTTTCAGAGAACTTCATATGATTCAGTAAGATGACATAGGCAAAGTGCCTTCCATTCCCTAGGCCATAGTGGGTGATTTATAAGTGTAAGTTATTTTCCATTTTCCCCATTCCCTTCCTGGTATTTAATCACATGAAGTTTTTATGAGTCAGACATATAAGAATACTGATGCATGTTGAAGACAAAGTGCCACCACATCTTGCGTGATGATACCAGCCTCGAGCAGAAGTAGATTAAGAAGTGAGAGAAGATATTTCTGATTTGGCAAATGGACATATTCATGTGCACAAAAGTTGCAAATCCACCAAGTAAGGACAATCTCTACAGGAAATTAATGCTTTTATGTGTCACTGTATACTAACAATCTGTTTTTATATTAGTTTCACTACTGGATAGTGACATTCTTTGGGAGCAGTGTTTTTTTTCTTATTTATCACAGTATTTCTGTATTAAATATTGTGTGTGAGCGTATGTGCATGTAAAGAATGCTTTTACCGTAAATACTACATACTACAAATAAGTATTTACAGAATGCATATTTTATATGTTTCATATAATATATAAATAAATATTAAGCAATTTAATACAATTACACATACACATACATGAATATGTATATGTGTGTGTCTATTTATATATACACTATGTTTGATTTTTTTCATATATACTTGTTTGAGTTCATCTTTTCATAAGACAATCCAATGTGGTTAGAATATTTTGCACACATTGAATGTTAAATATTTAGCTACTATGTTATATGAGTTTACACACATGTACTTGGTTTTTCACCTTTGTCATTGAATATGTGTCACGACTTTTGTTTCAGTTGAATACCCAAAACTTGAGATACAGCCGAATGGTTGTGATTTTAAGCTGTTAAGTTTTGAAGTAATTTAATTAATAGCAACTGGCAACTGTATAGTTAAAGGCAAGGATGGTCTTAAATTCCTAAAAAATTTCACAGAAGGTGATGGGATGAAAGGTAATATTTCAGGCTATGATTAAAGTTAGATGGAGATTAGCAGTAAAATAATCATACATTTTCCAAATGGAAAGATTGAATCTTAAGTTTTAAAAAAAGTTGTAAAGAATGCCGGTTCTTTGAGACTTCAACATAGCAAGGACATATATGTGCTATATGAACTTTTTGTATAAGCAGGTCTAGTGGCTAGGAAGGAAAGATAGACAGATGTTTAGTTTGAAAAGCATATCAGTATGTAGGTCAAATAAACCAGGGTCTAAATAATCAGCTTCCCACTGGTTGAAAGGGCCAGTTCTTGAAATCTTTCCTCTAGTGGACATGATACCATAGTTTTTAAACCATCAAGATGCACAGGATGTAATTCAAGCTTTTTAGAAATTGTGGTCCCTCTTGAGTAATGCATGGATGCTTTTAAGTAAATGACAACTACAGTGTATTTAGTTGTTCTCTGAAAGTATCCATCAAATTTGCTAATGTTAACTCACAGTACATCATGGTTTGGAAACACCACCATTTACATTCAGGACTTCCCCAATTGTATAGCACATGATACTTCTTTTCCTTAGAATCCCTCATTCCCTTGCCTTTCCTTCCTTATGATGAACTCATATTCTGTCATTAAAAGTTAGTTAATTCTGTGAAGAATGCCACTGGTAGTTTGATAGGGATTGCACTGAATCTGTAGATTGCTTTGGGTAGTATAGTCATTTTCACAATACTGATTCTTCCAATCCAAGAACATGGTACATCTCTCCATCTGTTTGTATCATCTTTGATTTCTTTCATCAGTGTTTTATAGTTTTGTGAGTACAGGTCTTTCACCTCCTTAGGCAGGTTTATGCTTAGGTATTTTATTCTTTTTGTTGCAATGGTAAATGGGAGTGTTTCCTTAATTTCTCTTTCTTATTTTTCTTTATTGGTGTATAGGAATGCCAGAGATTTCTGTGCATTAATACTGTATCCTGAAACCTTACCAAATTCATTGATTAGTTCTAGTAGTTTAGTTTCTGGCATCTGTAGGATTTTCTATGTATAGTATCATGTCATCTACAAACAGAGACAGTTTTACTTATTTTCCAATCTGTATTCCTTTTATTTCTTTTTCCTCTCTGATTGCTGTGGCTAGGACTTCCAAAACTATGTTGAATAAGAGTGGTGAGAATGGACATCCTTGTCTTATTTCTGATCTTAGTGGAAATGCTTTCAGTTTTTCACCATTGAGTATGATGCTTGCTGTGGGTTTGTCATATATGGCCTTTATTATGTTGAGGTAGGTCCCTCTATGCCCATTTTCTGGAGAGGTTTTATCATAAATGGGTGTTGAAATTTGTCAAAAGCTTTTTCTGCATCTATTTAGATGATCATATGGTTTTTATTACTTAATTTGTCAATGTGCTGTATCACATTGATTGATTTGTGTATATTGAAGAATCCTTGCATCCCCGGGATAAATCCCATGTGATCATAGCGTACGATCCGTTTAATGTGTTGTTGTATTCTGTTTGCTAGTATTCTGTTGAGGATTTTTGCATCTATGTTCATTGGTGATATTGGTCTATAATTTTCTTTTTTTGTTATATCTTTTTCTGGTTTTGGTATCAGGGTGATGGTGGCTTCATAGAATGAATTTGGGAGTGTCTCTCTCTCTGCAATTTTTTGGAAGAGTTTCAGAAGGATCAGTGTTAGCTCTTCTCTAACTGTTTGAGAGAATTTGCCTGTGAAGCCATCTGGTGCTGGACTTTTGTTTGTTGGAAGATCTTTAATTACGGTTTCAATTTCATTACTTGTGATAGGTCTGTTTATATTTTCTAATTCTTCCTGGCTCAGTCTTGGAAAATTGTACCTTTGCAAGAATTTGTCCATTTCTTCGTGGTTGTCCATTTTATTGGCATATAGTTGTTTGTAGTAGTCTCTTATAATCCTTTGTATTTATGCAGTGTCAGTTGTGATTTCTCCTTTTTCAACAAAAAATTTTACAATTCGTATGGAAACACAAAAGACCCTGAAGAGCCAAACCAATCTTGAGAAAGAAAAGCGGAGTTGGAGGAATCAGGCTCCCTGACTTCAAACTATACCACAAAGCTACAGTAATCAAGGCAGTATGGTACTGGCACAAAAACAGAAATATAGATCAATGGTACAGGATAGAAAGTCCAGAGATAAACCCATGCATATATGGTCACCTAATTTATAACAAAGGAGGCAAGAGCATATAATGGAGAAAAGATAGCCTCTTCAATAAGTGGTGCTGGGAAAACGGGATACCTACATGTAAAAGAATAACAAAAAAACAAACAACCCAATCCAAAAATGGGCAGAAGACCTAAATAGACATTTCTCCAAAGAAGATATACAGAGTGCCAACAAACACATGAAAGAATGCTCAACATCACTAATCATGAGAGAAATGCAAATCAAAACTACAATGAGATATCATCTCACACCAGTCAGAATGGCCATCATCAAAAAATCTAGAAACAATAAATGCTGGAGAGGGTGTGGAGAAAAGGGAACCCTCTTACACTGTTGGTGGGAATGTAAATTGATACAGCCACTGTGGAGAACAGTATGGAGGTTCCTTAAAAAGCTACAAATAGAACTACCATATGACCCAGCAATCCCACTACTGGGCATATACCCTGAGAAAACCATAATTCAAAAAGAGTCATGTACCAAAATGTTCATTGCAGCTCTATTTACAATAGCCCGGAGATGGAAACAACCTAAGTGTCCATCATTGGATGAATGGATAAAGAAGATGTGGCACATATATACAATGGAATATTACTCAGCCATAAAAAGAGACGAAATTGAGCTATTTGTAATGAGGTGGATAGACCTAGAGTCTGTCATACAGAGTGAAGTAAGTCAGAAAGAGAGAGACAAATACCGTATGCTAACACATATATATGGAATTTAAAAAAAAAATGTCATGAAAAACCTAGGGGTGAAACAGGAATAAAGACACAGACTTACTAGAGAATGGACTTGAGGTTATGGGGAGGGGGAAGGGTAAACGGTGACAAAGCGATAAAGAGGCATGGACATATATACACTACCAAACGTAAGGTAAATAGCTAGTGGGAAGCAGCCGCATAGCACAGGGAGATCAGCTCGGTGCTTTGTGACCGCCTGGAGGGGTGGGATAGGGAGGGGGGGAGGGAGGGAGACGCAAGCGGGAAGAGATATGGGAATATACGTATGTATATAACTGATTCATTTTGTTGTGAAGCTGAAGCTAACATACCATTGTAAAGCAATTATACTCCAATAAAGATGTTTAAAAAAAAAAAAAAAAAAAAAAGAATGAAATTAGAACACTACCTGACAACCATACACAAAAATAAACTCCAAATGGATTAAGGACCTAAATGTAAGACCAGACACTATAAAACTCTTAGAGGAAAACATAGGAAAAACACTCTTTGACATAAACCACAGCAAGATCTTTTTTGACCCACCTCCTAGAGTAATGGAAATAAAACCAAAAATAAACAAATGGGAGTTAACTAACCTTAAAAGCTTTTGCACAGCAAAGGAAACCATAAACAAGACAAAAAGACAACCCTCAGAACAGGAGAAAATATTTGCAAATTGAACAACAGACCAAGGATTAATCTCCAAAATATACAAACAGCTCATGGAGTTCAAAACCAAAAAAACAAACAATCCAATGAAAAAATGGGCAGAAGACCTAAATAGACATTTCACCAAGGAAGACATACAGATGGTCAAGAGGCACATGAAAAGATGCTCAACATCACTAATTATTAGAGAAATGCAAATCAAAAGTATAATGAGGTATCACCTCATGCTAGTCAGAATGGCCATTATCAAAATATCCAGAAACAATAAACGTTGGAAAGGGTGTGGTGAAAAGGGAACCCTCTTGCACTGTTGGTGGGAATGTAAATTCATATAACCACATGGAGAACAGTATGGAGGTTCCTTAAAAAACTGAAAATAGGACTACCATATGACCCAGCAATCCCACTACTGGGCATATACCCTGAGGAAACCATAGCTCAAAAAGTGACATATACCACAATGTTCATTGCAGCACTGTTTACAATAGCCAGGACATGGAAGCAACCTAAGTGTCCATCAACAGATGAATGGATAAAGAAGATGTGGCACATATATACAATGGAATATTACTCAGCCATAAAAAGAAATGAAATTGAGTTATTTGTAGTGAGGTGAATGGACCTAGAGTCTGTCATACAGAGTGAAGTAAGTCAGAAAGAGAAAAACAAATACTGTATGCTAACACATATATAGGGAATCTTAAAAAAAAAAGAAAAAAGGTACTGAGGATCCTAGTGGCAGGGCAGGAATAAAGATGTAGACATAGAGAATGGACTTGAGGACATGGTGGGGGATGGGGAAGCTGGTGTGAAGTGAGAGTAGCATCGACATATATACACTACTGAATGTAAAACAGTTAGCTAGTGGATAGCAGCAGCATAGCACAGGGACATCAGCTCAGTGCTTTGTGATGACCTAGAGGGGTGGGATAAGGATGATGGGAGGGAGGCTCAACAGGGAGGGGATATGGGCACATATGTATGCATATGTCTGATTCACTTTGGTGTATAACAGAAACTAACACAGTATTGTGAAGCAATTATACTCCAATAAGGATCTATTAAAAAAAAAAGGAGAAAAAAAAAGTTAGTTAAGCTAGCTCATGAGCTAGGTTGACTGCATCCAAATTCTGTTTCTGCCACCTAGTGGCTGTGAAACGCTGACAGTCACTTAACCTCTCTTGGCCTCTACTTTTTAAATCTTAATGTGCTAAAATTTGCATTGATCATTTAGGATACATGGTTATTATAAGGAATTAAAGATTTGATGCACATAAAGCAGTTAGAATAGTACCAAGCATGCAGTAGAAACTCAAACATATTCAATATTATAAGACTCAAAATCAGTGTTTCTTTAAGGACTTCTCAGAATCCTCCAGTTGGCTTCATTTTCCTATACCTTTTGCCATAACATATTTTGAAACATATGTCATAACAAATATTACTGCTTTATAATTATTTGTTTTCAAGCCTGTTTCTCCACTAGAGAACACATTCTTGGAGTGGAAACTAAGTCACTGCTGCATTCTTGGTGGTTTTCAAAATGTGGGACACAGATTAGGCTATCTAATTTGTGAGATTAGATACTCATGAAACAGAATCCAAATGAATAAATGAATTAATCAATGCGTCTGTCAACATATTTGAGGCTGGTTAAGGTTAAGCACAGATATACATTATATATTATTATATATTATATATATATATTTTATATTATACTCCTATGTATAAATTTTTTCCCAACATACATGTATATGTATACACGTATGAAGGTTAACATAAAGTAAGAAAATATTAGTTGGAAAAAAATGTAGAAGTTGATATCATACAGAGCAGGATTAAAACAAACTCTGGCATCAAGCATTTGCTGTTGACCTTCAAGAGGTAACTTAATGAACTAGAGTCCCTTCTACCTACACTGCATCAGTGTGAAAATTCATATAAAATCTATAAAGGATCTGACACCTTGGAGACACCTAATAGCTGATAGCTATTGCATTGGCGTTGCCAAAGGTTAGAAGCCTTGGCTATTTATAGAAGCACATTATGGATTGTTAGGAATAAACAGTCCTGCCTAGAGTGAACCACATTATTATTCTGTTTTTTAAACAAAAAAAGTGAAGTAATTTAGGGCCTTCCAGATAAGCTCAACTTTCCTATATTGTTACCTGGGGCCAGGGAGAATATCGGTGAGAAAGCAACTGGTAGAAATAGATAGGGCTCTTTCCTCTCTAAGTTGGGCCTGTGAAATGATGGTTCTACAGGCAGATTTCCCAAAGCCTGTGAGAGAGTTACTGCTCTGCTGGAACTCTTTACCTGTGCACTAAAATAGCCAGTGTAGTTTCTTTCATATAAGAAGAATTAAGTTTGTCCATTTACTCCAAGAGATCAATAAATCCCAATCCCTGATTTTACTCCGAGTATTAATCTGCCACTGATACAAAATCTAATGAAAAACTTTTACCCTCAAGGAAGAAATTACCGTCATATCAGAAGGTGCCAGATATGTAGTGCCAATAAAGCTATGTTAAGTGGTTTATGTGTATTATTTTATTTAATCCATTCAAAGACCCTATGACTTAGATTCTATTATTATTAGCATCATTATATAGAAGAGGTTCCTGAAACTTGGACTACTACATTAATATTCACACAAGTAGGAGGTGGAAAAGATATTTAAAACACAGATCTTTCTTACTCCAAAGGCCTGCCATTTCCATTCAATTAGACTGTCTTTTAAAAAATATTATTTAATTGGCACATGTTAGTGGGAAATAGAGCTGAACTGGAAATCAAGCTACATAGGCTAAATGCCCTTATTTTAATTGTAGAGTGAAGGGCCATTTACTAACAGGATGATATAAGAGGAATATCCATAGGAAGACCTCTATCTCAGTGCAATTCTTGAGGTTAAAAATTACAATGTGTTTGGGTTTGGGATATATGTAGCCTTGTGTCACCTTTATCAATTCTTTCCTGTGTGACTTTAAGATAGTCAGTGATCTTCATACAGTTGTTTCCCCAAAGGCTGACCTTGTGACAAAATTTGTGTGCAAGTATTTTCTTAAGAAGCCATCCTAGAAGGCACAGTAGGGAAATGGGGAAGATATATGGGAAAGAGATGGAAGTCAGTGCAGAGAACATTAATGAACTCTGGGTTCATTGTGGGTATAAAGGTTCAGTCCCACTTGAGACCTCTGGGACACTGCAAAAAACATGCATCAGAGCCTCACATCTCTGAAGAAAAGTGAGGAAGGTAGCACATTTATCCACTAACTCCTGTCATTATTGAGCAAAGACTGCACTAGAGGCATTAATCTCTATCATTTCTGGTCTACCCTGAGGAGGCAAGCCTGCTCCAACTGCCAGAAAACATCATCAGTCAAAGTATCACAGGTTCTGGAAGTAGAAAACCATCAATGCATATAGAAAGCATGAATGCTGAGGACATATGGATGGGGCACTGACAGCATCTGCTATACTCACAGAGGCTCAGTTTTCCTATGTAGAAAATAAGGATAGCAATCCTTTCTCTGTCTGACTAGATATCATTAAAGTATAAATAACACAAATACTGAAATGATTTGAAGAAAATCTGAGCAAATACCATTGTTATCCTTTTTGGTGAAATTGTTAGTTCCATTGTTGTAGCAAAATCTTATTAAATTACTTTAAGTAGTTCCCTTCTATGGTGAAAAAATCTATCATTTCTCACTCCATCTATCTTTGTTAAACTAATGAGAGATATATCAGAGTTTTCTTTATTATCTTGTTTTTTAAGCCATATACTTTTGGACTTTTCAATTGAAGAGAAATTTTTTTTTCCTTAGGGGATGATCAGGAAATAATTTGGAAGGGCATTCTGGGAAAAGAATACCTCATTCATCTTTGTGTATCCCCATTAAGAACTACTTATATTGGAGGTGATTCATAAATATATGATAGATAAATGAATGGGATTTATAAAGCCTTATATGGTAGGCTGAATACCTTAGAAGTATTTCTTCTAAGTTTATTATTTTTAGAATTTTTGATTATCCTTTTTCATTCTGTCCTCTTATTTAGAATATTTTTAAAGAAAATTTAAACGAACTTCTCATACCTGATTTATTGTTTCGAAAGAACAGCCATGCTCCTCCCCTTGAACAAAGGGAGACCTTGGCATTGTTTGTTTATCTGACAGATGCTTCTGACATTTGGTCATTTACTACTTAAAAATTTTTAAAGATTATTTTCTCCCCTTTGAGGGGATTCACAGAACTCTCGTTCATTTAGTTGTTGCATATACACCCAGCAGCCTATTGTCAATATATGGGGCAAACATATCTAAATGACATCTTAAGCATTTGAGGGACTCCAACTCTTTTCACATGTATAAGCTGGGGTATCAAACAACGAACCATGTATGTAGGCATGGGTGAGGGCTAACAGCAGTGTGGTGTTTCTAAGAAATTTCGAATTTCAGAAATGAGAAGAAGATTAGGAGAGACTAAAGAGCAAACTCGAGGAGCCAGGCATGAAGGGCCTTGAAAACTATGCTGATCTGATTGTGATATATATATTTTAAAGGATTTTCAGCATGTGAATAGGTAGTTAAAATTATATTGTAAAATATGTTTCAGCTAGTACAAGATCAGGCTAGCACTCCTACCATGAAAACCATAAAAGTAGACAAGATACATAAGGTGACACTTTTCATACTCAGAGAATAGGCATTGCAACTGGGTCATCTCTGAGGGGAAGAGGGCTCATAAGGTGAATCCCATTGCCCGGATATCTGTCTAGGGAAAATTTCTCAGCACATAAGGATAAAGTCTGAGTAGGGTACAGCTGTCCACTGAAAGATGGAACTTCAGAGAAGGGCCCCAGAATTCATGTGAGATTCCTTCCTAAGTTTGTGGCTGAAAGCTGGGTTGTGCATGTGCATGGTGGGGCCACCTGAGGCTTATCAGATAGTATCTGCTATGGAGTTGAAAACAGAAGGAGACAGTAGAGATCAGGCTGTGAATAGGGAAGTGTAGTGTCTGAGTTCCAGCTCCACCAGAGTGGAAAGATTTCCATATTACCTTCTTCTCAGCCCTACACCATTTAGTATTTAATAAAGGCTGTGCCTTTATTAGGAGCAAAGATCACACACAAAAGTAAGATGTACTTTCCTGATGAAGAAAGCCTGAAATGAAGATTGATAAGATTTGTAAGGGAAACAGAGTGGAGTTCGCTCCTTCAAAAGTTAGAGGAACGTGGAAAATACCTTGTGTTTTCTAGCAAAATATAAAGAGAAACCTGTACAAGTTCAAGATGATCAGACCATAATTGAACATACGATTCTACACATAGGTACTTACCTCAAAGAAATAAAAACATACATTCACTCAAAGATTTGTACATAAAAGTTCATAGCATTTGTACTTATTATTGTCTCAAACTGGAAACAATCCATCTACCAACAGGCGAATGGATAAACAAAGTGTGGTATGAAATACTACTTATTCAGCAGTAAAAGGGAAAAACTACTGAAACAGACATAATGGACACATCTCAGAAACATTATACACAGTAAAAGAAGCAAAATGCTGTATGATCCACTTATAAGGAACTCTAGAGAAGACAAAGTAATATACAGGGACAGAAGGATGATCAGTGACTTACTAGATTTCTTTTCTTTTCTTTTATTGGTTGTTTATTTGTTTTTGAGTGTATAAGTGTGTTGAATGTAAAGAGACATAATTTTTTTTTTCTTGGTTAAGGAAATGCTTTATATCCGGATGGAGATGGTGAAAACATGGGTGCTATGCAATGAATTATGTCTATCCAAAATTCATGTGTTGAAGCTCTAACCTCCAATGTGACTGCATTTGGAGATAGGACCTTGAAGAAGTAAGGTTAAATAAGGTCATAAACGGGCTTCCCTGGTGGCGCAGTGGTTGAGAGTCCGGCTGCCGATGCAGGGGACACGGGTTCGTGCCTCGGTCCGGGAAGATCCCACATGCCGCGGAGCGGCTGGGCCCGTGAGCTGTGGCCGCTGAGCCTGCACATCCGGAGCCTGTGCTCCACAACGGGAGAGGCCACGGCAGTGAGAGGTCCGCGTACCGCAAAAAAAAAAAAAAGGTCATAAGGATGGCACCCTGATTCAGTAGGAGTAGTGTCCTTATAAGAAGGCATACCAGAGAGCATTTTCTATTTCTCTTTTGGACCCATCTGCAAGCCAGGAAGAGAGCTCCTACCAGAAACCAAATAGACCAGAATCTCAGTCTTCCTTCCTAATAAAGATTTCCTTATTACCTTATTCTCAGCTCTACACCATTTAGTATATAACAAAGGCTGTGCCTTTCTTAGGAGCAAAGGTTGTGACTTTCTTAGGAGCAAAGTCTGTGTCTTTACTTTCTCACACTTCTAGCCTCCAGAGTGTGAGAAAACAAATTTCTATTGTTTAAGCCACCCCGTCTATATTATTTCTGTTATAGGAGTTCAAACTCACTAATAAAATGGGTATTTATATATGTTAACACTTAGTAAACTCTACATTTAAACATGTATAAAATTTATATATAAATTATACTTCAATAGAATTGATTAGGAATATGTTATTGAGACAGCATGCTGAGAGAAATGTGGCTTATTGAGGAATAAGGATGAAGACAGAAAGCAGAATGTCTGGTTACTGTTCATACATCAGTTTAATGGGAGTATCAAACAAAATTAAAAAGAAAAAAAAAAACTAGTCTGGGATTTGGACAGAAAGTGGAAAATGTGCTCAAAAACGACCATATTATCTAGAAGTTATAATGAACTTATTTTGGAGTTTGACAGATTGTGTTGTGGTGACAAAGATGGAAGAGTTTGTGGTGATGCCCAAGGTTCTGGATTTAGTGACTAGGTGAATGACGACATTTACCTGGAATACAGGGGACCATGTAACATGCACATTAGGAAGAAAGATGCGTTTATTTTGGATATGATACGTTGAGTTGTCTTGGGAACATTCAAAAGGAGATGCATCTACAGCACTAGATATAGAGCTTTGAATTTCAGAATGAGTTCATACTTGCCTATAAATGGAATCATTAGCATAAAAATGAGAATTACAACCATGAGAGTGGATGAGATCACCCAGTTGGAGATGTTAGAGAAGAGAATGACATTAGCAGAGAACACATAAAAATATGAATATTTAAGAGACACACAGAGGAAGCAAAGTCCATGAAGGAAGCAAAGAAAGATAAAAGACTGAATAAAGAAAAGTGGTGCCACAGGAGTCAAAGGAACAGAGACGTTTGGGAGTCATGTTAAATTCAGCTGAAAAGCCTAGCAAAAGAGTCCATTTAGGGCTGGAGCACTTGGCACTAAGAACTAGGACTGGCCACGGACAAGAGAAAGAAATCTTGGTCTAAAAGCGACAGTATCTTCATTCACATGCAGACTCCAAATAATTGCTGTGTGACACAGAACATATTTCTTTATCTCCATGAACCTGAACACTCTCTTTTTCAAAATTAAAAAAATAGGCTGTAGGAAGATGAAATGCAGTAAATAATATGGAAGCAGCTTTTTACTTCTGATGTTTTCTTCCCATATAAGCTATTTTATGTGCTACTCTGCTTTGTGAGCAAAGAATAATACATCAGAAATATTATCATGTCTTCCCTGGTGGCGCAGTGGTTAAGAATTTGCCTGCTAATACAGGGGACACGGGTTCGAGCCCTGGTACTAGTCTGGGAAGATCCCACATGTCGCGGAGCAACTAAGCCCATGTGCCACAACTACTGAGCCTGCGTGCCACAACTACTGAAGCCTGTGTGCCTAGAGCCTGTGCTCTGCAATAAGAGAAGCCACCGGGATGAGAAGCCTGCACACCACAACAAAGAGTAGCCCCCGTTCACTGCAACTAGAGAAAGCCCGTGGGCAGCAATGAAGACCCAACGCAGCCAAAAATAAAATTTAAAAAAAAGAAATATAATTATTCTTGTATATCTCCATCTGTCAGGAGAGGCTAAACTATATTGCAGTAACCAAATACAAAAAATCTTCATGGCTTAGCACGACTGAATTGTGTTTTTCATATCCATGCTACATGCCCAACACACGCTACCCTACACAGTCACCCTATGCCATTTAATAATATTATGCCATCTTATGATATGCTATTGCACACAAATGCCTTCAAATTCTTTGTGGCACAGAAGGAGACAGCTGTATAATCAAGTACTGACAGTTAAATGTCTTGTCCTGGAAACGGCAGGCCACTTCTTTTCATATATTCCATTGGCATAATTAGATATTTAACCATCCACAACATTAAAGGGTTAGGAAAGTTCAATTTTCCCATGTGCTCTCAAGGGAAGAAGAATTAGAAAGATTAGGAATATGTAGATTTCCTATTACAACACACTAAATTGATATTAGGACACAAGTCCTACAGAGTGACACTAAAAGAGACATCCACACTTCTGGTCTCATTCAATGCAGGACTTTCTTTTGTCCCCAACTTTGTCACGTATAGCATCTAACAATGTCCATAGACTTGTTAGAAAAGCATAATCTTTCCACTTACATAATCATTTAAGTTATCATATAGAAAGACATAACTTCAGTGGAAAGAACACAGGTATTGGATAAAGCAGACGTGTTTGAATACTGTATATGCATTGTAACTACAAGCAAAACACTGAAACTCTCCAAGATTTGCCATTTTTATTTATATAATAAAGACAATATATAACCCTCAGATTTTTTTTCTGAAAATGATATGAGATAAATAAAATCACTGAGCACAATATCTTAGAACTGGTAAAGCATTTTCTTCATTTATTTTTTAAAATTGTCATATCTAAATCTAGGCAGGATACATCAGGTTTAGAGATAATTTTGCATCCTTCTCCTCCGCTTACAGAATAGGTTCATATCAGCTTCCTTGAATACTTGATTGAAAATACCATATAAATAATTATAATCAGAATTTCTGGAGAAATAGTCCTACTATTCATCCACACTCCACCTTCCTCTAGCTCCCATAGATATACTTCATAGGAAAGGAGGACAGATTGTTGTCTCTGAGATATCAAGTTTCTGATTCAGAAGTACTTGCACATGCTTTATTTGGCTTATTGCTCTGTGTCTTTTGTGGAATTGGGAAAACTCAGACTGTGAAGATCCACAGCAGTGCCATCCCAGCTCTAAAGAGTCCCTAATCTCAACCATCACGCACACTTTGCTCACACTCTTCCATATGTAGGAGAGAATGCAATATAATATTTTTTTCATTATGGCTTGTGTGTTGCTTTCACTTAATTGCAATTTTCCCAGAACCCATAAATTAGAGTCAATACTTTAATCACAGTGCTAGGTCAGCCACCCAAATTGTCAATAATCAGGCTATTACCCAAGCAGGTGTTTTGTGTCTTACTGAATGAAACCATCAGAGGCAACATCTGTATTTCTGTTGTGAAAGAAAATCTACTTTTTGAGGGAGATTAATTATATTGCTTTCCATAGCTCCTTTAGGTTTTTGTCTAATTTATTCCACTGCACTCACTCAGGAGTGACTATGAATAAAGTGGAAAGCATCTTCTCATGACCAAAGAAGTGTTGGCAAATGATGCTGCTTGAATCTGATACAGATGCTCTTGCTTACTATTTGACTAGTGTGTTGGAAATATGTTAGACATCTGTGTCATAGTTTGATTTAGTTAACGTGTAGTTATATATCTCAACTTATCAGAGAAGTACTCAAAAATAAGTCTTGCTCCTGTTTTCAAAACATTGACTTAGAATCAGGAATCAAGGACCAGGCCATTGACTGTCAATGTTATACATCAATTGATGAATCAATGATAGTGATTCATCCTCCCTGAAAGGAAAATCACTTCTGTGTTCTTTGGAAAATGAATAATAAACTTATTATGGTATGAAAGTAGTGAAACTGTAAAAGTGCCATCATCTTCCTTCCTTTTGAAATAATTTATTCAAGTAATATAAGTCACAAACTGAAAAAGATATAGAGCATTAAAATATGATCAACCCTTAAAAATCAGATCAAATTTGTATTACTATTGTGTGACAAATAGCAATTTCAATTTTAAAAGTTCAAGCATAAATAGTAACAACTATGAACACAAATCAAAATCCAGCTTCATTTTCACAAATGCTTTTCTCGCTTATTTTTTTTTATTTTTTTATTTTTTTGCGGTACGTGGGCCTCTCACTGTTGTGGCCTCTCCCGTTGCTGAGCACAGGCTCCGGACGCGCAGGCTCAGCGGCCATGGCTCACCGGCCCAGCCGCTCCGTGGCATGTGGGATCTTCCCGGACCGGGGCACGAACCCGTGTCCCCTGCATTGGCAGGCAGACTCTCAACCACTGGGCCACCAGGGAAGCCCCTTGCTTATTTTTAAAGAGATAAAAAATAACCCATCTCTATTCCAGTGAAGCTGGTTTTAAATGAAATTAAAGCTGAAGGGTTGATTAATAAGTATTGACTAATCCCTCTAATCCTTAAGCAGATTATCTGAAAGTAGATTGATTTCTGATGGCCACAGACAGTGCACCGTGAATATATTGGAGTTTTTATATTTCAAAAAATTGTTGCTCTGCTTTTAAAAATAAATAAAATTATAAAACCAAAACCAAAACAACTCCCATTGATATTTGCTTAAACTACAGTAATCTAAGTTTAATTTGGATAAATTACATGTTGTATTAAAGTATATAGTCATATGTTACAAAGACAGAAGTTTGAATTTGGCTTGTCTAGAGTTAGTCTCTTTTACAGAGCTGTATTAGTCAGGTTTACTTAGAGAAACAGAATCAATATTATGTATATATATATTTATTATATAATAATATATAATAAATATATATATGGAGAGAGAGAGAGAGAGAGATGGAGAGTGAAAGAGACAGAGGGAGGGAAAGGGAGAGATTTTAAGAAACTGGCTCACACAGTTAAGGAAGCTGATGAGCCTGAAATTTTCAGGGCAGACCTCCAGGCTGGAGACCCAGAGAAGAGCTGATATTGCAGCTGGGACGCACAGCAGTAGGTGAGTGGCAGGGAAGTGAGTGAAGCTTCATCTGCCACCCCCCATCGCTCCCCATCACTCGCATTACCACCTGAACCACTCCCCCGACGCCCCTGATCTGAGGAAAAATCATCTTCCACAAAACCGGTCCCTGGTGCCAAAAAGGTTGGGGACCACTGCTCTAGATCTCCTTATCCATGATCTTCCAATCATTTTCTTTCTCGGTCCATGACCAATTAGGTTATCCATTTGCTACTACCTATGAGTCCATGTGCATTCTTGTCTCAGGCCGCTATACTTTGCACACATATTGGATGACAACTGCACCACCAAGAGATCTTCCAACTGTTGCTGTTGTTTTTTTTTACTCTCCCTGATATCTTTCATGACCCCTCATTAGTGAGGATGTACTACAGCAGTCAATATTTATCTCACACCCACATATTGAGCCAACCTTTGCAAGTAACACATTCACCCTATTTCCTTTTCCATCAGTTGGTGATCAGAGACATTGGCCTTCAAGAGAGGATCTTGTTGCAATACTACAGAATCCACTAAAAAGAATATGTGCCATTGTTTTTAGCACCAAGTCAAAGAATGACATAAATACCCCAGCTTGAGTAATTAAATAGACCTCATGAAAGAATTTATATTTTCACTTGATCTTGATAAATTCACAGGAGCCAACTGTAGAAGAGATAAAGGGATATATGTAGAGTCAACATGACAAGCATTTGCAATGCACGGAGGCATTAAGGGGTGTTGCATATTTAAGTAACATTAAAACTCCCAGGCGCTTCCACAGGTCTAGACAATGTCATGCTCCATGCTCTTCCAGTTAATCTAGATTTTGTTTTTAACTCATGCACTGAGGGACCTCAATTTATTTCTAACCAACAGCTCATGTCATCTCTTCATATTTAATGCCTTCCCTGAACATATTTTCTAGCCTAATTTATGTTTTTACAACTTTATTAAGGTATTATAGATATACAAAAAAAGCTGCACATACTTAATATCTACAATCATTGAGTTTGGATGTACACATATGCACATGACACCTTCACCACAATCAAAATAAATATATTCATTACCTTCAAAAGTTTCCTGTGTGTGTGTGTATGTGAAGAACATTTAACATGAGATCTATCCTTTAACATTTTTTAAGTTAATGATACCATGTTGTTAACTATAGGCACTACCTTGCACAGTAGATGTCTAAAACTTATTCATCTTGTTGTTCTAGTCTAACTTAAATGCCCATTTCTCCTGTTCCAATACTTGCCTGAGATTTCCTCTGCTAAGTTCTAATGTTCATTTAACTGAGCTATCTCTGTAGGAATACTATGATTCCTATTAAGAATGGAAGATTTTCTTATTCATCTGTATCTTCGCAGTGTCTGGCACAGTAACCTGCCCAAAGTAGATGCCACAGTATTTCTGATGATTGAATAAATGCACATAGCTTTCTTGGCAGGAATAGAGACAGACACTACCTGAGTGAACTGAAATACAGTAGGATATAAATCTTACTTTCTGTTACCTAGCTTTGGGACTAAACATATTGGCAACAAGGAGTCATTAGAAGTTTTAAAAGAGAGAGAGCAAATGCTGAGTTAAAACTAGAAAGACGGGGCTTCCCTGGTGGCGCAGTGGTTGAGAGTCCGCCTGCCGATGCAGGGGACGTGGGTTTGTGCCCCGGTCCGGGAAGATCCCACATGCCGTGGGGCGGCTGGGCCCGTGAGCCATGGCCGCTGAGCCTGCGTGTCCAGAGCCTGTGCTCCGCAACGGGAGAGGCCACAACAGTGAGAGGCCTGCGTAATGCAAAAAAAACAAAACAAACAAACAAAAAAAACTAGAAAGATGATTAATCTGCCTTGAAACTCATAACTGACACTCTATTGACTGCTTTGACCTGCATCTAAGTTTTACTTCCAATTCTCATCAGAAAAAAAAAAAAAAAAAGATTAGTTTTGAAACATCACAAAGATATTGAGATATCTGGAAGCCCTATAAATTTTGTCAAAATTTTATCAAAAGCACAATTATACAAAAATGTAAACAGTATATGTTAACTACCTTCTCTTGCCTAATTCTCATTTTGAGATATTTGCACATCTTTTTATTTACTTCACCTTTATCAGAATCACATGAGACATGCATGGTCATTTTTATTTCATAGATGAGATAACCACAGACTCATTGGAACACATTGACATTTGAACAACTCAGGCGTTAGGGGTATTGACCCCAAATGCCGTCGAAAATCCGCATTTAAAGTCAGCCTTCCATATCCTCAGTTCCGCATTCATGGATTCAGCCATCCATGGATTGTGTAGTACTGTAGTATGTATTTATTGAAAAAACAAAGTAGACCTGTGCAGTTCAAGCCCATGTTGCTCGAGGGTCAACTGCATACTGTCTGAACCTGGCATTACTAAGCCATTCTAGATTCTAGATTCTCTTATTGTAAGCAGGGATTGAATTTTGATTACTCATGTGTTTCATAGTTCAAATGTGGAAAACTCAGAGTATTCATTACACGTGTTTAACTTATCCCTGGTAGCTTTCATTGCAATATTCCCATTTGGAATACATATTTCCCTTGCTAGGCTTCTCATATTAATTGTAGCTATTGGCTGTTCACACCCAGACTGCTGGTTGAGTGCTATGACATTTCACTCTTATTTCTAACAGTAATTCTTTCCCATCATGTTTTCTATTCATCTTAATTGTCAAGAGATTTTTATTTAAATCTGTAGTATCTGTGATTCCTCCTCAAACATTTTTTAGCATGTTGCCAATTTTATACTTTTCATATGTTTAAACCTTTCATTAAACCAATTACTTAAATATTTAAAAATATTTGACTACTTAAAAGCCAAAAGTACATACAATCCTTAATAAACAACCTTTATGTACTCTGCAGTTTTGTAAAGTTGTACATCATAGGAATTCCTGGATTTTTAAAAACAAAATAAACAGTAATGCAAAAGTTTCCAATATCAGTCATTGTCTATCCATTACCTCTCATTGTCCATAAATTATCATAAATTAATGTGTAATTTGCATATCCTCCCTGTGTACACAAAAGTTCTTTATTTTTTATTTTTAACTTTTTATTTTATATGGGAGTATGGCCAATGAACAGTATTGTGATAGTTTCAGGTGCACAGCAAAGCGACTCAGCCATACATATACGTGTATCCATTCTCCTCCCAAACTCGAAGTTCTCTAGAAGAGTAATCATGCGATAATGATGCCTAGATAAGCTAAACTGTGGGAAAACATATATAAGCATAATTTAGATAAAATTAAGGCACGAGGTTGGTGGAAAGATGATGAAATGAGAGTCTAAATAGAAGGGGATAAATTGACAATAAAGTGAGAGAAAAACATGACTTGTATGCAGCTTTACAGTTGTTTTTTTTTTTTAACATCTTTATCGGAGTATAGTTGCTTTACAACGTTCTGTTAGTTTCTGCTTTATAACAAAGTGAATCAGCTGTACGTATACATATATCCCCTTATTCCCTCCCACTTGCATCTCCCTCTCACACTCCCTAACCCACCCCTCTAGGTGATCACAAACCACCGAGCTGCTCTCCCTGTGCTATGCAGCTGTTTCCCACCAGCTATCTATTTTACATTTGGTAGTGTATATATGTCAGTGCCACTCTCTCACTTTGTCCCAGGTTACCCTTCCCCCCAAGCTTACCCTTCCCCCTCCCCGTGTCCACAAGTCCATTCTCTATGTCTGCGTCTTTATTCCTGTCCTGCCCCTAGGTTCTTCAGAACAATTTTTTAATTTTTAGATTCCATATATATGTGTTAGCATACAGTATTTGTTTTTCTCTTTCTGAGTTATTTCATTCTGTATGAGAGACTCTAGGTCCATCTACCTCACTACAAATAACTCAATTTCGTTTCTTTTTATGGCTGAGTAATATTCCATTGTATATATGTGCCTCATCTTCTTTACCCATTCAACTGTCTATGGACAGTTAGGTTGCTTCCATGTCTTGGCTATTGTAAATAGTGCTGCAATGAACATTGTGGTACCTGACTCTTTTTGAATTATGGTTTTCTCATGGTATATGCCCAGTAGTGGGATTGCTGGGTCATATGGTAGTTCTACTTTTAGATTTTAAAGAACCTCCATACTGTTCTCCATAGTGGCTGTATCAATTTACATTCCCACCAACAGTGCAAGAGGGTTCCCTTTTCCCCACATCCTCTCCAGCATTTATTGTTTGTAGATTTTTTGACGATGGCCATTCTGACTGGTGTGAGATGATACCTCATTGTAGTTTTTTTTTTTTTTTTTTTTTTTTTTGCGGTACGCGGGCCCCTCACTGCTGCGGCCTCTCCCGCCGTGGAGCACAGGCTCCAGACGCGCAGGCCCAGTGGCCATGGCCCATGGGCCCAGCCGCTCCGCGGCACGCGGGATCCTCCTAGACCAGGGCACAAACCCGTGTCCCCCGCATCGGCAGGCGGACCCTCAACCACTGTGCCACCAGGGAAGCCCACCTCATTGTAGTTTTGACTTGCATTTCTCTAATGATTGGTGATGTTGAGCATTCTTTCATATGCTTGTTGGCAATTTGTATATCTTCTTTGGAGAAATGTCTATTTAGATCTTCTGCCCGTTTTTAGATTGGGCTGTTTGGTTTTTTGATATTGAGCTGCATGAGCTGCTTGTATATTTTGGAGATTATTGCTTTGTCAGTTGCTTTGTTTGCAAATATTTTCTCCCATTCTGAGGGTTGCCTTTTCATCTTCTATATGGTTTCCTTTGCTGTGCAACAGCTTTTAAGTTTCATTAGGTCTCATTTGTTTATTTTTGTTTTTATTTCCATTTCTCTAGGAGGTGGGTCAAAAAGGATCTTGCTGTGATTTATGTCATAGTGTGTTCTGCCTATGTTTTCCTCTAAAAGTTTTATAATGTCTGGCCTTACATTTAGGTCTTTAATCCATTTTGAGTTTATTTTTCTGTATGGTGTTAGGAAGTGTTCTAATTTCATTCTTTTATAGGTAGCTGTCCAGTTTTCCCAGCACCAGTCATTAAAGAGGCTGTCTTTTCTCCATTGTATGTTCTTGCCTCCTTTATCAAAGGTAAGGTGACCATATATGTGTGGGTTTATCTCTGGTCTCTCTATCCTTTTCCATTGATCTGTATTTATGTTTTTGTGCTAGTACCATACTGTCTTGACTACTGTAGCTCTGTAATATAGTCTGAAGACCAGCAGCCAGATTCCTCCAGCTCCGTTTTTCTTTCTCAAGGTTGCCTTGGCTATTCAGGGTCTTTTGTGTTTCCATACAAATTGTGAATTTTTTTGTTCTAGTTCTGTGAAAAATGACATTGGTAGTTTGATAGGGATTGCATTGAAACTGTAGATTGCTTTGGGTAGTATAGTCATTTTCACAATGTTGATTCTTCCAATCCAAGAACATGGTATATCTCTCCATCTATTTGTATCATCTTTAATTTCTTTCATCAGTGTCTTATAGTTTTCCACATACAGGACTTTGGTCTCCTTAGGTAGGTTTATTCCTAGGTATTTTATTCTTTTTGTTGCAGTGGTAAATGCAAGTGTTTCCTTAATTTCTCTTTCAGAGTTTTCATCATTAGGGTATAGGAATGCAAGAGATTTCTGTGCATTAATTTTGTAACCTGCTACTTTACCAAATTCATTGATTAGTCCTGGTAGTTTTCTGGTAGCATCTTTAGGATTCTCTATGTATAGTATCATGTCATCTGCAAACAGTAACAGTTTTACTTCTTTTCTAATTTGGATTCCTTTTATTTCTTTTTTTCTCTGATTGCTGTGGCTAAAATTTCCAAAACTGTGTTGAATATTAGTGATGAGAGTGGGCAACCTTGCCTTGTTCCTGACCTTAGTGGAAATGGTTTCAGTTTTTCACCATTGAAGATGACGTTGGCTGTGGGTTTGTCATATATGGCCTTTACTATGATGAGGTAAGTTCCCTCTATGTCTACTTTCTGGAAGGTTTTTATCATAAATGGGTGCTGAATTTTGTCAAAAGCTTTTTCTGCATCTATTGAGATGATCATATGGTTTTTATCTTTCAATTTGTTAATATGGTGTATCACATTAATTGATTTGCATATATTGAAGAATCCTTGCATTCCTGGGATAAACCCCACTTGATCATGGTGTATGATACTTTTAATGTGTTATTGGATTCTGTTTGCTAGTATTGTGTTGAGGATTTTTCCATCTGTGTTCATTGGTGATATTGGCCTGTACTTTTCTTTTTTTGTGACATCTTTGTCTGGTTTTGGTATCAGGGTGATGGTGTCCTCGTAGAATGAGTTTGGGAGCATTCATCCCTCTGCTATATTTTGGAAGAGTTTGAGAAGGATAGGTGTTAGCTCTTCTCTAAAGGTTTGATAGAATTCACCTGTGAAGCCATCTGGTCCTGGGCTTTTGTTTGTTGGAAGATATTTAATCACAGCTTCAATTTCAGTGCTTGTGATTGGTCTGTTTATATTTTCTATTTCTTCCTGGTTCAGCCTCGGAAGGTTTTGCTTTTCTAAGAATTGGTCCATTTTATCCAAGTTGTCCATTTTATTGGCATATAGTTGCTTGTAGTAATCTCTATGATCCTCTGTATTTCTGCAGTGTCAGTTGTTACTTCTCCTTTTTCATTTCTAATTCTGTTGATTTGAGTCTTCTCCCTTTTTTCCTTGCTGAGTCTGGCTAATGGTATATCAATTTTGTTTATCTTCTCAGAGAACCAGCTTTTAGTTTTATTGATCTTTGCTATTGTTCCCTTCATTTCTTTTTCATTTATTTCTGATCTGATCTTTATGATTGCTTTACTTATGCTAAACTTTGGGGGTTTTTGTTCTGCTTTCTCTGATTGCTTTAGGTGTAAGGTTAGGTTGTTTATTTGAGAATTTTCTTGTTTCTTGAGGTAGGCATGTATTGCTATAAACTTCCCTCTTAGAAGCGCTTTTGCTGCATCTCTTAGGTTTTGGGCCATCATGTTTTCATTGTCATTTATTTCTAGGTATTTTTTGATTTCATCTTTGATTTCTTCAGTGATCTCTTGGTTACTTAGTAATGTACTGTTTAGCTTCCATTTGTTCGTATTTTTTACAGGTTTTTTCCTGTAATTGATATGTAGTCTCACAGCATGTGGTTGGAAAAGATACTTGATACAATTTCAATTTTCTTAAATTTACCAAGGCTTGATTTGTGACCCAAGATATGATCTATCCTGGAGAATGTTACATGGGCACACATTGAGAAGAATGTGTATTCTGTTGTTTATGGATGGAATGTCCTATAAGTATCAATTAAGTCCATCATGTTTAATGTGTCATTTAAAGCCTGTATTTCCTTATTTATTTTCATTTTGGATGAAATGAATTTTGGATGAATTCTGTCTATTGGTGAAAGTGGGGTGTTAAAGTCCCCTACTATTATTGTGTTACTGTTGATTTCCCCTTTTATGGCTATTAGCATTTGCCTTATGTATTGAGGTGCTCCAATGTTGGGTGCGTCAATATTTATGATTGTTATATTTTCTTCTTGGATTGGTCCTTTCATCATTATGTAGTGTCCTTCTTTGTCTCTGGTAATAGTCTTTATTTTAAAGTCTATTGTGTCTGTTATGAGCATTGCTACTCCTGTTTTCTTTTGATATCCATTTGCATAGAATATCTTTTCCCATCCCCTCACTTTCAGTCTTTATGTGTCCCTAGGTCTGAAGTGGGTCTCTTGTAGACAGCATATATACGGATCTTGTTTTTGTATCCATTCAGCCAGTCTATGTCTTTTGGTTGTAGCATTTAATCAATTTACATTTAAGGTAGTTATTGATATGTATGTTACTATTACCATTTTCTTAATTGTTTTGGGTTTGTTACTGTAGGTCTTTTCCTTCTGTTGTGTTTCCTGCCTAGAGAAGTTCCTTTAGCATTTTTTGTAAAGCTGGTTTGGTGGTGCTGAATTCTCTTAGCCTTTGCTTGTCTGTATAGGTTTTAATTTCTCTGTCGAATCTGAATGAAACCCTTGCTGGGTAGAGAAATCTTTGTTGTAGGTTTTCCCCTTTCATCAATTTAAATATGCCCTGCCACTCCCTTCTGGCTTGCAGAGTTTCTGCTGAAAGATCAGCTGTTAAACTTATGGGGATTCCCTTGTATGTTATTTGTTGTTTTTCCCTTGCTGCTTTTAACATTTTTTCTTTGTATTTAATTTTTGATAGTTTGATTAATATGTGTCTTGGCATGTTTCTCCTTGGATTTATACTGTATGGGACTCTTTGTGCTTCGTGGACTTGATTAACTATTTCCTTTCCCATATTAGGGAAGTTTTCAACTATGATCTCTTCAAATATTTCCTCAGTCCCTGTCTTTTTCTATTCTTCTTCTGGGAACCCTATAATTTGAATGTTGGTGCATTTACTGTTGTCCCAAAGGTCTCTGAGACTGTCCTTATTTCTTTTCCTTCTTTTTCTTTATTCTGCTCTGTGGTAGTTATTTCCACTATTTTATCTTCCAGGTCACTTATCTGTTCTTCTGCCTCAATTATTCTGCTATTGATTCCTTCTAGAGAATTTTAAATTTCATTTATTGTGTTGTTCATCATTGTTTCTTTGCTCCTTAGTTCTAGGTCCTTGTTAAACGTTTCTTGTATTTTCTCCATTCTATTTCCAAGATTTTGGATCATCTTTACTATCATTACTCTGAATTCTTTTTCAGGTAGACTGTCTATTTCCTCTTTGTTTGTTTGTTCTGCTGGGTTTTTACTTTGCTCCTTCAACTGCTGTGTGTTTCTTTGTCTTCTCATTTTGCTTAACTTACTGTGTTTGGGGTCTCCTTTTCGCAGGCTGCAGGTTCGTAGTTCCCGTTGTTTATGGTGTCTGCCCCCAGTACATAAGGTTGGTTCAGTGGTTGTGTAAGCTTCCTGGTGGAGGGGACTGGTGCCTGTGTTCCAGTGGATGAGGCTGGATCTTGTCTTTCTGGTGGGCAGGACCATGTCCGGTGGTGTATTTTGGGGTGTCTGGAACTTATTATGATTTTAGGCAGCCTCTCTGCCAATGGGTGGGGTTGTTTTCCTGTCTTGCTTGTTTTTTGGCATGGGGTGTCCAGCACTGGAGCTTTCTGGTCGTTGAGTGGAGCTGGGTCTTAGCGTTGTGATGGAGATCTCTGGGGGAGCTCTTGCTGATTGATATTACATGGGGCCAGGAGGCCTCTGGTGGTCCAATGTCCTGAACTCTGCTCCCACCTCAGAGGCTCAGGTGTGGCATCCAGGTGGTGTACCAAGACCCTGTCCGCCACATGGCAGTCAGTTTACATCTTAGCACCCAATTCCTAACAAAATCGACACTTTTTTTTTGCGGTACATGGGCCTCTCACTGTTGTGGCCTCTCCCGTTGTGGAGCACAGGCTCCGGATGCGCAGGCTCAGCGGCCATGGCTCACGGGCCTAGCTGCTCCGTGGCATGGGGGATCTTCCCGGCCTGGGGCACGGACCCATGACCCCTGCATCGGCAGGCGGACTCTTAACCACTGCACCACCAAGGAAGCCCCAAAATCGACACTTTTTGATTCTCTCTTCCATGATTGGCTTCCAGGATCTACAAAGCTCCAACCATGTAGCTCCAACCTTCCTCTCACATGGAAGAGAGTGCAGCTTTACAGTTGATGTTAAATTCATGCATCAAATAATTACTATGCATTTACTATGTTCCAGTAACATAAGGCAACAGAGGGGGACAAAGTAGATAACATAGAAACTGTCCACAATATGTTCCTAATCCATTGAGAGAGAAAACATTTTGAAACCAATCAAGATGTGCTTGTTTTGTTATAAATTTTGTAAGCAAATAACTATGAACACATGGTTGGGTGAGATTGGTTTTCCTTTTCACTCCCCAAATTATAAGATTTAATAATCCTCCAAAATGTGGTAGAGTATACACAGGTTTAAAGTTGGAGAGCTCTGGATTAACATTTCACTTCTGTCACTTTTTAACATGTGAATTAGCTATGTTATTTAACCTCTTGGAGTCTATTTCCTCATCCTTAAAATGGGTATAAGCATTGAACCTTGTCGATAGGACTATGCTTAGCACAGTGCCCTATACCTGGTAAATTCTTAGTGAAATGAGTATATAGTGATTTAAAAGAAGAGGTAAAGAAGCTTCTGGCCCTTGTTTTGTTGCATTGTATTTTAAGAGGTCAACCTCTGTTGATACTATGTATAAAATAGATAACTAATGAGAACCTACTGTGTAGAACAGGGAACTCTACTCAATGCTCTCTGGTGACCTAAATGAGAAGGAAATCAAAAAAGATGGGATATATGTATACATATAGCTGATTCACTTTGCTGTACCGTATAAACTAACACAATATTGTAAAGCAGCTATACTTCATTAAAAAAAAAAAGAGGTCAACCTGAATCTTGCAAAGCCATCTGTATATCCTCTTATTGAATAAATGCCTCTGTTATCCATCACACTCTCATCACTTGTGACCAGGTGTGTATTTGGACCCTCTATTTTAGCAGTGAATTCTTAGAATGTTCCCAGTGTGCATCTGGCATTAATCCTAGGAAGTGACAGATACTTAGAACAAATTATGCAAGATTGAAAGTGCCATTTGTTCAGCTATTAAACCAATGAAATGACATTTTGTCACGAAAAAAACAAACAAAGAAACAAAAAATCACCATGTTCAGTAAGGCAAAGATCTGTATAAGATAAACATCTTTTCTCTCTGTCCAGGGATAATAAAATAGTAGCTTCATGTCATCAATATTTGAAGATGCTTTGAAATGTGTTTAAGTTAGAAATATAGACAACATCTGAAATTGTATTTTCATCTCTAATTTATCCTTTTAATTCTTCTTTTGTAAAATCCTTGTCTCCTAACAGCTGTTGAAACAAAGAACAAAGGATTTGCTTTGACTTAAATATATTATATATTCCTAATTCCCCTCTCAATGTCAAAATGAGTTCAGTAAGACAATATGCTAAATGTAAGAAAAAATTGCTCTAAATTTTTGGGACAAGGTGAGCCAAAAAATCTGTTATTCTTATTTAAAGAATAAGGCACTGAGGCCAAAAAAAAAAAAAAAAAGAGTCTCCATTGATGTTGTTTCACATTCCCTCTACCTACAGCTCAGAGGGCAGGTAAGATTTATTTAAGGTCATTTCAGAGTATCATATTAGGGCATATCATAAGGATAATGTTTTTTTAATGCAAATTCTAGGATGTTCTTCCATATGGAGAACATTGAGTGAAACTGGGCTTTGATCATTGTCTGATTTCTGCTTCTTGACTCTCCCAGCTACTCAACATCAGATACATGGAGATGATATATGAGAGAGGAGAGAGAGGCTATAATTCTTAATCATTCTTCTAGAGCCTCTCCCCAGGTCAGGAAGAATTGGAGGGATTTGGGCTGGAGGACAGAGAGGCAACATGCAGACATGTTTAGAATCAGCCCTTCCCTTGGACCCAGGTGTATTTCCTTGAGTCTTAGCCTTAGCTCTCTCCCTTCCTGTGGAGAGAAATACCCAGCAGAACCAACTATACAGGGGATCCTCATGTACCAGACTGAGATGAGTTTACCCTGGACTCAAGCTGGGGCCTTGCTACTTCAATTACCCCGTCTGCCATTTCATACTGAAACTATGTTCTTGTGTTCCATCTCCTACTATAAAGGTCATGAACTGTGCTTGTCATCTCTGTGTCCACTGGGCATTGAACCAGGTCAGGCATGTTGTGGGTACCTGGTAAATATTTGTTGAACATCTGAACAGATGCATGCATCCATCCATGCCTGGATGGATAAATCAATGGTGGAATTCAGAAGATAACAAAGTATGCATTAGTAAGTACTAGTCATGCACAAACTATGTTGTCCTTGAATATAAACAGGTGTTCCAGGGAAGAAACAATATTGCAACAATTATAATTTTCTAACATTTTCCACTTGCATTATTATCACTAGTAATACCACTACTTCTACTACTAGTTATCCTTAGAACTTAAAGATACCAGGTACCAGATAGTTTAAAGACAGAAAGTGCCCCTATGATTCCATCCTATTTGAAATGTTTGTACAGAAACAGAGTACTAAGAACATGGAAGCATATGTAGTTCTTTATAACGGTGAAATTCCCTCTTTTGCCGGAAGTGCTAAGGTTTGGCCTATGGAATATCATTTTGTTAATGGCAACTGTTATCAGCAATAGATAAATGTATAACACTCAGAAGCATTGGAGGATAAAATTGCAAACTCAACGTCTAAACACACAGAAAAATTATTATCTCATTACTGGTCAGGTCAGTTTTGTGCACATTATTTTTAATTATTTGTATTTTTTTCCCAGGGACAACAAATAAAATTCTGCTGCAATGGAAATCACTGTAATATGATAACACTCTTGTGTTTTCCTTGTGGCTTTTTTTTTTTAACCTTTTGAACTGCAAAGCTATTGCCATAATGTACGATAGCAAGAGGCTCCTAGGACTTGCATCCCTGACATCATACTTCCCCTTGGACGGGCGCAAGACACTGTATCTGAAGCGGTTCTATTTATCTGGAAATAGGAGTAGAAGGGGTCACGAGCAACTCCAAAGTTCTTGTATCTTGCTCAGTTAACTAGGAGTAGAAGTTTTCAGTCAATGTCAAAGTGGTAGTGCTCTGCAAAGGCAATTAAATGTCATTTAAAATCAAAAGACTCAAATATGATTATTTTTACTACTATTTGTTGAGATCGTGATTTCCTTAAACCTTACTCTTTTCCTTTATAATATTAGTTGATAATAAATTTTACCATACAACGTGTCTGTAGGAAACAGGTGAAAGAATATATTTAGTACTGTCAGTGTTTAGTGAGATTGATATCTCATTCAACATATGCCATAGTTAACAAGTTCCCTTGTATCTGTTATTCTACAGCCTTATTGATGATGCTTAAAAGAAAAAAAAAAAGAGATCATGTATCTGGTTTAAAAGCAGTAGGGAAATGTAGTCCAATAGTTTCCTTCTTTTAGCCTTATCCTGCTACCAGAAGCAACTCTCCCGCCCAACAAATTTTTACTTTTTGGTTCATTTAGCTTTTTATATTGGTATTTACCTCCATACATCTAAATAATACGTGCACCCTGTTATTTTCCAACTAGTCAGATTTGTTTTCCTCTTATTTTAGATGTGGATTGAGTTCTTTCACACTTCTGCCCTTTCTCCCTTCTACCATATAAATTATGTCTCAATTTTCAGATACATATTTCACTGTTATTGCTATATCTATATAAAAAGTATTCATTACTGAGCCAAGAAATATATTGACCTAATTGTCTGTTTTGAACCACTGTTTTTGTTTTGATTATTAATAACTGTCTCATTTTTAAAACTATTTTTCTGTAAAAATCCAAGTGTTTCCACATTTTCCCAGGGCTCTTTAAAAATGCCTTTCAATACAATTCATTAAACAGCCAAGAAGGCAGACAATTTATTCATGGTTTTTTTTTTTCTTTTTTGTTTTCCCTGAAGATCTCCATCTAGATGCCCACGGTCCCCTGCCTCAGCCAATACTGGTTGCTTCCCAGACCTACTGTGCAGCTGCCATCTTGGAATTCCTCCTCCCTTCTCTTCAACATTGGTTTTCTCATCAGACAATCCCCTTGTATTTATTTTTCCTCAATATATTTCCTAATTTTGGAAGAGTTAATCCTTTGATAAGTTCTTGAAAACTGTGCATGACATGGAAAAGGAATGTGTTGTAAACTTAAAATGAAGTTGAGTGAGAAGCTATGCCCCTGGGAGGATACAGATGAAGTGTAAATGATGGTGTTCTACTTGAAGAATGGAAAGGGACTCTCTGAGCATCCAGTCCACACTTCTCATTAGATCACAAGGGGAGAATGATCAAAAGGAAGTTAGTAGCAAAGCCAGAACTAGAACTGCCAACCCCCAATTAACAGCCAAGTTTTTCACACACACACCGTCAGGATGTGTGCTCCATAACTTTTGTGCTTTTTTCAGTTTTCAATCCTTGCAAAGATACTGTGCTATGTGCCTCACTATGACTATAACAATTTTACAGGTGAAGAAATGGGGAAAAGAATAACGTAAATTGATCAAACTGTATAACTAGTAAGTAGCAGATTATGACTTCCAAAAATGCACGTGCACACACACACACACACACACACACACACACACACACAGATGAGATCTGCATTTAAATATTTACTGTTTCTAAAAGCCCATTTCTATTAATGAGCTTAAAACATAAAAATTAAGTAACCAAGGACATCTTTTTAAATGTTTCATGAGTTTTCCTTTGTTCAAAATTGGTAATAGTACTAGTGACACTGTGCGATTACTGCTGAGCTCAGAAGCTCAGCTTTCTCTAAAGGTCAGCTAGAAATTTTCAAAAGGGCAAAGCTGATTCCATGCACGCAATGCTTGTGCAGGAGGATATTAGTGATGGCTTTCTGAATTGTTTCTCTCCTTAAATGAGCCAGTGTTCAAGGTACTTCAAATTCCTAATCTGTCTCCTTTTTTAAAGCCACATTGAGTACAATATTTTTTTTTTTTTACAATTTAAGGTGAATAGTATTGTCCCTATAAAGCTGAAACATTAACATAATAGTTATTGGAATTTCCTGAGCAATGTTGATACAGTATGAACATTACCCAGTGAAATAAAAATACATTAAGGCGTAGAAACTAAATTCACTTTCATTTGTTCAACAAATATATCCTGAATGTCTTCATGCCTGCCAACCTTGTTGATATCCAGCTACACAGATGAGCAAGCTACCCCGTCTTTAAAGGCAGGCAACAATTACAAAACAAATGTTTAAGCCAATAACTTAAATGCATTGTGAGAATTATGATAATTGGTTTATAAAGCACCATGTGATAGAGAACAATATCCAATATGTACAACTAGGAAGTACAAAATAGGAATAAAGAAGAATTTACACAGTTTAGTTTGATTAACAAATTAAAGGATAATCACTTAAATGTATTTGCTTAGATTATTTCTCTTGGGTTTACAGGAAGCTATTGAAAGATTGTATATGGAATACAGATTAAGGAATTTGGGATAAGAGATTTGCTTTTCACTGTGCATAATTTTATGCCAATTGCTAAAAAGCACCATTTGCCTAAGATGAAAGATGGACATTTAAGTTAGTTTTAGGGATTCAAGAAGTCTTTGTAGAATATGTGTCACCTGAATTCAGTTGTCATACATGAAGAAGAAAAACAAGGTAACGAAGTAAAGAAGGGTTTTCGAGATAATGGGAAAAATACGGCATAAATGTCAGAAGTGGGAACTATTAGTCTTACTTTATTACCAGGGGATGAGGCAAGTCCTGGTGAGAGTGAAGCAGCCGTGAGAACCAGAGCTGCATTGGGCAAGCTTTCCGTATTCTGTTAAGACCTTGCAGTTCATGATGAAGAATGAAAACTGCATGCCCGGGGATGGCAGCACTCACCAGGAAAGACTTCCACTGATTCAAAAGAGTAATGAATTTTTCCAGGAAATTCACTTTGTAAGAAGTTCTGTATGTGGTAATGCCTTTTTAGGATTAAAACGCATATATTATATTATGGTGTTTGTTAGTAGAATAATTTGATTTCATTTTCAGTCATATGATAGACTAGATTCCTGAAAAACTAACCACTCCAGCATTCTTAAAATATTGGAAAAACAACAAAAATGCACTGAATTGCTTAGTTGAATTTACTAGAAATTAAGGGAAATCCCCAAGGGCCAAACTTTCAGCAGAAGCTGAAAACCACAGTGGCATGCTGCCTTTGATACTTTAGCTATCCTGAGGGCATTAGTCAATTCTGATCCAAGGAGCCTCAAGGGAGAAATGGACATAACGACTGACCAGACAAGGTCAAGTATTAACACTGAGACACTTTTAAGGGTTAAAACTTCAGTGAAGAGCAAACAAAAATGTGTGTGTGTGTGTGTGTGTGTGTGTGTGTGTGTGTGTATGTATGTGTCTGTGTGTTTGACTCAGGGCTCTGGGAATAAAACAACAAAATTCTTCCCTGAGAAGTAATTCCATCAGGTTTTCCCTTGCTACTTACCTGTGGGGAGGGCATCAGAAGGAGGATGAAAAGAGAATCAACATATACTGCAGAGTCTGTAAGTGGCCACTGAAACCTAGGGATTGCAGGAAACACCTCAGCCCTGTCTCTACCAGTTGGGTCAATAAGCATAGGGTACATGCCAGCCAACTGATTTTCACAAATTGCATAGGTGACACTAAGAGAAGAATGAGAACCACCCCCAAATATACTGCTTTTGAAACAAGCTGTGTTTCTAGTGCTCACTTCCAATAAAATCTCCTTGCCTGAGTCTGTACATTTTCTGCCACCCTGTTAATCCATGTCTCCAATAAATTTATATCACTGGTTTCTGGGACTTTAAACAGAATTATAAATGGTCCCTGAGATTTTGAATTTTTTAGATATCAGTATATAGCACAAATTAAAATGTGGGAAGAGAAAGAGTGGGTACACCTGATTTCTATTTGAGGTAAGTAAGGAGACATAGCACATGTAACATTTTTGATGGTGAACATTGAGATTCGGTTCCAGATAAAGGATAGGTTATTTTTTTCTTTGTGTCTTCCATTTTACTTATTTATTTTTATTACATTTATTTATTTAGGCCTGGATTAAAAAAAATATTTTTAATGTTTATTATTATTTTTTGGCCACACCATGTGGCATGTGGGATCTTAGTTCCCTGACCAGGGATCCAACCCATGCCCCCTGCAGTGGAAGCATGGAGCCCTAACCACTGAACCGTCAGGGAATTCCCTATTTAGGCCTTGATGTTTATAAATACTGAAGTTCATTGATATGACTTTGTATTCTCCCTCAGTCATCATCAATGATTTCTCCTGCTTTTCATTAAAAGGCTTTGCAGTTATTGTAAATCACAGTTGCTCCATGCAGGCAATGCCCTACTAAAACTGGCAATGTACTTTTCTTAAGATAAGGAAGAAGTTCTTGAGGACCTGATGACACTTTATTTAATCAGGGCACACCAAATGTAGGCACCATTCAATTTCTTGGGTTTCTCCTTTACAAGGTATCATTTACAAGTCCAGACAGGGTAACTAAAATCCAATTCCCAAGTTATTCAGAAGAGGGTGAAAGACAGAAGTAGAGTTAAGCACCATGCCCAAAGTCACAAATTAAGGAGACACGCCCCAGCTGGGTATACCCCTAAGACATGGAGCAGAAGCTGTAAGAAACTTCTGAAATCTCCTGGGTTCTGCACCCGGTTCTGTTTAAATAATATGAGTATTATTTACTCATATTATTTACATTATTTACTCATATTATTTACCCACATCCAAAGTGGGCCATTTCTGACAGTGAAAAAGGGCCCTATTAATAGACTTGGGGGTAAAAACTCATAAACCAGGACTGTTCCAGCAAAGTCCAATATGTGTTGATCATACATGTGTAACACTAGGCCACCCCTTGGAGGGCTTCAGAGCTTGTTCTGATGCCAATTAATATCCCTCCACACTTTGCCAGTTTCTCAGGTCATATTTGCTCCTAGAATTGTGTCCTGTAATGCCCTAGACAAACTTGGAAAGCTTGTTTCCCCAAAGGCCAACATTTCTACATGCTCTAAATTATTTTCTACCAAAAAGAAGGTAGGCTTTCTTGCCAAATAACTAGGATGAGAAAGCATGAACCCTCTATCACTGGGGGAAAATGAGAACTTTCAGAAATAGAATAATTTATTTCATGCATAAAGTCAACAAATTAGTTCCAAAGGCATATGAAAAATCCGTGCACAGTTCCTATAATCTCAGAGACAGATCCTCACTATCCACAGAGAACTTCAGCAGAAGGGATGACAAAACAGACCCAGGATTCCCAGTTGTGTCTTTCCCTTTCACAAAGTAACATTTCATAATATTAACTCTTCATGGTTCTGCTGAGGAAATCTGACAGGTGCTTCTTTAAGGCTGGCAAATGAAAACTACTGTTTTCCTTCCCTAAAAAGTTCTAAGGAGGAAACAAGTGAAGGAGCTGGAATGATCAATCTCCATTCACCACTTGGCTCCCAAAATCTGAGCTAGTCTCCCAGCCACCACTTTGGTTATATACATTTCCCCTTTGCTCCAAGTTTGGTAAATGTCTGGGAATTAAATAATTTCAGTGCAGCAATAATGTTTCCATTTTTGTGAGCCCAGAATATATAATCACTAATGAGAGCCATCAACAACACAAAATGACTACAATGAATCATATTTTCAGACATTAAAAAAAAAACAAAACTCTGATGTTGTGGATAACTGCTGTAGCTCTATCATCAGAAAATGTAGAATTCCTTTTGGAGTTCTAAAACACTGAATGTAGTTTTCATAGCTCCATCACTACTTTGAAGTATTTTAGGAAGCAGGGGACCCCTGCTTTTAATAACCTATTGAGACCAGTGTCTTCTTTTGAGAGATAAAAGAAGTGAATTTCAGGGAGCAAAGGAATAGTCTCACTCAATGTCAGGCTCCTAGTAAGGATCAGAGTCAGAACTGGAGGCTGGGTCAGGCTGAGTCCCTGGTACTTTGCATTCATATCAGCCTTTTCGCCCTCATAATGGTCTTTGTCACTCTGATACCTGCCAGTATTTCTAATTTTAGTATCACTGTTTTTCTTCTAAATATGCAATCCTTTAATCTATTGAGTCTCATATGGTAATACTGACCTTCTTTTGGCCTCTGTATCATCTGGCCTTAGTTTTTCTGTGTGTATTATGTTGGCCTCTTTTTACCCTTTATTTATAAATGCATTTATATAGTTTAACCTTTGACAACATGCCTGTTAAATACAGCAGGCTTAAGAAAATGTCTCTGTTCTTTCTTATTTCCCTTTACATTTCCCTATATTTATAAACTTAGAATAAAAGCTATTAAGTGCAAAAAAAAATTTAAATGAAATAGTAGCAGAAGAATAGATGTTTTTAAGCCCTGTCGTAACACTACAATGGTCAAGTCCACATTTTAAAGAGAGTAAAACTGAGAGTCATATAGGAGATGCTTTAGAAATTCTCCCTGGATTTTGGCAACAGTCTTCTAGCTGGTTTCTTGGCCAGCAGCCACTATCTCTTCCATTTCATTTCCATCCAACTGCTGAATTGATCTTCCTAAAATGCAAAATGCATCATTTCATTTACTAGTCTAAATGCCTTCTGTGACTTCTTATTGCTCAGAGAAGAAAAGGTGAATTTACTAACTTTGAGGTCCTTCTACACTCTGCCTTGCTCTTACCTTTCTACTCTTGCTGCCTGTCTCTGGACCCTGACAAAGACACAGATGATGCTTCAGGAAAAAAAAAAAAAAATCCCAAAATACACCATGACTCCCTCAGTGACTCTGCACACACTATTTCTTCTGCCTCAAATTTATCTCATTTTTTGACTAAGAATTTTTTTCACTCTGTGAGATCAAATTCAGATTTTAGAAATTCTAAAAAGTCTTCTCCAGTTATGTATTCTTCCTTTCCCTAGTCATACATTCACTCAAAAAACATTGTGTGTTTTCTAGGCCCCAGACCCTCTTTGAGAGGTCAGAGAGAACATGCTGAGAAACACAGAAAAATTGTCTCCCCTCATGACACATTCTAGAGCATAGAAAAAATAGAAAATGAACAAATAAATAAGCAATACATTTTAAAATAGTGATAAGTGCAATGAAAAAGTAAGAGCAGGGTAACAGTCAAAAATACCAGGGAAGAGTGAGGCGTACCATAAACTTGATTGTTAAGGAGATGTCTCTTAGGAAATGATCCTTGAATGAGCAAATGGAGATGAATTGCACAGGCAGAGGTTCAAATATATAGAAAAAAATACAAAGGATCTAAGTGTGACCAAGTTTGTTAAGCTAATGAACAATGACAGAAAGAATATTTTGATTAGAATGTGGTAAGCCAATGGAAACTGATATCTTGCCCTCCAGGAGGTAAAAAAATATGTATCGGTACATGTTCCTCCTTCAGTGTTCTTATAACAATTTTATATAATATTATTAAACCATTTTTCATATTTATTTTGCTTTGTATGCTTAAATATCTAAGTTCCCTATTAGATTGTGAGATAAAAGTATAGTTATAGTTCATAAGAGTATAGTTTATACATTTTATCTTATTCCCCTGTACCTAGAATGGCCTGAGAAAACACATAGGGTGTGTAGACTAATCTATTCATTCATTTATGTATTTCTTTATTCCATAATTGTTTATTGAGAGCCCAACAGGTAGCAGGTACCATGTAAAGACACCAGAAATAAACAGATGAGTGAAGGTTATCACAGTCGCTGCCTTAATTATCGAATTTACAATTTTATAGGAGACTCACCAAATAACTACACTGATTAATATAAAGTTAAAATCACAGTAGGTAACGTAAAGGAGATACATGTCATAGTCAGACAATCAGGGACAATGTCTCTGAAGAGATGAAGTCTAGGCTACAACCTAAAGGATGAACAGGGTCTTATTACATGAAAATTGAGGCTGAAAGAAGAACTTAAGTAAAGGCTAGATGTGGAGGCCAAGATTCAAGGCACTGAAAGAGAGCTAACTTTGCATACCATGTAAAGGATTTTGGCTTTTACCCTAAGAACAATGGTAAGTCATTTGTTTCATCTCAAGTAATTACCCAAGTATTAACTAATTCAGCTTAGTGAGGGCCCACTTTATGGCAAATCTGTCTTAATGCCCTTACCCTCTTCTACAACCATAAGGTATTTAAAAATAACGAGTCAAAGTGATCTCCTTGACTAGAAGATGGCATAAATGGCCTTCCCTACTGGATTGCTGTTTACTTTCCCAGGATGACTGTCCAGCTGCTCTCATCTATAGAGAGAGTTCATGTGCTCATGTCACTCGTGGCTTTTATTGCCCCCAAATATGAATGCTATCACTTGTCTTTGTACCTTTGAACCTCTGTGCATTTGTGCTGCCACACATGAATGAATTCTTGATGGGAGGAACAATACCCTGGCTTACAACAAGAGATCAGGAATCTTTTTAAGGGTCATGTGTACAGGATTTATGATCTGAGGTTATCAATGACCATCATCGGATATCTGCCTTGCCCAATGAGAAATTATTACTAGTCTAGGTCTGGATACAAGGCTTTGTGATACACCTGCAAGGTTTTCTCCTTCATTTTAAAAATGTTTTGATAAAACTGGCATAAAAAGGAAATACATGATCCCTGCCAATCATAATTAAAAGTTATGATCCTGCTAGTGTCTTAGTAACAGGACTCAAGGTTTGGAAGACTGTCTATCTCTAGCGCAAATCAGCCTACGTCTTGCATACAGTTTATACAGTCAGACATACACAAAGCCTCTAAGAAATAATTTAAATATATTGCAAGAAAAAAACAGATGAAAATGAATCAAGAATAATGTCACATACTGGGCACAATGTTCTAGTTTTATTATGGCAATAGTCAGGACTTCTCCACAAGATGTGGTTGTTTTATTAGACCCTGCTGACCACTAACTGACAAAACTAGAGAAATGCCCATGGAAGAATACAAGCAAAAAAAGAAGAGGCAAAAAGAAAGAAAAATCACAGAATATATCCTTTTGATTTGTCTTTCCTTTTCTCTGAGCACAGACAGATTTTTCATTTGTCAGAAGCTGTACGTATGTGAGGAATAGAATCCTGCATGTCTTTATTCATTACAATGGGGTTTTGCAGCCTTGGAACTATTGACATTTGGGGCCAAATAATTTGTTGTTGGGGGCTGCCCTGTGCATAATATCATTTTTATCAGCATCTCTAACCACTACCCAATAGGTGCCACTAGCATCTTTCTGCCCCCTAGTTGTGACAATCAAAAAGATCTTCATACATTGCCAAATGTTCCCTGGGGTCAACAGGAAGAACCACTACATTACAAAATGAATTAGGGGGTCTGATGTGAACAAAGAAATGTACTAAATAATTCATTTTCCCATATTCTCTATGCCTTTATCTTTGTATCTATGTATGAAGCACAGGAGACTGTATATGTGTATCTCGCAGATGCAATTCTTACATTATCTCATTCAATCCTCCCAAATATTCTTTAAGCAGAATGCATCCTCCTACATTCAATTCATGCTGAAACTAAGGTTCAGAGAAATTAAATTACTTGGTTAAATATAAACTATAATAGGAAGAGTCAAGATAAAACTCAATACTCTCATATAAAACTTTAACAAACTGTGAACACTTTGATTAAATATAATCAAATGTGATATCTAAGTTTTACAACTTTTAAGTTTTACAACTTTTTTACGACTTATCCTTTTACATTCCAAGTCAACTCTACACACAATAAAAGTCTCTCGTGCACATAAAGTATTGAATATATTTTTAAAGCTCTTTCAGGTTATGTTTTCCTTATAACCCTCAAAACAACCCTGTAACAGCATAGCAGGGGTTCTTATGCTCATTTCATAAGCTGTAGAAACTGAGGGTCAGGAACGTTAAATGACTTACCTAAGAACTTATAGTTTGTACGTGAGAGAAACTGGATTCATCTAATATATACATATGCACATATACATATGTGTGGATATATGTCTGAATATGACAAATTCAGATGACAACTGGATAGGTCTCTACATATTAATTTTGAGCTCATTTCACAGCAGCCCAGGATTCCAGGAAAGGGTAAAGGAATTTTTTGTTCTTCTTTACCTAGTAAGTATTAGAACTGTATTTGCTCATACACTTTTCTCTTAAAATTAGATTTCTCATTTCTTGATCATAGGGGAGGGAGGGAATGTGATTATCTTTGCTTCAATATAAATCATATTAAATGACCATAAATATACACAAACTCTAATCTAGAATTGAACATTTCATGGAGATGATAGAGGAGTATGGAGAAGAAGTGGGAGAAAAGTGTTGGGGTGAAGGATGAAAATAATCAACTAAGTATAATCTAGTAAGATTGGAAGGTTAACATTGAAATCTATGGGGGATATAGCCAGACCCTTGGGTGGGATACATGAGAGGAACTTCCATGGTTTGGCTCTAGAACAAATCCATTTGGCAGTATAAATCAAGGGAAAATTCAGAAACCAAAGAGTTTTCTTGGAGAAATATGCAGAAGTATTTAAATGGGAAAAGTCCAAGAGGGTTAACTAGGAGATTTACTGCAGGAGTACAAGCACGATCAATGCAGGGAGAGACTGAAATAATCCAGAATTTTACTTTTTTCACCTGAATTTTCAATCATTATTCAGTATTGTACCTTGAAGTTTAATGGGTACAACTACTTCACGTTTTAGGGAAGACTCTTCTATAAATGTCACTTAGTTGAAGGTGGTCACTGATACTGTTCCAATCTTCTATATCCTTACTGGTTTTCTATTTGTTCTATCAAATATTGAGAGATCAGTATGGGGATCTCTGATTATATTGTAGATTTGTCTATTTCTCTGTATAGCTTTATAATTTTTGATTCATGTATTTCGAAGCTCTGTTATTAGGTGTATAAATGTTTAGCAAAGAATTGGCTCCTTTATAATTATGAAATGAACTTCTTTGTGATAACGTTTGCTCTGAAATCTACTGATCTTAATATTATATAATAATACTTAACATTAATATCCACCTTTCCTTTGGTTAGTGTTAGAATGGTATGTCTTTTTCTGTTCTTTCATTTTAACCTATTTGTGTCCTTATAAAGAGTATTTCTTGCAGCCAGCATATAGTTGGGTATTGTTTTTAACCTATGGGCTATTTACTGTTTGCATTTAATTTAAATATTTATATGATTAATTTTATATCTATCAATTTATTATTTCTTTTTGTATATGCCCCCTCTGTTTAGGGTTTCTTTTCCCCTCTTTTTCTGCCTTCTTTTGGATTCATGCAATTTTTTTTTTTTCTGATTCCATTCTATCTCCATTTGGGGAGCTTATTAGCTATAACTCTTTGTTTGGTTATTTTAGTGGTTTCTTTTGGGTTTATAGCATCCATCCTAACCTTTCAAACATCTATCTTCAAGTGATATACCACTTCATGTCTAACATAAGAAATTTATAGTAGTATACTTATATTTCTCCCCTCCTGAAATTAGTGTTCTTGTTGTCATGTAATTTGCTTCTATATGTTATTATTTTTGTCTAAACAGTCAATTGTGTTTTAAAGAGATTTAAATAAAAGGGAACTAGCCTGTATTTTTACCCACGTAGTTATCTTTTCCAGTGTTCTTTGTTCCTTTGGCTAGAGGTAGATTTCCAAATGGTACAATTTTCTTCTGTCTGAAGGACATGTTTATAATGTTTCTTAGAATGTGAGCCTGTTGGTGATTAATTCTTTCAGCTCTTTTATGTCGGAAAAAGTATTTCTATTTTTATCGATTTTTTGCTGGAATAGAATTTTAGGTTTTATCTTTGTGTGTGTGTGTGTGCGTGTGTGTGTGTGTGTGTGTGTGTGTGCGTGCGCACAATGTGTGATTTTAAGATTTTCTCTTATAACTGGTTTTGAGAAATTTGACTATGATCTTCCTTGGTGTTACACTTGGAGTTTATTGAGCTTCTTGGATCTGTGCATTTTTAATTTTAATCAAATTTTTAAATTAGTCAGCCATTATTTTTTAAAATACATTTTTCTGTATACTGTCCGACTTCCAGAATAATAACTGCATGTATATTAGGTTAGTTTAACTTATTTCAAAACTCACCGGTAATATATATTTTTAAATTCTGTTTCTCTGTTTTCTTTTTTAAGAATAATTGTTATTGCTATGTCTTCAAATTCACTGTTGATTTTTTCTGAAATATCTAATCTTCATCTATGGCCATACCACCCTGAATGCACCCAATCTTGTCTGAAATAGCTAATCTTCCATAACTTCCAGCCACTGTATGTTTCTCCTCAGACATTATAATTTTCATCTGTAGAAATTTGATTTATCTTTTTTATATCTTCAATATCTCCACCTATCTTTGGGTTCATATAAAGTACAGTTATAATAACCATCTTCATGTTCTTCCCAGCTAAATCTAATACTTGTGTTACTTCTGGATCTCCTTCAATTAATTTATTTATCTTCTAATTATAGATTTCCTCTTTTTTTGCATGTCTGATAATCTTATTGTAAACTAAACATGATGGATTTTACTTTGTTGAGTGCTGGATGTTTCTCTATTCCCATATACATTATTAAGCCTAATTCTTGACATAGAATTAGGCTTAATAATAGTTCAGAAACTTGGAATCAGTTTGGTCCTTCTGGGTCTTACTTTTATTATTTCTTATGTAGAACTAGTCAATGCTCAGTGTAAGGCTATTTCCCTGTGTATTATAGCCAATGCCCCATGAATTATAAAGATACCTAATTTGGCTGCTGGGAACAAGCACTACTCTAAACCTCTATAAATGCCATGCTCTGTTAACTTTTATCTTTCTGGGTGGTCATTTCCCAGTTTCAGGTGGTCTCCTCTTGTGCGTGTGCTGATACACATTGGGGACCCTTGCAGATATGTGTACCTTTCTCTGTATGTAGCTCTCTCATCAGTTCCCCTGTCCTGTGAACTTTATCCATCACCAAATCCTATATTCTCCGCCCTGCCTCTTCAATTCAAGAGACAGCTGCGTGCTGCCTGGGTTTTACTGCCTGCACTGTTGTCTGGAAAGTTTCTCAAGGCAATAAGCTCGGCCAACAGCAGGGCTTTCTTGTTTGCTTGCCAACACTCAGGCCTGATGCATTTGTTGTCTGATGTCCTATGTCTTGAAAAACTTTTATTTCAACTATTTTATTTGTTTTATGATTGTTTCAGGTCAAAAGTAAATTCAGTCCCTGTTATATCATCTTTTAAAGATTATTTTTAATTTTTCTTTTTTTTGTTGTTGGTTGAGTTGGGTCTTCGTTGCTGTGTGTGGGCTTTCTCTAGATGTGGTGAGCGGGGGCTACTCTTCGTTGTGGTGCGTGGGCTTCTCATTGCAGTGGCTTCTTTCTTGTTGTGGCACGCAGGCCCTAGAGTGTGCTGGCTTCAGTAGTCGTGGCACACGGGCTTAGTTGCTCTATGGCACGTGGAATCTTCCCAGACCAGGGCTTGAACCCGTGTCCCCTGCCTTGGAAGGTGGATTCTTAAACCACTGAGCCACCAGTAGTCCTTGTTATATCATCTTTATTAGAAGCAGAAGTATCATCTGTCAGTTTCAGGTTCAAATGTCACCACCTCCGATAAGTCTTGCTATGAACTTTCCCTCTTTGTTTGCCTCATGTCACCATCTATTCCATCCCTTCTATAATTCCTTCATATTGACTCTCCCAAATTGTAATCATTTTTAAATTATTTGTTAAAATAATTAAATACTTGTTCTCTTTTTCCTCTCTTGACTATACAATTTCATTCATCACAGCATGGACTTCCAGAATCCCAGAAATTATGTGCATGGCACATAATAATTGCTCCTTAAATATTGGTTGAATAAATGAGTACATCTCAATCATGTTTTTCTCTCTCCGACTTGTATTTGCCTATCTTATTATTTAAAATTTAACATTCTATGCGTGCACTGTACACTGAGGAATTTTTCTGAGCAGAACACTGGGTTAAACAAAGAGGCAAATAGCATTTCCCTGGGCCTCTTCTTTGCAACAGAGTCACCCAGCTGGCAGATCTGCATTCAGAAGCAGGGTACAAAACTGAATACTTGTCCCTGGAAAGCTTTCTAGGTGTATACTGTATGAGTACCACCCTTGCTGCTGCCTTCCGTCCTGCGGCACTGCTCCCTGAATTGTGTACTTGAAACGGGTTTGCTTTAGTGGGAAGTAGAAAATAAGCAGGAGACTACTGAGAGGTAAACATGGCAAGGTAGACTCTTTTAGTAATGACACAGGAAGTGATATATGTCACCTCCTACTGTGACCTTTTTCTCCCTCCAGCAACACATATTACTCTGAAAAACGAACACAGTTAAAAGGAGAAAAAAATTGAGCCATCAACGTGGGACACTGTTTAGTGGCAAACAGCTTGTTTACGTCCCTTTCTCCAGCATGAAATGCTGCTAGACTTTTTGATTTAGTTCCCTTGCTTTCCTTTGAATCAGAGAACTCCAAATCTAGCGTTAATTTGGAGATAACCCTCTTCTCAAACTTCCTACATTTATTGAAATTACGCTATACTTAAATGGAGGGAGAGGAAGCAATAATTACTAAGCACTTACCAATTTCTAATGACCCTGATGTATCCTTTGATTTCGGGAGATAGAGACATGTGAAACAGATTTATGGAGGTCACAGTCTGATTGGATTAAATAGACTAGGTAGTGCTAAAAACTTGATGGACAAACAGATGTGATGTGATAAACAGACAAAGTATTAGAGGATGAGAACAGACATGCTATGGACTCTGAGGACACAGCATATAATAGCGGGGCCTGAAGAAAATATTGTATTGGAAATTGTTTAGTAACAATGGTTATATGGATACAGACACATTAAGAAAATCCTGATGTAGTAGAAATAGCGTGGGTCACAGGAGTCAGACAAATTTGGTCAGATGGGGAAACTAATACTCAGTGAAGTTAAGTATGATACCTGAGGTCACACAGCTGGTAAGTATAAGAGTAAGGATTTGAAGCCAGGTCTCTGAGATCTAAAAGGTGAGCCTCTTTGTTCTACCAGATTACCTGTAAATAGCAATATTTGTGTTTTTAAAAGAATTTCCTCTTTTTGTAATATAGCCTAGGTGATCAAGCTGTGTTAAATCAAATTCCTGGTGTTTATGTGGTCAGAACTATGTGCAGTTGAGTGACTTAAAAATCAACACCCAGAAGAGAGTGGACCTTTCTCCATGCTTCTTATACTGAGACTTCCATTAGCAAGTGATTTCCTTGCTCTTTAATTTAATGTTAACTCTGTTCAAGCAGAAAATAGATTTGAAGACAATGAAGAATGCAGCACTTTATTTTCCTAAGGTCTTCCCTGCACAGTAGACCTTGAACAAAACTAATTTTAGAAGGAGAGACAAACAACCAAGTTAATCTTCAAATGCAAAAATTTATTGTTTTCCCTAAATTATTTTACTAAGTATTGATTCCTTGATTCTTATTATTCGTCTTTAAATCACAAGGCTCAGTGTAGAATTTGCTTACATTCTGGTAACAAAATTCATAATCAAAAGGGAAGAGGAAAATAATCCCACCATGGTGCATGTAATTTTTCTGTCCAAGGGAACCTTGTAAATTGCTGATAAAAATAAATTGTAGTGAATGAGAAAATCATAAAAAGTAAAATATCAAAGGATTCTTAGTGATAACTTGGTCCAGTTATTATTTTTATTATTATTTTCCACTCCCAAGGTAGGGAAAGATTGGTTTTCTGAGAAGGAGTACTTTGATTGCAGTTTTTCCACATGGGTATCATGTTTTGGAAGATTTTTCAATGTAATAACATTACTGACAAATAATGGTTATACTGAAGTTGATCAATTTAGAAATGGGGAAATGTGCAGAGTTTGTGATCATTAGTAACAACAACAACCAAAACAATTCTCTGAGGTCCAAATTATTCTTGACCTTCAAGGAACCTAGAAAGTCTAAGGGAGTTTTTTCTATCGTTGGTTTTAGTGGGTTCTATGGCAGTGTATCCCATCAAAGGAAGCTGAAAGAATAAAAGACAGTTGAGCCCTTTTTAGAATAAAGAGAATAGAATAAAGTCAGGCTGAGACCAAATCGAACTTCAAGGCCATAGAAAGAAATCTCAGAAATACATTAAAATGGAACTGAGAATTAAGAGCATATGGAGGTCAGAGGTGTGTATAAGCTTAGAACAGAAGAAGATTGTGATTTAGCAAGATACCCGTGTAAAATCAATGGATTGCTCATTGCTGGTGTACCTTGACTACCTGGTGCTTCTTAAGTAAAATAGCTTTAATGTCTGGTGAGAAGGACAAATAGAAGCCTATAAAACACTTCCAATCTTTATATGTTTTTCTTGGGCTCCCAAATGTTTTAAAAATTACAAAAAAAATGTATCTTTTAGCCTTGATTTCCTGTACCTTCAGAAAAATTTGCAAGAAGCAGGATGATTTTACTATAATGGTATCAATTTTCAATACTCATATGGTGGCTTTGTAAGCAGATAGGGTAGGGGATCCCTGGAAAAAGAGAACTAGGCACAGCTTTCTTGACATAAAAGAAGCCATTTGTGGCCTAAGCCATTTTGTGGTCTAAGCCTGGCTCAGTGCTTGTTCTTGAATAGGTCTCAGTAATTAAGGATCTTAAGGGAAGGGAGGGAATGCAGGAACACAGGAAAAGCAGTTAAGAAACAAAAGTTCAGTGATAAAAACAGTCCTATTTCCTCCTCAAAGGATGTACATAGCAATCTGAGAGTTCTGCAGGAACTAGGGCCCCCAGGTGGAGGATGGTAACTACATGCTGACACCCCAGAATGGTCCAAATCTAAGGAATGATGATGTTCACCTTTTCTGACCCTCGTGACTTCAATCAACTAAAGCTTGGACTCTGTCAACCTTTGCCCAGATTCAATGCTTAATTCTCCTCTGCTCAAGCCCCTTCATGAATATATATGTATCTTTAGCTTAAAACTGCCCCAATTTTGCTGTTCATGGAGACACTGCTTTGGGAAAGATCGCCGGTGTTTGCCTTACTTGCTGCAAGTAATAAATCCTTCCTCCTCCCGCTCTTTGGCTTGATTGTGTCGTTTGGCTCTACACCCACCAAGAGGCGAACCCAGTTTTCGGGTAACATCTTCATCTTTGAAACAGCATAGAATGCATGCTTTCCAACTCAAAGTCTACAGTATTCTCTATTATCTTATAATAAGGTCACTTAACTCATTTATATAATTATATAATTTAATAATTTAAATAGTTTGTCTGGGCTCTGAGGCATTTAAGTTTGCCAATTAATTTAAATCGTTATGACATTTGAATTTTAAGGTAGTGTTTCTTAAGCTTTAAGGGGCACCTAGGACCTTGCTGAGGTGCAGACTGAGATTCAGTAGACTTGGCAATTCTAATCAATTTCCAGGTAATGTCAGTACTGATGGTACCCAGGCCATACTTTAAGTAATGAGAGCTTAAAGCAAATGTCTTCCTCTGGGACTGGAGAAAAGGGCTTATGTGAAACGAGTTTGTTTGGTAATGGGATACCAAGGAATAAGAGTACAAGGCAGGTAAGCGAAACAGAGAAGGCATGAAAGCCAATACAATCATATATTATCAAGTTGGCCGCCAGGATGGGTAATGTCAGGGAGGAAGAAATTTGCCTTCTAGGTTCTTCTGGCTGTTCTAAGAATTAAATTAGCATGAGAGAGATAAACAGGAGAAAATCAAACAAAAATTTAATGATATGTACACAAGGGAGAGACCCAGTAAATTGAGTAACTCACCAAAATGGCCAAAGCCCTCACCTTAAATACCATTCTCAGCTAAAGGCAAAAGAGGCTAAAGATGTTGAGGGTAGAGAGAGTCAGTTAAGGGAGGCTACAAAGAAAAGCACAGTAAACTAGGGCAAAGTCGTTATTCAGGTTTAAGTCAATGCCTTCTCCCTTGATAAGAGTATCTAGATTTAGTCAACTTCTTCTTCCTGGTACAGCAAGAGAGATTTCTCTTATAAATGTAAATATTTCCTAAAAAAAGGTAACTCCTACTTAGTTTTCAGAGTTTTTCCGATATCTGCTGTTTCTTAGAAAATAATCAGCTTAAAGCAATTAATATGCCAAAGAGACATATTTTGGGATGGCAAATTCTGCTCCCCTACGGTAACTAATGATAAATCCTACTGGGAACTCTTAAAGAGTTTTATGAAATACATATAACAATTTACTGCCTGAGGATAAAAGAGGGAATATTTACCCATCCAATCTTACTCCCTTTGGTCAAAAGATGCAATATGTTTTATTATGATTGGTTGGTGCCTTGAGACTGAGAGCTTGGCCACAAAGCTCATGTCTCTTTGAGACAAAAGACAGATGGTCCCTTGGCACTCTGCTACACTGCTTCCCCCAAAGCCAAGTCATGACTTTACCATTCTAATGGTGAAAGTATAGGCACACTCTTGGACAATAAGTGTCTGGGGAGAAGATAACTATTACTGCATTTTCACTTTCAGATTACTGGATGGCCTTTTAAGGGACCAGTAAAAGTCATTGTGGCTTTTTCCTCTCCTAGAATTTCTGTGGCCCTTCCAGTGACCTCTAGTTTATGAAGTGGTTGCTAGTTAGTAGAGAATCAGACCCAATTCCTCTTCCTACTGTTTAAGAGAAAACCATGTCCTACAGTAGACTAATTGTACAATACAAAGATCCCCTGCCAGACAGCTATAGAAGAAATCTCTCTTGTTTGGAGGTCCTTTAGCAATCTTGAAGATGCTATGGGGTGAGGCTATGTCTCTCTCTCTCCTAAGGGAGTCTAAGAGATTATCACCATTACCATAATATCGGCTATACAAAACAAGTACCTCTGGGCTCTAGGCAGCCCGTTTTTTTCACTTTTCTTATTATAGTTCTAAAATTTGAGTGGAATGACAACCTATTAAAACAGTGGCATTCCGCAGCTAATTAGAATGTTTCCAAAGCTTTAGATTATGCAATAAACATTCACATCAGAATTCACTGTCTTGCTCAGGTTAGGGCTGATAACTTGAATTCTCTGCTCAACTGTGATGCCTGCATTATTTTCCCCCTAGGGTGACAAAGGTTACTGAAACCTGGGGGGAGTTTTAAAGTGTCAGTAGCACACAGACAGCTTCACTCATGAATTCCTATCTGTTCTGGAGTTTGAGACTCAAAAACATTTGGGATTCAATGGAGCATCAAATTACCTACATTTGGCAAGAGGCCATATTGTGTAGAGGAAAGAGCTTTGGCCTAAGTCTGAGAATAAATTTTCTAGATTCTTGAGTTGAATTCCAGCTACTCTTCCAAACAAAAGTATGGCTTTAGACTTATTCCTTTGATGATAAAACTTCAGTTCCCACACATTAAAACAAGAAAAATATTATTATTCTCATTCCTATCTCAGGATTATGAAGGGAAACAAATGTTTTAGTTTTTGTCTATATCACACAATAGGTGTGAAGGTAACATGAAAAGATGGCAGGCACTTTATAGCCATAAAAGGACCACACAAAGGGTTGTTCTGGCAAATCACAAAGGTGACAATGTATGTTTTCAGTTCTTTCATTATACCCTATAACTGATATCACTTTCCTTTCAATGCCCTTTTTATTACATCATACTCACACTTCACTATTTCAAAAGGTCTTTTCACCCAGCTAGCTCTCTAGTAAGAAATCAATAATCCAAAAAAGCATTGATAATGCTGTTAATTATAATGATGATATAATGCATTGCATGTAAATATTACAATTTAAAAATAATATGAGTGGGAAAAAAAATAATATGTGTGGAATTCCCTGGCAGTATAGTGGTCAGCACTCTGTGCTTCCACTGCAGGGGGCACAGATTCGATCCCTGGTTGGGGAATTAAGATCCTGCATGTTGCATGGCATGGCCAAGAAAATTAAAAAAAATAAATACATTTTAAAAAATAAATAAAAATAATATGAGTATCTATTATTGCTAACAATGACCACATTAAAAAAAAAGCCTTCACTTTTCATTTTGTCCATGAAGCTCTAAAAGAACAGATCTCTTGATGTGACTCACATAGTAAGGTATGGTTAAAGAATTTGAACCAGGCATATAGGGCTCAAAACCCATTGCTCTTTCTATTATCACTATGATTGTTACCAAGACTGTCACCTCGTAATCATAACTCTGCCCCTCCCTAGAACAGAAGCCAATTACTCTTCTCTAAGTTTCAGGAAGAAGCTGCAAAGAGAAAAAACAAACAAACAAAAACAAGCAAACAAAAAATAACAAGAACTGCTTAGAACCAGCTAGGCCCAAGATGGTGGAAGATTTAACTTCCTGTAGACCCTGAGCCTCATTATACACTCACTGTAATACATTTACATGCTAAATGACACACCAAGACAGTTGATGATTGCTTTGACAACAACCGGAAAAGCCCAAACAACGACTGAAAAGATTTGCACTGGTTCCAGGTCCAAACCACAGCCCTATTCTCTAATAACACACGAATATTCCTTCAACTCTTTCCAAATCCCTCCCTTTTACTTCAACCTTCCTATATATTTGGTGTCTCCCCTCTGAAGTGGGTTGAGAAGTTGATTTGCAAACTAGGTTCCCCCTTCTCCATTCTTTGGGCATTGATTAAAGCTGCTGCTGTTCCAGTCTCGGCATCGGTTTCCTAATCCTAATGACAACAGGGGAGACATAAACAATCAAACAAGCAAAGTACACTAGAGGAAAAAGCCTCTAGCTGACCAAATTACAGTCCAATCCTGACAAAATCACATAAAACATCACACTAAAGGTTTATTTAACTCAGTTCTTATTACCTGATATGGCATATCTATCTTTCACCAAAATTATTACAAATCTTGTTAAAATGCAAGAAAAAACATAACCTGAAGAGACAAACCAAGAACCAGAATCAAATAAAACACAGATGTTGTAACTGTCAACATCAAACATGAAATTTAAAATAACTATGATTAATATGCTATAAGGGTCTAATGAAAACGTAGACAGCATGTAAGAAAGTTAGCAGATGGGGTATGCGTCCCTGAACAAAGAGAACCAGACCTAGCTTTCTTGACATAAGAGAAGCCATTTTGGGTCTAAGCCATTCTGTGATCTAAGCCTGGCCACAGTGCTTGTCCTTGAACACGTCTCAGTAATTAATGATCTTAAGGGAATAAAAGAATGCAGGAACAAACAACTGTTATTAGGCAAGAGAAGTAACAATAGGAAAGATAGTATATCAGGTGTAAAGACTCCCAGTTCTGTTTCAATGGTAAAGATTAGCCTAATGTTCTCAACCACCAGATTAACTGGAACCTAAGGGATGAAGATGTTGACCTCTTCTGACCCTCATGACTTCATTCAACTAAAGCTTGGACTCTGTCAAACCTTGACCCAATTTTATGCTGTATTCTCCTCTGCTCAAGCCCCTTCATGTATATGCATGTAACCTTAGCTTCAAACTGCCTCAATTTTGCTGTTCTGGGAGACACTGCTTTGGGGAAAATCTGTAGTGTTCCTTTTACTTGCTGCAAGTAATAAACCCTTCCTTCTCCCGATCTTTGGCTTGATATGTCTTTTGGCTCTACCCACTAAGAGAGGAACCCAGTTTTTCAGATGACAAAACTAGATGGGAAATATAAAATTATGTACCGCCGAGATAGAACTGTACAAAATTAAAAAAAAACAAAAAAATTAGAAATCAAAACAGTATAATAAAAATGAAGAATAACTTTGAGTTCATAAGTAAAATGGGTATAACTGAGGTTTGAATCAGAGATCTTAAGATAGGTCAATAGAAATCTCCCAAAATGAAATGCTAAAAAAATAAAGGATGAAGGAAAAAAAAAAAGAACAGAACATCTAAGACAATGGATGAATTTCAAAATGTGTAGCATACATGCAATTTAAATACTAAAAAGAGAAAAACAAATGTAGCAGAAGAAATATTTGAAGTAGTAATGACTGATAACTTTCCAAAATGAATGACAAGCACCAAACTACAGACTCAGGAAAAAAAAAAAAGGTAAAGAAAATTCACTTGGGTATTTCATATTATCATATTTAAATGATAGGAAACCAAAGACAAAGATAATATCTTGGAAAAAAATAAACCTACAGAGTCACAAGGATAACAAGTATATTGGATATGTTGTTAGAAACCATGCAAGAAAGAGGAATAAAATATTTGAAGTGTTAGAAAAAACCCTCACCAACCTAGGATTCAATACCAGTGAAATTATCCTTCAAAAGTGAGAGAAAAATAAAGTCTTTCTTAGATAAACAAAAACTGGGAATCCCCTAGTGATCCAGGGGTTAGGACTCCACGCTTCCACTGCAGGGGTCATGGGTTCCATCCCTGGTCAGAGAACTAAGATCCCGCATGCCACGTGGTACAGCCAAAACCAAAACCAAAACAAACAAAAGAACTGAAGAAATTAATCTCCAGCAGACTGTGCTGCTAAAATTATTTTAAAAAATTCTTCAGGGAGATTTTAAATAAAGAAGATCTGCAACTTGGATCTACAGCAAAAAAGATGAAGCATCAGAAAAGAATAACTGAAAGAAAAATAAAGTCATTTATTTTTCTTATTCTTATTTAAAATATAATTGTTTCTTTAATTTAATAATAGTAGCAATGTATAAGTGATATAAATGATATCAATGTCATATGGGTAAGAGAGAGGAGTTAAGAATACTCTTTTATAAGGCATCTGCACTATAGATAAAGTGGTATGATGTTATTAGAAGGTATATCTAGTTAAAAATATGTATTGCAAATTCTATGGTAATCACTAAATTTTTTAAGAAGAAACATATTGATATGCTAAGAAAGTAGATAAAATAGAATCATATAAACTGATAAGTTAAAAGCCAAAAAATAAAAAAGGCATAAAAAGATAGAAGTGGTAAAAAAAACAAAGACCGAGTGCAAAAAATAGAAAAAAAATTTAAAACTTGATAGATATTAATCTAAGCACATCAATCATCACTTTAAATGGGAATGTTCTAAACATATCAGTATAAAGGCAAAGATTCTCTATAAAAAAATAACAAGGAGCCAAATATATGTTATCTACAAGAAACCAACTTAAATATACAGACTCAGATAGGTTAAGAGTAGAGGAGAAAAGATATACCATGGTTACAGTAACAAAAATAAAGATGAAGCAGTCATTTACTTGCATACAAAGCATAGTCGAGAACACAAAAAATTGTCAGGAATAAATAGGGTGTTTATTTGGTGATAAAAGGGTTGATTCTCCAAAAAGACATTACAATTCTAAAAGCGTATGTACCTAACAACAGAGTGTTAAAATTTATGAAACAAAAACTAATAGGACTGTGAAGAAAAACAGACAAATCCACTATTATAGTCGGAGACATCAATACACCTCTTTTAGAAACTGATAAATCAGGAAGGCAGAAAATCAGTAAGGATATAGTTGACTTTACCAGCACTATCAATCAACTTGATCTAATTAACTTTTATTAGACCATTCCATCTAGCAATAGCAAAATACACATTCCTTCCAAGCTCTCGTGGATCATTCAGCAACTTATAACACGTTATGGGCCATAAAACACACCTTAACAAACTTAAAAGAAAGAAACCATGTAAAGTATGTTCTCAGACCACAACTGAATTAAACTAAAGATAAAAACCAGAAAGATAGTTAGAAAATTCCTACATATTTGGAGATTAAAAAACACATTTCTAAATAACACATACCTCAAAAAAAAGACTCAAGTTAATATATTATGTAATATTATATATTATGTAATACAATATTATATTACATATTGTATTATATATACTATTACATATTATATACTACATACTAGGGATATTACATATAAATTAATGCACATTGGATTAAGTGAAAATGAAAATACAACTTATCAAAATTTGTGAGATACAGCAAAAGCAGAGAGAGGGAAAAATTTGTAGCATTAAATGAATATATCAGAAAGGAAGAAAGATCTAAAATCAATAATGCAAGTTTCCACTTTAAGAAATTAGAGAAAAAGAGCCATTTAAACCTAAAATATTCAAAAGAAAAGAAACAATATAAACTAAGAGTAGAAATAAATGACAAACAGGAAAACAGTAAAGAAAAGCAATGAAACTAAAAGCAGCTTCTTTGAAAAGATCAATGAAATTGATAAGCCTCAACCCTGGACAACCATGACTAAAAGAGAGACTATACACATAGCAACATCAGAAATGAAAAAGAGGTCATCACTGGCCCTTTGACACTAAAAGGATAACAATGGAATGCTACAAACAACTCTATGACTTCAAATTTGATAATTTAGATAAAATGAAACAATTTCTAGAAGGACACAAACTACCAAAACACAAACACCGATAGGATAAATACATAATATGAATATGCCTATACCTATTAGAGGTATTCAAATAATTTATAACCTTTCAAAAAATAAAGCATAGGGACTCTCCTGGTGGCACAGTGATTAAGAATCCGCCTGCCAACGCAGGAGACATGGGTTTGAGCCCTGGTCCAGGAAGATCCCACATGCCGCGCAGCAACTAAGCCCATGTGCCACAACTATTAAGCCTGCGCTCTAGAGCCCGCAAGCCACAACTACTGAGCCCACGTGCCACAACTACTGAAGTCTGCGTGCCCTAGAGCCTGAGCTGTGTAACAAGAGAAGCCACCGCAATGAGAAGCCTGCACACCACAATGAAGAGTAGTCCCCCCTCGCCACACCTAGAGAAAGTCCACGTGCAGCAATGAAGACCCAACACAGCCAAATAATAATAATAATAATAATAATAACTTTAAAAAAAAAAGCATAACACCCAGATTGTTTCACTGGTGAATTCTACCAAACATGTAATGAAGAAAAATCCCAGTTCAATACAATCTCTTCCAGAAAATAGAAACAGAGGGGAAACTTTCTAAATCATTCTATAAGACCAGCATTATTCCAATAAAAAAACAAAATGAAGATGTATATGCACATCAATATTTCTTACAAACATAGATGCAAAAATTGTCAGTGAAATATAAGCAAATCAAACTCAACTCTCTCTCTCTCTCTCTCTCTCTCTCTCTCTCTATCTATATATATATTTCATTACCTAGTGGGATTCACTCCAGATATTCAAGGCTGATTCAACACTCATAAGTCAATCAGTGTATGAACCATGTTAACAGGATAAGGGGGAAAAATCATACAATCATATCAGTTGATGCAGACAAAGCATTTGACAAAATCCAACAATGTCATGAGAGAAACTCTTGGCAAGTTAGTAACAGGGTGGGGGGAATTCTTCAACTTAATGGAGAACATTCAAATAATCAAAATAAAACAAAAACAAAAACCTAAAGCTAATATCATAGTGGACGATGAGAGATTAGGTGTAAACATGGAAGAGGCAAGAAAGCCCTCTCTCATCAATCCTATTCAATATTGTACTGGATGTCTTAGCTAGTTCAAGTAAGACAAGAAAGGAACATAAAAGGTAAATCATTTGAAAGGAAAATACATTGGAAAACTGTTCACAGATGAACTGACAAAATAACTTCTGAAAATAGTAAGCAAGCACAGGTGGTCCTTGACTTACAATGGGTGGAAACTTGACTTTACACGGTTGACTTTATGATGGTGTGAAAGTGATATGCATTCAGTAGAAACCATGCTTTGAATTTTGATTTCTGCCCTAGTGATACGCAGTGAGATAATCTTTCATGATGCTGGGCAGCAGCAGCAAGCCCCAGCTCTCAGTCAGCCATTTGATCACAAGAGTAAACAGCCGATACCCTCACAACCATTCTGTACCCACACAACCATTGTTTTTCACTTTCAACTCAGCATTCAATAAATAACACGAGATATTCAACACTTCATTATAAAACAGGCTCTGTGTTAGATGATTTTTCCCAACTGTAGGCTAAATATAAGTGTTCTGAGCACTTTAAAGGTAGGTTAGGCTAAGCTATGACATTTGATAGCTTAGGTATACAAAATACATTTTCAAATTGTGATATTTTCAACTTATGATGGGTTTATTGGGACATAACCCCATCATAAGTTGAGAAATATCTAGATAGCAAGCTCATTGAAAACAAGGTCAATATAAAAAAGTCAACTGCTTTCCTATATACCAGCACAAAAAATAGGAGTTTGACATCACCATCATCATCATCACAGAGTGCTATTTATAATACCAAAAATAAAAAATAACAAATATAAATCTAACAAATTATGTATATAATTTATATGCAGAAAAATATATAACTGAAGAAAGAAATTAAAGTTATAAATAAATGTAGAAATATTCTGCTTTCATGGATTGGAAGACTAAATATTGTTAAAATGCCAGTTCAATCAACTTTGATGCATAGATTCAACAAAATTCCAATCAAAATCCCAGTAAGTTATTTTGTAGATATTGACAAGATGATTCTAAAGTTCATATGGAAAGTCAAAAGACATAGAATAAGTAACAATACTGAAGAAAAGAAAAGAAGACTAATGGCATTAAGATTTAATATAGAGCTTAAAGTAATGAAAAGAGGATGGTACTGGCAAATGAATAGAGACATAGATCAATAAAATAAAATAGGGAGTACAGAAATAGAACCACACAATATAGTTAACTCATCTTTAGCAAAGGAGCAAAGGCAATTCAATAGAGAAAGATTATTCTTAAAACTCTTAAAACTCAACATGTATAACAACAATAAGATACCACTACACATGTATTACAATGGCCAAAACTGGGAATACTGACAGCATGGAATGCTGGTGAGGATGTAGAGTAACAGGAATTCTCATTCATGGATGGTGGGAATGCTAAATAGCATTCTTCGGAAGATAGTCTGGCAGTTTCTTTATTAAGTAGATAGAATGTGGATAGTGGAAGCTGGGCTTCTCACCACTGAAAAGGGAATTTAAAGATAAATAAAGGAAGGAGTCAACAGTTATCCGTGTGATATGGAATAGAGGTAAAAACATCAGTATGAACTTATATTTAGGTTAAAACAGATAAAGAAGGTTACATATATAAATATTTATAGACTTGTGTATGCACACATATATTGTTTTGTTCTTTCATCTGGGATGCTTAGAAGAAACACCCCAGTAACAATGAACACACCTAGCACCCTGATCTTATAGTTTCTAAAACCACTGTCCAATAAAAGGGACAAGAACTACTTGGAGTAATTACTGATTCTAGGACTGGAGCAGAAAATATATAAGGTGAGCATGTAGCATCTTGAAGTGCCAGAAAGGATATACTAAAACCAAAAACACAATGACAAAGGGTTTATCAAAGCAACTCAGGATCCAACTGAAAGAGCACTCAATGGCCCAAGCTGATATAATTTGAACAATAAAATTAGGATTGGGTTGTAACATAAAATATAAAATATCTATGAATCCATACTTACACAAATAAGTCATTGAACAATAATTATAAATAAATGAGGCAAGGGAGAAAAAACTACCAAAAGTAGAGAATGGGAAGGGTGATGAAAGAGTAATTTTACAGTCGAGAAATCTGATAAAGACTACCTCAGTCGTGTGACCGAGTTCAACATTAATTGTAATGACTGATTGCGTTAGCATGTACCCTTGACATGATGTGATGAAATGGCACTTAATCTTTGTTGTCATATTCCCAGTAGTCCATAGTCCCTGAATCATGGGAAAAATATCAGACAAATCCCATGTGATGGATATTCCACAAAATCCATGACTAGTATTCCTCAAAACTCTCAAGATAACAAAAACAAGAAAAGTCTGAGAAACTGTGGCAGTCAAGAGGAGTCTAAGTAGACATGATAACTAAAAGTAATGTGGCATCCTTGATGGGATCCTGGAACAGAAAAAGTACAAAAAGGACAGTGGGAAAAGCTAAGGAAATTTTAATAAAGTGTGGACTTTAGTTAATAATAATGTACCAGTATTAGTTTATGGATAGTTACAAGCATACCAAAATGACCTAAGATCTCAATAATAGGGTAAACTGGGTGTGGAGTTTGGGGAAATCTGTGTACGATCTTCACAATTTTTCTGTACATCTGTTTAAAAAATTAAGTTCATTAGCACTTTTTAAAATTATTTTTTAACATCTTTATTGGAGTATAATTGCCTTACAATGTTGTGTTAGTTTCTGCTGTGTAACAAAGTGAATCAGCTATATGTATACATATATCGCCATATCTCCTCCCTCTTGTGTCTCCCTCCCTCCCACCCTCCCTATCCCACCCCTCTAGGTGGTCACAAAGCACCGAGCTGATCTCCCTGTGCTATGTGGCTGCTTCCCACTAGCTATCTATTTTACATTTGGTAGTGTATATATGTCCATGCCACTCTCTCACTTCATCCCAGCTTACCCTTCTCCCTCCCTGTGCCCTCAAGTCCATTCTCTACGTCTGCATCTTTATTCCTGTCCTGTCCCTAGGTTCTTCAGAACCTTTTTTTTGTTTGTTTTCTTTAGATTCCATATATGTGTGTTAGCATACATATTTGTTTTTCTCTTTCTGTCTTACTTCACTCTCTATGACAGACTCTAGGTCCATCCACCTCACAAAAAATAACTCAATTTCGTTTCCTTTTATGGCTGAGTAATATTCCATTGTATATATGTGCCACATCTTTATCCATTCATCTGTCGATGGACACTTAGGTTGCTTCCATGTCCTAGCTATTGTAAATAGAGCTGCAATGAACATTGTGGTACCTGACTCTTTTTGAATTATGGTTTTCTCAGGGTATTTGCCCAGTAGTGGGATGGGATTGCTGGGTCGTATGGTACTTCTAGCACTTTTTAAAATGCAGTTAAATGGGAGTCAGAGAACAAAGTATGACTTTCTATCTATCTATCTACTTATTTATCTCTCTCTCTCTCCCTCTCTCTCTCTATCTATAATCTCCACTCATTTTAAGGAATAGTGTTGACCAACAAGTTGCTCAGTCTAATGGAATAAAAATAAAATACACTATCATTCAACATTGTTTTGGAAGTTTTAGCCACAGTAATCAGAGAAGAAAAAAGAAATAAAAGGAATCCAAATCGGAAAAGAACTAAAGCTGTCACTGTTGGCAGATGGCATGATACTATACATAGAGAATCCTATAGATGCTACCAGAAAACTACTAGAGCTAATCAATGAATTTGGTAAAGTAGCAGGATACAAAATTAATGCACAGAAATCTCTTGCATTCCTATACACTAATGATGAAAAATCTGAAAGTGAAATGAAAGAAACACTTCCATTTACCATTGCAACAAAAAGAATAAAATACCTAGGAATAAACCTACCTAAGGAGACAAAAGACCTGTATGCAGAAAACTGTAAGACACTGATGAAAGAAATTAAAGATGATACAAATACATGGAGAGATATACCATGTTCTTGGATTGGAAGAATCAACATTGTGAAAATGACTCTACTACCCAAAGCAATCTATAGATTCAGTGCAATCCCTATCAAACTACCAATGCCATTTTTCACACAACTAGAACAAAAAATTTCACAATTTGTGTGGAAACCCAAAAGACCCCGAATAGCCAACACAATCTTGAGAAAGAAAAATGGAGCTGGAGGACTTAGGCTCCCTGACTTCAAACTATACTACAAAACTACAGTAATCAAGACAGTATGGTACTGGCACAAAAACAGAAAGATAGATCAATGGAACAGGATAGAAAGCCCAGAGATAAACCCACACACATATGGTCACCTTATCTTTGATAAAGGAGGCAAGAATATACAGTTGAAAAAAGACAGCCTCTTCAATAAGTGGTGCTGGGAAAACTGGACAGCTACTTGTAAAATAATGAAATTAGAACACTCCCTAATACCATACACAAAAATAAACTCAAAATGGGTTAAGGACCTAAATGTAACACTGGACGCTATAAAACCCTTAGAGGAAAACATAGGAAAAACACTCTTTGACATAAATCATAGCAAGATTTTTTTTGACCCACCTCCTAGAGAAATGGAAATAAAACCAAAAATAAACAAATGGGACCTAATGAAACTTCAAAGCTTTTGCACAGCAAAGGAAACCATAAACAAGACCAAAAGACAACCCTCAGAATGGGAGAAAATATATGCAAATGAAGCAACTGACAAAGGATTAATCTCCAAAATTTACAAGGAGCTCATGCAGCTTAATATCAAAAAAACAAACAACCCAATCCAAAAATGGGCAGAAGACCTAAATAGACATTTCTCCAAAGAAGATATACAGATTGCCAACAAACACATGAAAGAATGCTCAATATCATTAATCATTAGAGAAATGCAAGTCAAAACTACAATGAGGGCTTCCCTGGTGGCACAGTGGTTGGGAGTCTGCCTGCCGATGCAGGGGACATGGATTCGTGCCCCGGTCTGGGAGGATCCCACATGCCGCGGAGCGGCTGGGCCCGTGAGCCATGGCTGCTGAGCCTGCGCGTCCGGAGCCTGTGCTCTGCAACAGGAGAGGCCACAGCAGTGACAGGCCCGTGTACCACAAAAAAAAACAAAAACAAAAACAAAAAAAACCAAAGACTACAATGAGATATCATCTCCCACCAGTCAGAATGGCCATCATCCAAACTCTACAAACAATAAATGCTGGAGAGGGTGTGGAGAAAAGGGAACCCTCTTGCACTGTTGGTGGGAATGTGAATTGATACAGTCACTATGGAGAACAGTATGGAGGTTCCTTAAAAAACTAAAAATAGAACTACCATACGACCCAGCAATCCCACTACTGGGCATATACCCTGAGAAAACCATAATTCAAAAAGAGTCAGGTACCACAATGTTCATTGCAGCTCTATTTAGAATAGCCAGGACATGGAAGCAACCTACGTGTCCATCGACAGATGAATGAATAAAGAAGATGTGGCACATATATACAATGGAATATTACTCAGCCATAAAAAGAAACAAAATTGAGTTATTTTTTGTGAGGTGGATGGACCTAGATGGACCTAGAGGATGGACCTCTGTCATAGAGAGTGAAGTAAGTCAGAAAGAGAAAAACAAATACAAATATATGTGTATGCTAACACATATATATGGAATCCAAAAAAACCCAAAATCTAAAAAAAACAAAAAAATGGTCATGAAGAACCTAGGGTAGGACGGGAATAAAGACAGCAGACCTACTAGCGAATGGACTTGAAGACACAGGGAGGGGGTAGGGTAAGCTGGGACAAAGTGAAAGAGTGGCATGGACATATATACACTACCAAATGTAAAACTGATAGCTAGTGGGAAGCAGCCGCATAGCACAGGGAGATCAGCTCGGTGCTTTGTGACCACCTAGAGGGGTGGGATAGCGCGGATGGGAGGGAGGGAGACGCAAGAGGGAGGAGATATGTAGGAGTTAAAGCAAAAACTATCACACCATTGTAAAGCAATTATACTCCAATAAAGATGTTTAAAAAAATAAAATCAAATAGAAAGAAAATAATAATATTGTTAAAGTGTCAACACTATACTTAGCCAAATATATAATCTGTATATCTAGTCTCTAGACCCCCCTTTCTTCGAGAGTTCACATAGATCAAGACACGCTAAGTACTACCTGCCACCATCCTATCTTGTCCTGATATTTTTTAAAAATGCAGGAGATTATATAGCATGGTTAATAAAATGGCCTTTTACTGATAAAAGTTGTAAAAAACTTTTATTATTCATGAGTGGACTGTTGAGAGAGATTTTCAACTTGTTAATTTTACTACTGAATATATATTTGAAACTAAAAACAAAAAGTAATAGGGCAGTGGAAATGAATAAGACAGAAATATAATCACTAGAGTATGAATTATTTGTTGAGGTAAACTGTTAATTTTTAAAGAGAACAAAATGTGAATATTTGTGACTTTTGTTTCTGAGAAATGTGCATTAAATATTTGATTTTGAATATTTATTCAGGAAGTCAAAACTGGTGAAAGAAACTAACAACGTTTGATAACCTCTTGTGTTCCAGGCCCTGGGCTAGACATTTATAGTAACAACATATTATTTAATTATCATCTATCTTAGTCAGCTCTGGCTACCATAACAAAATAACATAGACTGAATAGGTTAAACAACAGACATTTCCACAGTTCTTAAAGCTGGGAAGTCCAAGATTAAGGTGCTGGCCAATTTAATTCCCTCTTCCTGGCTTGCAGACAGATGCCTTCTCTCTGTGTTCTCACATGGCAGAGAGAATGAGCCCTGGTGTTCCCTCCTGTTCTTATAAGGCCCTTAATCCCAAGGGGAGAGGCCACACTTATGACCTCATTGCTAATTACTTTCCAAAGCCCTCACCTCCAAATTCCATCATATTGGGGCTTACAGCTTCAATACATGAATTTTGAGGGGATACAAATATTCAGTCTATAACATCACCACTGGCTTAAAGATGAAATGTTGTTTTGCTTTGTTTCTTCTTATTTTTACAGATAAGGAAACTGAGGTTCAGGTAAATTCAATGGTTGTGCAAGGTCTATCAGCAATTTCAGGTTTAGCTCAAGGCTGCTGGCTAAATTGTGCTCAGATATATTATTCAGAAATATAATTGTTTCAGTAAACCGAGTCTCAGCAGCTTACTACTGTGGGAATTAGGTTCTCTTGCACTTTCACAATATAATTTAAGTTGGCAGGCACCAGTGTCTATCCTATCTGGTAGGTCTGACATCCCCAAGGGATTTGGGGTCCTCAGATAGGTCCTCTGCATTAGGTAGCACGAGTAGGAAAGAGAGAACACAGAGGATTAGGAATTGTGTTGTTGTTGCCGATGCTGTTGTTTAATAACCATCATTGCCTACATTCTCCTATAGCCAGAATTCAGTTACAAGGTCACAATTCACTGTATAGGGGGCCTAGAGATATAGTCTTGCTACAGGTTCAGGAAGAGAAGGGAGCAAAAAGGGTAAGGTATAATAAATAAACAAACATTCTCAGCCTCACCACAGAGTCCTTTTAGGGGTGAGAAAAAAAGCTTATGTGAACATTTGTTTCTGAGAAGAGTCTCCTGTCACAAAGGAAGTCATTCCAGCAACACAAGCACAGGAGCACAGGTTAGGCTTTATAGTCATGATATCACCTACAAGTAGACAAAAGTGAAAAGGAAAGACTTCCATTAGGAAGTCATATTCCATCAATAGACAAGGCAAGGGAAATGAGAGCGTATGTGGAAACGAGGAGGGGAATGGGAACAGTATAAGAGCAGGAAATGGACAGTGCTTAAGAAATGCTGATTAGCCAAAATAAGAAACACTTCAGATAAAACCTGAAGTGTTTTATTTAAAGGTAAGTTTAATTACCTTAAGAGGTAATTAAACCGTAGGGAACAAATCATGTTGACTGCATTGTGAAGCAATAGTCTTTGACTTTTAGCAACACTTCTTGGAGTAGAGTGGGAAAGAGAGTGATCTTTTAGCTGTATACCATTTCTGACAGTCTGCCGTTCTTCTAGTTGGGAAAAATAGTGTTATATTGAGCCAAGTCCTCAGGAATGTGGACCATTCACTCTGTCTTGGGAAGCACTATGTCTAGATAGCAGCATAGTCCCATTAAATAACAATCAGGGGTCTGAACTTTCATTGAAATTAGGGAATCTAGGCTAAATATCATCTATAACATTGCATAAAGACAAAGACTTTGCACTTGTTTCCTTTAAGTCTAGAGATAACCCAACAGGGATATTTGGCAGTTGGCAGAACTGGAGATCCTATTGTACTTTCTCATCCTTCATCTTGTGAAACTCTGATTCTTAATTCTTGCAGTTCTCAAAACTCCAACTTTCTCTCTTACTCAGATAAATCTTACCCTTGGCTTCCAGAGTAATACCATAATGGCAATTCTTATTTGTTCTTTTTAACCATTCCATCTTTATGTTTTTTTTTTATTTTCTACCTTGTTTTTTGTTTGTTTGTTTTTGCTGGTGCATTTAATTCTGCCTAAAATGCAGACATTCCTTATCATTTAAACAGAAAAATCTGCTTTATGATATTTACCATCACTTCTTCCCTCCCTGTCTTTTTAACTGTATCTCACATGGTGATTTAACTGACCAAATTTAAGAATTTTACCTTTATATTTCTCTGCTACTTTTACAGACCCTAACACTGTCTACATGATAGAAGTTGCTCAATAAATGCAAAAAAAAAATTAATTGAATTAACTGAGGCTAATGGTTGCCAAGCCAGAGGTCATATCCTATTTCCCGAACATGCAGTTATCTCTGAATTTCCATGTACAAGTTCACCTATAGGTGAATATTTCATCATCAACAAATGTCTGAAGACACTGAATAATAGTACAAATAAATTAACAGCTCTATATTTTGCATAGTAATGGAGCCATAGGAAAGTCCTTTCACATCTAACTTTAAAATCCTGCAGTGCAATGGTTTAAAAACTAAGCAAACATTTAATTTTAACTTTTCTGTTATATATATCATATAGCTCTGTAGTATCCAATCCCATCTAATCCTTAGAATTATTCTGGGAGCATTTACAAAATATGGATTTCTCTATTATAAATAACCCAAGAGTTTACAATTCAAAGCTCTTAGGTGAGACCTATGTATTTGTATTAATAAAATATTGAATATTCTCTAAGGATAGTCTGATGATTATCCAGGTTTGGAAACAATGATTTAGTATAAATACACCATTGTATAATTTGATATAAAATTTCTGCCTAAATTATCATTAGTGAGACAGTATCCTCTAATCATTGGGATGACATTTTATCTTTGGTAATCAACCCCCAAATAACTAAAGGTCATAGCAAGACTATTTCATAAATCATTATTTGAAAAATCAAGGGGGGTGCTTCCCCTCCACCCCCCACAGAGATATTTTGCTAAATCAGACTAATTTTATTTTTTTTAAGTTGACTAGAAAATTTCAATCAGATATTTTTGGTAGTGCTCAAAGTAGCTGATTTCTGAAGATTTAATTAAAATCTTTACTGCCATTTCACTTTTGAAACTGTTCAAACTGTCCATTATTTCATCCAATTATTGGAACAATGGAGAGTTAAATAGCCTGTGTGACCATACTCTCCATTTATGGAAAAGTTGGAAGGCAGAATGGTGCATTTTAAAGATAACCACACACACTGAATTTCAATACATATTCCAGCATCTAGCATTCTTGTAACTGTATAGAAGTTGCCTGATATCTTCTAAGTTCATTATTCTCTTCAGTCAAGTGATAATTTGGGTAGTTATATAAAGCTAGTATCTTTAGAGTAAATGATTCTATGCCCAATTCAACCATGTTTTAAGGAGAGATGTCAACTGGGGACTTTCCTGGCATCAGAGACGGGCATGCAATCCAAATACTGATAATGCAAGGGATTCTCACAGTTTATAAAGATGCAAAGAGGAGAATTAATTATTTCCCCTTTGGTGATGAATATGTAAGTTTGGAATTTGTTGGCAGTCTTCCTTCCTAACAAATGGAAGAAGTTGACATAAAGGAGTTGATGCTGCCAATCCAGAGAGGCAAATTTACTGGGCAAAGGGAGAGAGCTATGAGGACTATCTCTTGTTTGGAGGGACTGTCAGGCCTCCAATTATCTTTACTCATTTAAGGAATTCCCTCTTTGTACGGAGTCTTGCAAATGGTCAGAATCCTCCCATGGAAAAAACCTCAAGGAGAAGAGGCCAATTTCTAGGCTAGTCTAACTGGATGCTTCTCTCCCAGTGTCTGTACTGGATGGGGAAAACAGAGCAACTGTGCAAATGTTATTTGATTATGTGGTGTTGGTGATGATCTTTAATTGCCAGTGGTGGCTTCATCCTGGTAGAGTATAAGTGGCCTCCAAGAGAAACATTCTCACGAAAAAAACAGCTAAATTTACTGCTCTTTGGCCTTCTGGAATTTCCTCTGTTTCTGTCACATTCCAAACTTGAGCCTCTAAGCTACAGTGAATTCCAGGAGTACCTGATATCTTTCAAATAAATTTCCCTTTTCTCATTATTATAGCCAGAGTTGGTTTTCATAGCTTGCAAATAGAACACCAGTGGCATTGAGTCTCAGGCTCCTTCATGAAGCCCTGAAAGCATAGCTTTTCACTGCCTTTCCTGCAGTTATGTAAACCATGTAGTTTATTTTTCTTTTTTCCCCCAAAGTCATCTAAGTTAATTCTGACACTTTCAAAGAGTTTTGATTAATACAGATGTGCAAATATCTATGATACAATAGTGTTATGGACACACAAAAAAACTAATACATGCAAAATATCTAATAATTTTGGGAATATAATATGTCATCAATAGGTATTCCTTTCTTTGGAGTCCTCTGACTAATTTCACAGAACTGGGAAAACGGTCTTATTAAAATTAGCCATGTAGAAAATTGTTACGTACCATCTGCTCTTATCTAGAGAGTTTGTCAAAATTGCTTGGAGCCCTTTAAAATTAAGTTTTGACCTTTTTGATATCCAGCTTTTTATATTAATAAGCTTCTCATAGGAAGAATTTTGTAGTATTCACTTTGCTTAGCATTTCACTTGACAGAAAACAACTAAAGTGGGTCAAATACGGCTCATAATTCCTCTGTAATGGGTACTACAGCAGTTGAAAGTCCATGAGAGAAAAGCCTTGCCCCAAACTCCTCATATGTAATTCATTTATTTTACAAAAAGGTCATGTGCCAGTCTGCTTAGCTCAACAACCAGCCACGCCATGAAGTGTAAATTATTGGTTGCCTATGGAGCTTACTCACTATTTTTAGGTGGTTGCAAAAGTAGTTACGTAGAAGTCTATTGAGGATGAATCAGATTTTTGATAGAACACAACTTCTATTAAAGTGGTTAGCATATAGATGGAGATAAAAACAAGTGTTTAATTTTTTTTTTTTGGAAAAGAGAGTTCCATAAATACTATCACAATAGCAGAAATCACGCACTGATCATTTGCTATGAATCACAATGTTTACCCACACTGTCTACAGAACTACATGCCCTCTCGTTGTTATTTTTAATCCCCATTTAGCAAAGGATAAAACTATGACTCAAAAGGTAATGTAAGTGGGCTTCCCTGGTGGCGCAGTGGTTGAGAGTCCACCTGCCGATGCAGGGGACACGGGTTCCTGTCCCGGTCTGGGAAGATCCCACGTGCCAAAGAGCGGCTGGGCCCGTGAGCCATGGCCGCTGAGCCTGCGCGTCCGGAGTCTGTGCTCCGCAACTGGAGAGGCCACAACAGTGAGAGGCCCGCGTACCACAAAAAAAAAAAAAAAAAAAAAAAAAGGTAATGTAAGTAACTTGCTCAAAGCTCCAAAGCTAATAACTGTCAGGAATAGGATCCCAAACCTACTCATTAAAAAGTTCCTGCTCTTTACAACTGGTTATTCAGTTTTCCCTCCAAGTATAAAACCATGTGATCAAAGTTATTTTGGAATCTCAGTATTTATTTGGAGATTATGTTCTACTTATATAATTTGTAGAATAACATCACTGAACATTTTGTTTTCTTCAGTGCCAATAAAAGAAATATATATATATATTTTGTTTTTTCTAAAAGGTAGTCTTTAGGAACAAACAACAGGATGTAAACAAATGTAACCAAATATAACAAAATATTTCATTTGGAAAAGTAACTTCCATGCTTATATGGTACATATAAGGTACTTTTAGAAACCTGACTTTAATTTCATGTTACTTACCACTGCTGGTTCAGATGTGACAGAATAATTATTTTCCCAACATTCTATTATATGGATCAACTTGGGGCAAAAATCTGTGATGGTTGCAATAGCTTGAGAAAGGGTCTAAAAGTTCAAGAGTATTCGGGAGCACAGTGTCATGCATAAATAACCATATTTGCCACATTTGTGCCAGACATCTGGTGATCATCACTGTTAGTTCCTGGTCTATATCTTTATGCCCTTAAGTTCTGCTACTGGCCTATAATTCCTCTAAAACTTGCCATGCTGCCTCTTCCTTTTAGACATCATTTCCCCATTGTTGTGGAGAGTCTCGAGTCACACATTAGCTCACATTTCTTGTCATATCAAGGAATTCATGTCAGTCAAGTTACTTGCTGGGCTCTGTCCACTGTGTGAGCACTGAGTGCTCACCTGACCCAGGTTGGGACAGTCATGTCTTCTCTTTCAAATCTAGATTTGAGTCACAGTGACCCAATTAATCAATATTTGGGTCTATAAGGTGGGTGAGAAACAAATCTGGAGACCCCGTTGCTTAGAAGAATGTTGATTTGACAGTTCTGATTAGCTAAACTGAGAAACAAGCTAACAGCAGCTCATGAAGTCCAGAAATTTCCTCTTTATAGCATGGTAGTTGTTTTGTTTGTGTTTTGACCAATGAGCTTCCATCATCATACAGACGCATCAATGTTCCCTGCCTCTTGTCTCTGTAATATACAGAATATCATGGATGCAGGGGCACTCTCCATTGGAACTTTGGCTACAATGAATAAGCAACCATGGCTGGACAAAGCTGTCGTTTAATTAGAGTGTGGGGGGATTGTGTGCACTCTATTACCCCTCTACTTGTATATTTTTTCCCCAAAACTCTTATGGTGCTAGTGACTACATGTATTGGTGACTCCTTTGCATATGAGAGGTCCTATGGAAAAAGACCTGGCAGGACTCTGTGAAATGCAAAGTAGAAAGATAAGAGGAGACGGATAAGCTCGAGAATGAGGAGACAGTGGAGGACAGTGATGTAATGCAATGATAGGGGGCTCTCAGATGGAAACAAAGATAAGGCAGCCTACTGCCTCTCAAAAACTGAAAGACTAATCATATATTCCCCCATTCCAAATTTCAGGAGGACTGCTATTCCTGACCCTGGGTTCCATGCAGTTCCTCATTCATAGCATCTTTACTTTCATTCTCAGATTATTAGAATAGTCATCTTTCATGGCTAAACTCAAATGTCAATGCTGCTTGGAGGCGTCCCCTAATCTCTCAAACCCAAATTAATCATTCTTTCATTTGCACTCTCTTAGAATTACGTTTATGAATTTCTTAAAGATTAATTTTACCCTACCATAATTTATTACTAATAAATCAGTCCTCCCTCCACTATAAAGTACCATTAAAATAGCGATTAGTTCTGGCATATAGTTGTGTATACTAAATGTCATTTATACAATAAAATAAAGATAATAAATAAGTATTAAAACCTTACCATTAAGCACACTGCTAGGTTTTAAAAATGTATCTTTAAACTGTTAATGCAACTACCTTATGAAAAAGTTCTAATTCCCATTTTGTTAATTAGAAAACGGAACTTTAAAAATACGTGCATATAACCAGTTAATGGTGGAACTAAAATTCAAATCAAGATTTTCCTAATGCCAATGTCCAGTGCAACTCAATAATTCCTGAAATTAATTTTCATTCCTGGTTTGATGGTCTAACCAAGATGAAAGGCTGACCTTGGATCATAAAATTTTGCTTAGATTAACACGAGATAAACTAAGCCATGGTTTTATTGATGGCTGTTAACAAGACTTTGATAGTCTCTGTAATCTTTCTTCTTTAGTAATCTTTTGGGAAATCTTTTCTGTAAACACTTCAAATAGAGTCAGGTTATTTCATCTCATAAACAATTCTGTGCATATCTATTTGAAAGAAAGAAAGGTCAAGTTTTTTAAAAAAAGCAGCAGTGACATAGACATTGTGTTATGTCTCTATGGGCTCCTTTGTGTCAAGTGCCCACTGATGAAAGTGAAGGTGATAAATTTATTCTCACAGTGGAGTTGGAAGTTCAGTGTCCACTGGGTGCTTATTCAGATTCTATTAATCTAATAAGTGTGATAATTCAAGTCCTGGCAATTTGAAATACCTCATTTTAATGATGTCAGAAAAAAATAGGTTTAATAATCCGACAAAGATTCTAAATAAGACTCAGGTTGCAGAAGAAAATTATTTTAGAAAATTAAACTATGCTTCAACCACATTTAACAAGCCATACATTCTACACAGGTATCATGCCCTCCTGTTTTCAACACTTTGCTCAAATGTTTCCACTTTGCTAAGTAAAATTTACCTTTCCAAGCACTACTCATACCTCTATTTCTCCAAGCATTATATCTACTGCAAGAGCCACCCCAACTTGCCCTCCAAAGCCTCGCTATGCAGGTCCAAAGGGATCAATCCATTTTTCACATTTCTAAATCATTAGTTTCCCCTCTCTCTTATAAACTTGAAGGGAACTAACACAGTTTAAACAAATATCCTGAGCCTGGAACTGACTTTACTATTCCTTTTGACCATCGCAAATATCTGATGCTCAAATAAAGACTCAGAGAGATGACATAATCATCCAAAACACATTTTTTTAAATTTATGGATGGAGATTTGAATCCACATCTGAATTCAATGCTATTCATTTTGTTTTTGCCATCTTGTTGCCTGTGGGCTGGAACTATGTGCAACTGATGTGTGTATCTAACTACAACGGCTCGTATCATAAGGTCCTCCACATGGTAGATCCTAGATAAAAGCAAACTAAGTGTGGAAACCCATTACTGCTACACATAAATATACACGGTTAGTCATATCTATTCATTACAGCAGCCTTGAGTTCTCATCTAAATATTAAAGTTGATTTTCGCCACACATTAGCAATTCACTGGAGTTAAATACACCTTCCCAAAACAAAATCCATGTTTAAATATTTTAAGCTATTTAATAATCGATATATTTTATTACTTCAACAGAGCCAGCTCTTAAGACATAATTATGCCAAATTAGTGATGTTGGTTTAAATGCTTGTGACCAGTGAGTAGAGTCATTCGTGACCATGCTAAGAGCCCACCAACTCCCATCATCGCTAGTATGGGTAAGAGAAACACTGGGCCACGCAGTCCTTAGCATACCCTTTAAATCATACATTTATTTTCAGCGGATGCAAAGACTGTCACAGAATGCATAGCTGACACTGAGATGACAAAGAAATCTTAAAATTCCCTGGTCCTCTTGGGAAACTAAACCTTACAAGCCCTTTGGGGGGTTAACGAGGTCACTGACAGCGCTGAGCCCAGCTGGGAGGTAGAGTCACAGTGCCAGAAAATTAAGAGTACCACTCCACGGGCCCAGGCAAGCCTGTGACAAGCCTGACAAATCTAAGGCAGCGGGTGATAGCACTTACAGTACCCTCAGGATCTCTGCAAATGTTGTTTTCTAGAATCCAAAAGAGAACTGCTCAAGGTTTACCATACACACTAACACATGCCTCTCCACGACCACATACAAATATGGCCCCGTGCTCATTCTTTCTACCTCTTTTTTCCTCTCTTCCTCTTCCTCTGTTTCTTTCAGCCATGTTGAAAAGCCAGGCTAGATGGAAAAGCAAGTCTGGAGCACACAGAATTTATGCAAACAAATGAGGGTAATGTTTTCAAGAAAAACTTAATTAGGATCTATTGAAAAATAGATTGAAAAGTTCATCTACTAGATTTTTAGGAGTATTGAAGAAAAAAAATATCTAAAGGCACAGAGGGCAGTGCCTGGCACAGCATAGAATGCTCAATAATTGTTCAATAAAGAAACAAATGGGGGAATTCCCTGGCGGTCCAGTGGTTAGTACTTGGCACTTTCACTACCATGGCCTGGGTTCGATCCCTGGTCGGGGAACTAAGATCTTGCAAGCCGCACAGCACAGCGAAAAAAAAAAAAAAAACGAAAGAAGGAAATGGATGATGGTATAGTACTGAAGAAGTTTCATGTGTATTTGTTTTATGTTCTATAGGTGATTATCTAACATTTGAGTTAAAATAATAAAGTCAGAGAATATTTTAACCAGTCATATTTGTCTGCTAATGTTTCTCTTCCCTTGGAAAACTTAGTGTGTTGTTCAGGTCCTACATTACAATATGTATCATAACAAAGCTAACTTTTTTCTTTTAAGACAGATCAAAAAGTATAAAAACCCAAATTTCTAAGATGAGGTTGTTGATTCAATAATGATGAGATCCTCTATCTTCCTGAATCTTAGACAGATATATTAGAAATTTTAACTTCATGTGCTATATGATGGGTTAAATAGGTAATAAATTATTATTATCTTCTTCATCCAAGGCTAGCCTTCTATGGACAGTTTAGGGCTGATGTGGTGGCTCCATGAAGCCTTCAAGAGCCTGGCTATGGATCTTAAAACTCATCACCCAAGGTGACTGCTGGAGCTCCAACCATCACATCCGTGTTTCAAACAGCATAATGGGAGAAGGAAAAAGCAAATTATAACAAACAGAGGTCAAATATTTCCCTACACAAGACTCAGAAACCCTGTGACACTTCCATTTTCATCTCATTAAGAACTCAGTTATTGAGATAAAACTAAATGGGAGATGTAATCTTGAGGTTCATGATTAGTCTGTGGCTAGCTAAAATTTGAGGTTTTTAATGTTATTATTAAGGAAGAAGGGTAAAACAAACTTGAGGTTGCCAAATAAATGTCTTAACAACAAATAACATAGCATATAATAGAAGGTTTGCACCTTGGTCATTTCATTCCACAGGGACAATGTCCGAAGGTGTAAACCTGTACTTCCGGCTTTCTCTTGGATGGGAAAGATGAAGACCCACACAATGGAACTGTGATCAATGTAAAGCTTTACATAACATGCCTTCTGTTATCCACATGCATCCTAAAGGAACGCATCCAAAGGTTAAAGCAGTATTCATCCCTTGGGCCAAGAATGAGAATGGTCAGCTGGTAAATTGGTGCTATTTGTGTCTTTTCTTCTTTGTCTAAAAATCAAGTATTTATTTTCCTGTTTAAATGCCTAGAGTTAGAGCATGTTTAATTCAGTAAAGATGTACAGGTTGGCCAACAAGATTTAAAACTGAATATTGATGATTGATAATTTACTTACCTAATCATTCTGCATTTAGCAAAGTTCTCAGAAACCCCCCCACCCCGACATACACATCCACTTAATTACCTGAATGTCATCATTCTTTATTTGCCAAGGTTAGAATTGAATGCTATTCAGGGAGAATATAGTTTTCAGGTATTTGAGATAATCTGTATCATTTTAAAATATTTTATATAACCTTTACTGTATCTAAGAAAACAACTACATGTTTATAGCTTCTACACAGGAGATAATTTGTGATAGTGGAACATAAGTGCAAAATAGTACTGCAAATTATAGGGTTATATACGTGCCTCTGCCTCTAACTTATTCTCATCCTTAGGCAAGTTAGATAAACTCTCCGGGGCCTGTTTCCTTATCTGTAAAATCAAGACGGTGAGTTGGTTCCCTTTGGGCCCTTTCGGCTATTACACCCCACGGACACATAGATTTTTGTTGTCACTTTCAATCAAGCTTAATATTCTTCAAGAATCCATCTTTTCACCTTTGGATAATTTTGTAGGCCTTCAATTAATGTCTATACCTCATGGTCTCAATATTCCCCAGTCTTTATTCTAGTTTTATACTTAGAGTCAGCAAAGGGTCTATTTTTAGCAATTTCCCAAAGGAATTGGAAGAGTGTCTCATCTTTGGCTCATTACCTCTGAGAGCCTGTTCACTGATGCCTGCTGTTTTACACTCTGTGCCCAGCTCCTGCATGTAATTGTCACCAAGGTCAATACAGGTTCATCACCTCTGTCGAATGGGGGAATCAAAATGAGTTTTCTCATGTCGAGAGCTGACTTGGATTTGGGTCCCTAGGGCTGGACATTATTCAGCACTGACTAAATAAGGAAAAGCCACACTAAACAGCTATAAAACACACACACACAGGAGCTTAGTGGTTACGCTTTCATTTCTACCTCTTTCAAATTAAAATTCTTAGTAAAAGGAAATCATGGCTTCCTCCAGACATAGGGTTTCATAGTACTTGTGCTTATATCAGAAGAAGCCAAGCAGGTCCTCAGGTTCTTACCTACTGTCTTCTTTCTATGAAGCTGCAGGCCTGGTATCCCAGTTGGAAGGGCAATGAGACAGTGGAGGTGGAAATAATGAATTAGAAGCAAATAACTCAGTAATGGTTTGGGTTTCCTTCAACAGTCAAGATAAAGTAGACTCTGCTTCCTATTTCACAGATGTTCAACTATAGCTCCATAATAAAGCTTAATATAGTCTCAAATCATGCACATGTACTGGCCATGACACAGGCACTCTGCTGAGATCTTGGCAATCTTGGTAATATCCAATCACCCTCTTGCTCCATCTCTAATTTCCTATCTCTGTGAACCCCGACTTATTTCTGCTTTTGATGTACAGATTTGAATTGAAGACTATTCTCTAGAATACTGAACCTTGATTTTTTCTCAGATGTTGTTTTTGTTTGTGGATAAAATCAGGAGAAAGCTTTGACTATCCCCCAACTGTCTCAGTAAAAAACAGACATTTCACTTTGTAATTTGAAGTTTTCAAATTGATTTTCTAGGTAGAAATGCAAATCCATGAGATTCTTTTTTAATAAAACTTTTGCTGCCCTTTGTAGTGAAAGGGAAAAAAATATATTTACTTAAGGTATGCTATGTGATAAGGATCAAATCAGATATATGATAAATACTGCTTCTCTAGTCTTCACATAAAGTAAATTATGAACCTGCTTTACAGGTAATAAAACTAAGATGTTGGAAGATTATAAATTTAAGGTTTCTCAGCCCATAAAGGAGTATTACTATATTTCGAAATCATGTGTGGCTTGAAACCTGGGCTCTTGCCATCAGCCTGGTTATGGTAGTTCTAACTTGCTCATCTAATGCCATTATCCAGTTAGGCTAACCTTTGAGGATATCACTAGCTACCTGTCCCACTGCTTGTTCCTTTTGCCAGTCTGCTATTACTGACAATTCTCTGGACTCTTTTCACTTCTCCCTGATGTTAACACACTCAGGGTCATGTATTTGATTCTTCCTATGACCTCTGGGGCCAGTATACTTGGCTTTTCCTAAAGACTTGGAATCACTTTGCATTGTTGGTACTTTGTGCTCAGAGAAGAACTCCTACTAGGCCAAGACTTCTCACCAGGCCATGAGTATGATCTACCTTTCGTTAGCCGGGACTTTGCTGAATCAAGGACCTGGACAGCTGAAAAGTGGGACAATTTACACACTGTCCATACACCTTCTCTGTTTATTTACTTTTACATATTTTTAAAATGTTTTTATCTCTATTTATTTATTTTAAGGACGTCAACTTGTCAACTTTCAGGTTTCTTTTTAGTCATTGTCTTGGGAAAGCCAAGAAATTTTGCAGACCCTGATACAGCTGAATATCATCAACTAGAAATATCATTTTGGGGAAGAGAATTTATATATTTCACTCCTTTTTTATCTGTATTGAACTGCAAAGGGTGGAAAATTGAATCATATGCTACTATCCGGCCAACAAATATGCCCATGCTAGCAATGCTTTATGATGGCTTTTCAGAGCTGTAGCAAGTCCAATCCATGATTAAATACAAATTTTAACCTTCTTGCTTCACACAGAAAATGAGATTTGTGCTGTGGACTTTTTTCTAAAATGTTGAATCCAGCAGAAATTCTCATCTTGCCATCCAGTTTTCCTTTCCACTATTTCTATTTGCATTCCATTAACATAATGTTGAAAAATGGAAGCCACTAATATGTTTTTTTCATAACTGAGCAGTGAGAGAAATGGAATATCCTGCACTCTTTTCAACTGCTTATTACTTTAGGATAGGGGCAGTGTGGCACGTTAAATGATAACATATTGATTTTTTGTGAGCTTACTGTCTTTCTATATCCCCTATTTCTAACCATACATATTATATGAGGAGAATAGCATTCTGAAATGTATATTACCATTATGTGTAAACTCATATATCACTGAAAAGTATGTACATGACATCTAATAAGTATCCTGCCTCTTTTGAAAGCCTCTTACTTAATAGGTCTTATCTATATTCTATGTAGACATATTTCCCTGCCATAATTCACACTGCATAGAGATTAATGCCCTAATCCAGCTTTAAACAAAATTTCTTTATAGTGTTAAGATATCCTGATATGAGGACAGGCATTTTAGAAAAGTCATGTTTAAATAGTTAAGGAAGCTCTAACATATCCAGCCTCTGAGGCTAAACAGTGGCTCTTTGATTAAAAAAAAAAAAAAAAAAAAAAAAGCACACTTGTACTGGCTCAAAATGCTCAGATATTTCAAATGGATATATTCAGGAATTTGCATAAGAAATTTTCTTTCAGAGTCACAACAGTATACATGTAATAAGTTCCTGTGGATTGTGATAGTCTGATAGAGTCCAAATGTACTGTGTCAATGTACATTTTTACCCAAAAATGTATATTCAAATCAAATGTGTAAAAGACAAAGTGTGTGTGCACTGATTCAAATGCTGGTGGAGATATGAGTTAATTTATGTGAAATGACTCACTGAATGTGTTTAATCTTCTTAAGCAAGAAAATAAAACAATAACCAAAAAACCCCCAAAACTGACCATGTATTTACCATTAACCTGGCTGCCAGCCTGTGATCAGTGTATCATTACTTTCTTGGTTCAATCATGATTACATTTACTTACTGAAATAGCCCTGCAGGGCTCTGGGTTTTTAACTTAGAGTGGCATAGACCTGAGCTTGTAAAGAAGGTAGGTCACAGCTTCGGCAGCATGGCTGCAAGTCATATATATATGTGTGTGTGTGTGTGTATATATATATATATATTTTTAACGTATGGGGGTATATTAGGACAGAGATATATGCTGAGAAGGCTTCCCCGGCTCCCACAAAAAGCATATAAATGAAGCTCTATGAAATAGTTCTAGGAATATATCCTGGTGGCTGACAGTGTCCTCCTAGAATAGGCCTCTCCAGACACAGATGAATGAAATGGTCTGGTGCTGAAGTCTGGGTCCCAGGAGCTAGCACTAGGACAGGACATCCTAGATCCCACCTCAGCTAGTCTAGATTGGAAAGATTTGGGGGGAGGGGAGAGTAACAAAAAGGTCTCTGATCAGAATATGAAACAAAATAATTGCAATAAAAAAGTAAGAAGTTTTCTAAGGACAGTACGAAGGCTACAAATGGGGAACAAAAACAATGTCTTAGAACCAGGTAGAACTGGTCTCCTATATTTTTTTCCTGGACTATCACCCTCTTTCTCCACATTACTTAGTCATCTGTTTGAGAATCACAGAATGTGAACAAAAGCAACCTATCTTGAGTGATTTTCCATTCATAGAAGGGTGAGGCTTGTTTAAATAAAACAGTGACTGGAGCATTCATTTTCACCAATGCTGGTGTTCTCTGCATGGTCTTGGATGAACACCCATGAGTTCTTGTTCTCTGACTTTCACTTGGCAAGTTTCTTGTGGTTAACAGAGCCTTTCTAAACAGAATTGACTGTTTTTCTTCTTTATTACTCCCAATCTCTTTCCAGTCCAACATCATCTTCTAAGACACCAGGTAACAGTCTTTAATATCTAGTCACTCATGCCCTCAAATACTATAGTCTCAACCAAAGCTATACATGAGACTAACACTGAACATCTCAATGTATGTTATTTAGACTGGGCTCTATCAGAAGCAGATCCTGGGTGAATGTTCAGTAGTACTGATATGTATTAAGGAAATGCTCCCAGAAGGAACTAGGAAGGAAATGTGGAGGGCCAGAATAGGAAGGGGAGAAACCAAAGGTGTGATTTCAGATGAAGTCCCGCATGCAATGTGATCCCCAGTAGGGCTTAGAAGAAGAAGAAATTACACCTGAGTTTGTGACACTTTGAGGCAAAGGAGATGGGCTTTTGTACTCCCCCACCGACTTTGGTTATGGGATACCCTGTGTTGGGAGGAGAGGGTAGTAAAACTCTCAGTTACTTCTGTATCTTCCCTCGGTTTTGGAGTTTCTCATGCCCAGGAGCCAGGCCCATAAGGTACCGGTGCTTGCTGTTAACAACAAAGCACACAGAAGTTGAGTAATGGTTTCAAAGGTGTGAGAAAATAGAGCTCATGAATCTAAGTTGGGTACCAACCAAGTTCCACGATTAGGTGTATTTAATTTTCAGAAAATAATATGAGTTCCAGGTGACTGAGAGGTGTGGGGGGGGCACACCAAACTATAATCTTTTATGTAGTTATTGTATTACAATCCACATTTTCCAGAAGGGGAATGTGAGTCAAAGTGGGCAGTTTTCCCAAGTCACACAGCTTAGGTCAGGACCCACATACTGGACTAAATTAAGAACCTGGCATCTTTCTCCTAGTCCCCTGTGCTACTCTCCATACATGATGCTTGACATCCACTGGATATCTTTATAGTTGCCACAGATACTATTTAGAATCCTGAATGGCAATGATGTCCATATGGTGTGAGTAAGAGTTAATCATGTTCCAATCTTCTGATGAACTCTTACTGTTTCACTTCAGTGGGAAACAGACAGCCTGAAATGAAAGTGAATGTCAAAAGAGAGCTGCTGATTCTAAGACAACACTTGATGCAGAGAGCAGCTGGTTCTAAGTTCATATTGAATTTCTTTTCCTTTTTTTTTCATCAGAAGTTTTAACATTTGGATCAGGCTGTACATTATTAGCCACAGTCTATTTTAAACGGAAATATTGAGTAAGCATACCCTCTAAACTGTTTTTACAGTAAAAATAAGCACTTTAATTATATTAAGCATTGATAGACACAAACTTTTTAGTGATTTCCATATCTCTTTCCAATCCTTATCTTCAGGATTTATATTCATTGTAAATAACAGAATGATGATTTCTCTTTTACCAGAATTGTATTTCTGTCATGACACAGATCTTCTTGTTTTTACCCAAATTATCAAAGTTTGATTATATTCCCTGTTAACATTTTCCTGCATCATTATTCTGCATATTTATGTCTGCTTCTCTGTTTTCTTTTTGACTATTATTTAGAATTTTAATTCAGCTTGCCAACAACTTGGCACTTAAATAAATTTGATATATCCAGGAAAAAAGAAAACATTGGTAGACAGAGAGAGATCTTTGTGCAGAAAAGGCTGCTTTGGAATGAGAGTAGATCAGACCTACACTAAAATAAGTACCATTTTTATTCAAGTAAGTGGTGGGTTTAGCACCTTTATAGAAACTAGAATAAGATTCAGTAAATTTAAGTACCTTGATGTGGATAGCCACAACTGTCTCTTGCATTATTGGAACCAGACTAATTGCTTCAGCTACGTTTTTAGGCTCAAGTCTGTGAAATGTTTCAAATTCTTCTCACGTGGGATGTATGGTTCATAGAGTCACCAAGTTTAGAGAAGGAAGGAGCTTTAGGATCTATCTGGCTCAGCAGATCCCATAGTCCATGTAGGTAAACTGAGGTTCAGAAATGAGAAATAACTTTCCTACAGGGACATAACAAATGTGATGTCATCAGAAGTCCTTGCAAAGAGTGACCCTTCAAAGACGTATTCCTCCTATGTAATGGCAGAGATTACTAAATTTCATCATGATTCTAAAGCATCAAACCAATTTCAGGTTCATTCTCCTCCAGTCCAATCTCCATATTGTACAAAGTTTGGTTTAAATACTTTAATACCTTTATTTGTAGTTATTGTGGCTCTTCCTTATCATGTACCTCTGTACCTTTCTTATCTCCCCTCCTAACACTACCCACCATCCCTCCATTCCAAATATACCAATAAACACATATATATCAAATGTTTAAAGTTCCTTCTTGCCTCCACGCCTTTTGTACTGGCTATTCTCTCTTATAAACACTTTCTGTATTCTCTCTGGCTTTACCTGGCTAAGATAAATCTAATAAACATAGAAATGTTTCTGTCCTTTGTGTTCTCATAACCCCTGCTTATATTTCTACCAGAGTGTATATCACTGACTATTGTGATAGTCTACTGACATCTCTGTTTCCATCAGTAGGGTGTATATACCCCCAGAGTGAAGTCTTATCCAAATCTCACTAGAACATAGTACCTGGCATATATGAAATGTTCTGTAAGTGTGTTGATTACTGAAAATATGAAAATGATAATGTTCACACTGTTGACATACCACTCCTCCCTGGAAGGTTCGAAAGAGTCACTTGAAAATGGCCATGAAATGTAGGGGTTGTGGGTAGTAAGTGTGATTAATAATCCTCTGACTCTGCTAATTCACTCTGCTTAATATCTCCCGGTCTTTTGGAGTCCAGTGATAGAAGATTCAGATTCTGAATCTCATTGTGATACTGCTAAATACACACAACCACCCCACTGGTAGGCTGACGGGTGCTTAAAGGCAGAAAAATATTGTTATATATATTTTGTACCATGCATTGTCCAGGATATTTTTGGTGCAAGCAACAACTAGTCAATTTGTAAAAGAGAAGTTCTGGCTCATCTGATTGGGAAGTCTAGAGTTGTCACAAAGAAAATCATTGCCATATTGAGTACCCCAAGTGGTATCCTTGGTATTTGCTCTCCCCTCTCAACTCTGATGCTCTTGGTTAGTTTTACTACTTAGATGGGATCTCTCCACATGGTGATGAAGATATCCCCCAATGAGCCTGTATTTGCCTACTCCCAATTTAGGAACTCCAGTAGAAAGATTCAATTTTCCTGCTATCTGCGACACAATCCTCCCAAGGAAAATCCAACTGATATGGCTTCGGCTATACTAACTTCAGAGACCATCCCAGATCACATAACTATTCCTGTTGCATAAGAGGTGAAGAAAAGGCAGTCCCTCTAAGACCACAACAGTGATATGAGGAGTGTTTCATCTTAGGAATGGATAAAGGGTGGTGTTTCACTAGGTTTATCTTATGACTGATTAAGTGCCTAACATATATTTTAAAAGAATGTGAAAGGAAAGAAGAGGAAATATGGCCAAGACTATTACCCTATTATCGATCAAATATTTATGACCTTGCCTTCAATTTGTGCAGGCACTGTGCTGGACACTGGGATTAGAATGGTCCTATTTTCAACAGGACTATCTTTGGAGATAGGGAATCTAAAGGCAAATGACGTCCTTGTTTCAATAAACAATTTCCCAAGCTCACAAATTCTTATATGAGTGTACTCCCCCACATACATATGTACAGTCACAAATACATGCAAAGTGAATTTCCACACACATCCATAGGATTCACATAATATCGGAGAGAAAACTCCCTGTCATAAGTGAGGTTGTTTAGTTTAATAAACACATACCATCTTGGTCAATTATCAAGATGCCTACCTGGGCCTATAACCATCTTTTTATATAGCACACAGTGGACTGTCATTTATTTATTTATTTATTTTGGACTGTGATGATGTCAATGAAAGCTACTCAAGGAGATATATTTAATGATTCACACTGAGATATGTTTAATATATCAGATACTGGTTTGGAAGCAGGTGAACTAGAGGATATACAATCCTGAGCTAGTTATTAAAATGGAGGCTAGTGTCAATTCTATCTCTTACTAGTTATGGGACCATGAGAAGTCATTTTACCCCTAACTGCTACTATTCTCCATCAGTGAAATGAGAACAATAATATCTGCTTAATGGAGTTGCTATCAGCAAGGTATAGAACCAGTAAAAGAGTGAAAAGAACTACTACATTGCCTGTGTGTTTATAGATTAGTAATATTTTTATTAATTTCAAGATTATGGCTAAAATGTTTAATTAATATTTTCTCTCACCTGTTGTTTATGTCTTAAATGTTTCTAGTGCAGGTTTACAAATGTTCTTCATAATGTTTCTCTTTCTGAAAATAAGTGAAATGGATTCAGAGAGAGAAAGAGAGATTGGAGTGGGAAATTTGTGAAAGGGTAACTCATGCATCTGAGACACATGAAGTTGCAAATATTATTCAGCATCATTAGTACTATTTCCCACCGGAGATGCGAAGAAGTGCTAATCATACTCACTCACAGATTAACCTAATCACAGATTGTCTATGCCGGGAAGACCATTAGAAGCTCAGGATGGGGAAATGTACAGCACACCTCTTGTTTTCATGGCAGACATATCTAATCCATCTTTACATGCTCTTCTTCACAGTTAGGTTCTACATCTCCATCCAGGGCTTTAGGCAATATGACTTCTTCTTCAGAAAGCCAAACAAATAGTGCCCATCTGCTATACCAAACTGATCCAGCCTGTACACAGTATAGATGTAAATTCCAATACACGGAGAATCAATTGCCTGGAGGCCAACAGCAAGATACCACAACAACAGATGCAGAGCCACAGTTAGAATAGAGGCTTTCCTGATTCCCAGTTATGAGGAAAAGGATTTAAAACAACGTCACAAAGCCAAAACAAATGTTTGGAACAAAAATGCTTGTGGTGACCTTCAGACATTTGTCCCTTGGGGCATCAGAGAAAAATCCTAGCCAACTGAGTGTGAGCGTATCTTGGATAGCAATGTCTTTGCTAGTTACGGAAAGAAGAAATAAACAAAAGGCAAAGTATATACTGTAAATAAATCATGTAGGAAGGAAAAATAGTCAACCATAATTTGACTGAGAGGAAAGTAATCTCTACTTTTATTTTTTTTAATTTAAAAGTTAATAAGGAAGGTTCTCTGAGCTGAGGGGTTTTCTGATAAGTTGGAGACATGATTTAATTACAACTTGGACTGTCTAAGAAGAATACAGTGACCTTGATAATAGGTCCAACTCAATGTTTTACAATAATAGTGTTTTCTCTCTTTTTAAAACCTCTGTTAGAAGCAGATACTGCTATGGGTATCATCCATATGTCATATATCACCTAACAACTGTCCTATTTTAAAAATTTACAAATTGCACAAATAACTAAGCCTTAGGTTGGAGAAATGACTCACCCAGGGTCATTTAACTGGTGGCAGAGCCAGGGATAGAGCATTGATCTACATGATTCCATTGCCTATGCCCTCCCCAACAAGATGAAAGCACTGAATCTTCATTCCCACCCTCCCTCTTTTTTTATTTTTGGTGCACATTACAGTAGATTAGTTTATAATGTGTTCAATTATAGTGCATTTTATATACCATTTATATAAATAGATGGCAGCACTTATTTCGACTCAGAACACATTGACACAAAAGAATACATACAGGTACCGGCCTCTTAGTTATTTAAGACCAAATAAGAGATTACTGGTTGAAATTCTTTTCAAAAATTTTGAAATTTTGGGTGTGTAAAATATAAATATGTAAATAAATCTAAAATTCTGAAATCCTCATTAGATACTAAATATGTACTATAAAGTTAGTTTTTTACACATTATTTTATATGTGTTATTGATTATATGAACATTATCGGGTTGTTGTAATTTATAGAATGCCTCCACACATTCGCAGAACTGGTTTGAGTTTGCAGATGAGGCGTTGCAAAGTTCATGGGCATGGATGTCATATAGCTCTGCCCACCTAACACATGTGAGAAACCCTCTTCTGTAAATGGGAGCAATGATGTCTGCATTAAAGAAAAGTGATATGGATAGATAGATAGATAGATAGATAGATGAAATGAGATAAAGTGTATAAAAGTATCTGGCTCAAAATGTATATTAGCTATCTTTGGGATAGCCAGGGATTCTAAAGATAGATGAGAGAACTGAAATCCACAGAAATGGAGAAATGTTGCCACAGAGAAGAAAGCACATGGGTTTCACAGTGAGACAGAATGTGTGGTGGAGATACAGAATGGACATTATGTTTCCAGTGGACATTATGTTTCCAGTTAGTGAATAAGGACTCAACAAAAAAGGCAGCCATTGTTAGAAAGGAACTCTCCAATGTTCACGCATAGGAGGTAGCAAATATTTACTACTGGACCCTATGTTTTCTTGACACCAACCTCCTGTCCAGCTGTGCCTCCCACCATGTGAACCGAAACTATTAAATTTCTCTGCAATTCAACCTTATTCAAATTCGTTGAATGAGCCTTGTTCCCTTTGTCACATGGCCTTTGCGTATGTTGCGTCCTCCGTCTGATACTCATTTCATGGATCTACTCAACCATAACCTAATCAATTTTTACTGTACTTGTGCATCTCATCAGAAAAATTACTTCCTCCTAGAAGGTTTCATGGATTCCACTTCTGAGGCCAAATACTCTTAGAGCACCATGTGTTTCCTTCAAGAATTTATCAAAATTAGAAATCTATAGTTACTAAGATGAATATATATTAAAGTAAGCCCCATCACTAGTCTGTAAGCTCCAAGGACCAGGTCTTCAACTAGATGGTTCATTTTCTTATCTCCAAACACCTAACATAGTGACTAGTGCATAATATGCACTCAAAAAATCATTACTGAAAAAATAAAGGAAATAGATTTGCACCCAGTCCTCCCAGCTAAGTAGGCTTTCTCCTGCATTTCATTTATTTTTAATAGCTGCACTTTTACATCTTCGGAGAAGCGGCAGCCTTCTACTTCCTCTTACCTGCCTCATGGTACACAGAAAGACCCTGATGGGCTGGCCAGAGAAAGCCAGGCATGGATACTACTTAACACATGAAACTAATGTTTTGTTGAATTAGCTGATAGATTAATCAGAGGTATTTGTGAATGTAGATGTTGCTCTGATATCTGACTTGAAATATTTGTGGAAAGTTCATGCTCATTCACTGGTAAGCCCTCCCCAGTCAATCTCATTACTGCAGAGATAGATGTGGGACAGAGAAATCAGGGGTATTGAGACATGTGGTATAACAGCTTCCACCTAATGTTCTGAACAAATAAATAGATACAGGATCTAGAAACTAAATCTTGTAGTGTCATGAACCTAAATTATTTAAAAAAACCCCAACTATCTGAAAAACTGATCTCAGTGCTGAAATCCCTTTTATTTTTTGAGGAGAGGGGGGAAAAGAGAAAATTTTGCTAAATCCAAGAGGGCAAAGAGTGGAATTCCAGTTCAGATAATTACTCCAACTCCATTGTAGCCTGTTGACAATATCTACCTAAATTCATCTTAGAGCTGAATTTGACAAGGTGTAGCGCTCTTTGCAAATAAAATGTTTCTAGATAGTTATGTAACTGGTCGATCCACAAGTTTATCTACAGCATGCACTATAAGTGTTTCTAAATATTGCTAATTTTTTGCTAAATTGCAAGGCACAAGTTAGGTTTTATCACTCCCTGAACCACTGGCCAAATAGTGGTGCTTTGAAAATATTTTAACTCTTAGTTTTTATCAATCGATCAACTTCACCTAGAAGGAAAAAAGAAAGAAAGAAAGAAATTGTGAACAGAAACTTAGCAGAAAAGCATTCAGTAAATATTAGGCATTTTATATTTTATATTTCATATATCGAGACTAAAAACATCTTTTAATAACTGGCTGTCAACGGTTATATTTAGGTGGTAAGTCGTGGTATTTTCTTTTACTCTTATTTTTCCTTCTGGATTTTCTGATGCTCTCTAATGGATAGCTGTTACTTTTCCAACCATACAAATGTCTATAAAAAATATCTCCTTTAAATTTCTCTAATACCACCTGCACTGAGGACCTTCATTGATTTCTATCAGGGTTATATGGGTACATGGAAAATTTGTTACAATCATACAATAAAATGCCTTCTGATATAAGTTTCAAGCTCACGTGATATTAAAGTGAACTGCCAGCAAGTGTCAGTCCAACTTTAGAACAGACCAAGAATATTCAGTTTCTAGATACCTAATGGGAACCATATGCTATGCTGATGTGAGCAAACTGATTGTTCCTTAGGCAAACCTACTATGTAGAAGGCAGGGCAATCTATTCCGGGCAATCCCAGCTTACAAAATGGAAAAATCTTGACACACTTAACTTCCCTAGGGCCTATGGATCATGTTTTGTCCTGTAATACCAACAGCATCTTGCACTATAAATTCACCAAGTATATATTCAATAAATATTTGTTGAATGAATGCTTGATGAACAAATATTGGGAGAAAACTATAGAAATATTTAAAGAGGCATCAAGTCTGTAATGCTGACTATGGTAGACCTCTATTTTTAAACTCTTCCAAGAACTTTGTATGATTTATCCAGGCAGCTGTCCACTTCCCATGGGACCAAGTGCATGGAAGTAGAAGACATATGGCTAAGGTTAAATGGGCAGTCATCAGCTTTATAGCCCAGTGAGTATGATGCATCAGGCAAAGCCTGGTGGTAAGGATTCAGTGATCTTGGCCTTCCCATCACTAAGGCAACCTAACAAGTGAGACTGTCTCTGTAACAATTAATTTGCAAATATGACATTGTCCATAAGCCTTTTTTGTATCAGGGACTTTATAATGTACACATATTTATCTGAAAGTATTAATTGATTACTTTAAAATTTCTATTGAGTACTTAGAGATCTAGTTTCCTGTGATGATTAATTTTATGTGTCACCTTGACAGGGCCATGGAGAACCCAGATATTTGGTTAAACATATTTTATGGATATGTCTGCGAGGGATGAACATTTGAATTAGTAGACTCTGTAAAGTAGATTACACTTCCCAATGTGGTGGGTATTAGCCAATCCATTGAAAGCCTAGAGTTGAAGGCTGAATAGGAAATAATTCTTTCTTTCTGCCTTACCGTCTTGAAGCTGGGCATCAGTCTTCTCCTACCTTTGGACTCAGACTCAGACTGAAATATCACTGATTCTCCTAGTTTTTAGGCCTTTGGACTCAGATTGAAATGATATCATTGGCTTTACTGGGTCTCCAGCTGGCCAAGTGCAGATCTTGGACTCCTCACCCTCTATAATAATATGAGACATTTTCTTACAGTAAATCTCTTTGTTTTTGCAAAGGGCTTTGTAAAACAGATCACATAATGCTAATTATTATGGACTAATCCCAAATTATTCTCATATGTATATAAGGACTGCAATTGTTAATGGTGACAAACAATGCAAAGAACATGTGAGTAATGAAATACTTTAAAATGGTTATGATAACTGAGTTGAATAATCAAGAAAGTCCAGAATCATAAAGTTCATTGCATGCTTTGTATCACAATTTTCAAGTTATCTTTCTCTGTTCTGAGGCATAGTATATCTGGTTTTGAAGTTTTCTGTTATTTATAGAGTGTGTCCTCCAAGAAATCCCAAGGTATCCATTCTGAGTCCAAATGCTCAGAGAGTGGTATCCTGGACTGTTTTTGAGCCGGAGCTCTCTCTCATTTATATAGGTATCTCAAGAACTGGACACATAGATGTACTGAGAGAATGTTGAACAGACAAAGTAACTTTCTTTCTGTTATTAGTCAAACTTTTTTGAGGCTGTTTGCTTAACAACTTTTATAAGATAATTCCACTTTCATTGGAATTGAAATAATATCCTGTATTGTGATGCATTTCTGGTTTGGACAACATCCCTACTAGGTTGCTTTCTCTGCATGCATATTCTACCCCAATTACCACATTCTAGAGACAGAGTTCTTTTCTTCCCCCCCCAGGTTAAGTTCTTTGTTATCTAAATAAGAATAGGAGGGGGAGGAAGAGGAAGCGGGAGGAGGAGAAATAAATTTCCTCAGTGACTGAACTAGTAATTCTGCTAACAGTCTTCATTTATTTTAGGTGCCTTGGTCCATTTTAGGTGCTAGGAGGCAGGTAGTAATTTGGTAAAAGAAAAGTAAGCTCTCAGTTCTTTCACTTACAAAGGGAGTTATCACTGTGAACATGTACAGTATGCCAGACAATGTCTTAGAGACATTTTAACATGAAGCATAATAGCTATTTTATTGAGCACCAAGACTGTACAGGTAACTTTGTTTATGTATAAAATATCTGAAATTCTCACCCCCAAATCATTTTAATTCTTACTCTTTTGCTGAGTAAACAGAAAGTGGTTACTATAATGTTAAGATCACATTGCTAGAAGTTGCTAAGATCAGTTTGGAATATACAACATTTTGTTGTGAAAACCCAATTTCGTTACATCCTATGAACTTGTTTTGGCACTTGCTCAGCTGGTCTGCTTTACTGCCTTCAGCAGGATAAAGTCTTTACTTAAATTATTGGCAGTTTTCTCATTGGCAAGCTCACCAAGATGATGACTTGCCTGCATGACTCTGAATCTTTCTTTCATATCCTTTTATTTTGTTTGCTAAGAAATTAACAGATTAATTTGCTAGAAAAATAGGAACATTAAGAAAAGCTATGGGTTCCTTTGCCAGAGATTCAAAGTGATTTCATCTCTGTAGGGTGTTTAGGTCCATCTAGTTAAATCTTTATGTCAACAAAATTAGAGTATGCCTCACAGGTTATGCCCTTACATTCTTCTTCTGAAAAGAAAGTCTTGTGGCTTTGTGATTTTGAAGCAACATGCTTAATTATCCTGAACTCAGTTTCCTCTCTTGCATCAACCTCTCAGGCTACTGGAGAGGATATTAGATAATTCACATGAATGTGCTTTGCATATGAAAGTTACTTGAGAAATATCACTTTTCTCTTTTTTCTCCTTCGTAGGACAACTAGGTAACTATCATTGGTAGGCCTGCCTTTGTATGTTTGTGTGCGGGGGGGGCATGGGAGTATCACTATTCAAGTTGCTCTATAGCACAGAATATTTGCTATACATATTCATTTTGATTTTTTGATGTTATCCTTAGTGGCAAGAGTCATGTCCTCCATTTTACAAAGCAGTGGGATTCACACAGTTAGGAAGTGACAGAGCTTAGGTTCAAAAGCACATCTGTCTGCCTCCAAAGCATTTCTGTTTATCACACAATATCCCTCTCCATGGAAAGCATAGCCACATTTTTAAAAATGCTAGATCATAATTAATATGTTATTTTTTAACAAATCTTCCAGAATTATATAACATGAAAAACTAGTGTTTTGCCACAAATTCCACTCAGATCATGTACTTTGCCAATGAAACAGTCAGTATCCATGCAATGTTCAGACTTCTTTCTTATGCATTGAGAACCAATTCTCACACTGATATCACCTCTTGTCTCTTTTAATACATTAGAGAATAATTGACACTAAACAACTCATCTTATTTTCATTGAGAGATATTTGTTACTTTTCAAATTCCAAATCTACTCAAAAAGAAGTTACTCTAATTACAAAAGGTCACTTAATATAGACTAGAGTTTCTACATATATTGATTTATGTAATGCTAAAATCTTTGCTTATTCAATGAATATTTATTGAGTACCTTCCATATTTCCAGTGCTGTTTTAGACCCGAGGGATATAATTATTAGCAAATAGACTTGGCTTTTGCCCTCACATCTGTAATAGGCTAACAGTGATTAAGACATCAATCAAATTAATTATGCACAAGTGTAAAATTCAGCTAGAAAAGTGTTGTGGTGATGTACATGTTGGTGTGTGCCCCTCAAAAGAGGATTTTTCCTAGTCAAGGAGATCAGGGAAGCTTTGCCTGAGGAAGCAGTGATGGAGCTAAGATCTTAAGAATTAGCAAAGTTAATTTGTTGAAGAAAGGAGGAAAAACAACTTTGAGAGAGTGGGAAGAGAATGGGAAAAGAGCCTGTGATAAGAGGGAACACGTTGAGTCAAATGACAGGGAGAGGGTGGAAGAAACATAGGTTGGCATGACACAGTATAACAGGAAGAAAAAGCCCATTCTCTTAGATCAGAAAAAGCTTCTTCCATTTAAACTGAGAAGTTGACATTTAATGATAACTTTCTCCTATTTTACTTTTAAAAAGTATCTATCAGAACAAAACTGAAAGCTAGCTTCGATGCACAGTGTGTAAGCAGACTAACTGTGCAATTAAAAAAGTAACAGGAATAATGCAATAAAAATGTGGGTGTTCATAAACCTAATTATATAGTGTTCCAAGTAAATGCCCTGGGATTTACATGACATCAGATATTTTTAGAAACCTCAGATCAGCAAATGGTGAGACTTAGAAAGAGAAAGAAAGAAAGAAGACTTAAAAATAAGTCCCCTTCTACATAGTCTACTAAGGCCATTTGCTGGATTTTCCTCTGGCGAGGAACACATACCTTCCAATGGCAGATGACTGGAGAAAATCTCCCGTTTGCCCAATGCATGCCAAATGAGAACTGTAATTAACTTACTCGGTATAATAGAGGGAAAAAAAAAAATCAGCAGGAAGGTGAAAACTAATGTGCTTCACCCGGTGAATCTATCCCCAAGTCTCTTTCCCATCCTTGGATTGCTGTTTATGGGGCTAGTTTTAATACTTTATGTTGTGATATTTATACTTATGTAGCTGGATTTAAAAGATGAAGTGATGTGACTGCCATCAAACTTTAAAAAGTTCAATTTGATGGAACTGATGATGTTTAGAGTTTCCTTTCGAGTACCCTCTGTAGCTCAGTTTTGGGTCCCTGGAAGGAATTTGCTCTCCTTTTATATGAAAACAAAAAGTGCAGGTGTGTAGCTGGGGATGCAACGATCACCTGGTGCATGAAGAACGGCATCCTTAGACTCTCGAATCTGAATTGAAGTTGAAACAAGATGGACTATCAAGATCTGAGTTCTAGTTTAATTATTCATATATAAATGTTTTCCACTGTAAAGCTAATGACTATAGAATCAGTGAAAAGAGAGAAAACAAATCACCATAGTTAATATTGCGGTATCCTATATTTGAAAGTTGTTAAGAATATAGATCCTAGGGGCTTCCCTAGTGGCGCAGTGGTTAAGAATCCACCTGCCAGTGCAGGGGACACGGGTTCAAGCCCTGGTCTGGGAAGATCCCACATGCTGCAGAGCAACTAAGCCCATGTGCCACAACTACTGAGCCTGTGCTCTGGAGCCCGTGAGCCACAACTACTGAGCCCGCATGCCACAACTACTGAAGCCCGTGCACCCTAGAGCCCGTGCCCCACAACAAGAGAAGCCACTGCAATAAGCCTAAATAAATAAATTTATATAATAAAAAAAAAAGAATGTAGATCCTAAAAGTTCTCATGTCAAGGGAAAAAAAACACTTTTTCTTTTTCTTTCTTTTTTTTTTAATTTTTATATCTGTATGAAACGATGGATGTTAACCAAACACACTGTGGTAATCATTTCACAATATATAAGTCAAGTCCTTCTGTTGTACACCTATACTTTACATACTGCTGTATCTCAACTATATCTCAATAAAAGTGAGAAAAAAAAATCACCCTTAATCTCTCTACCTAATCACAAGCAAGTGAAATAATAATAATATTAACTGGAATTCATTGAGTACTACTGTGGACCTGGTCTTTCAAGTAAATTATTTCTAATCATGGTACTAACCTTGCAAAGTAGATATAACTAATATCCTCCTTTTACAGATGAGGAAAACTATTCAGAGGGATTACATGACAAGCCACATATATCATAGAACCATTAAGGGCAGAACCAAGTTTCAAAACAGAACTACCTTACTTATGCTTTTACTGCAGCATGTGACTTTCTAGTCTTTTATTCCCAAGTAACTATGTATCTTTTTAGCTGCATGTCTGTTCAGTTTTATTCTAAGCTTATCATTACATTATACATTAACTTTTACCCTTAATCTCTTAAATAGTGTGCTATTTATCTATGTTATTACATGATCTCTATCATCATCATTTATATACACTAAAAAAGTATATACTTTAGTTTACCTAGCCTAATTTATAATTTGACCATCTTGCTTATTTTCCTTTTGTTTCGATAACATGGATAATTATATAACATTTTTATATAAAGCTTTTTCTGTATTTTGAATAATTTATGTGGGATGTCTTTCTAGATAAGAAATTACTTGGTCAAAAGGTATTATTATTTCTTTTTGCGGTACGCGGGCCTCTCACTGTTCTGGCCCCTCCCGCTGCAGAGCACAGGCTCCGGAAGCGCAGGCTCAGCGGCCATGGCTCACGGGTCCAGCTGCTCTGCGGCATGTGGGATCTTCCCGGACCGGGGCACTAACCCGCGTCCTCCGCATAAGCAGGCGGACTCTCAACCACTGCGCCACCAGGGAAGCCCCAAAAGGTATTACTAACCTTAGCTTTCTAGAATTTTTAAAATCTGGGGCCAAAATAATGAGACGTGCATATGACAAAATTTATAGTAATATTTGATTAAACTCTGATTCTGAGCTTTCCAAATCCATCTATCAAACGGGTTGTAAAAGTTTACTTCATCAAAGTAGTTTTTTCATTTAAAAAATCTGTTATTTGTACTGAGACTATAAGTAGTCATCCTGTCTAGGTTCTTAAATTTAAAGGTACTCATCCCTTTAAGAAGCTAAAGAGATGACAAATGTAATTTATGTTTCTCCTTGCCCATATCTTTCGCACTAATAATATTTTAAACTGCTTGAATTAATATGGGAGAATTAAAAAGTAACTACTTAGCTAAAGTCACTAAAATACATGAAATCAATTTCTATTGCATAATGTAAATAAATGCTTTGTCCTATAATATTTACATTAACTAATTTTATCACAGACAATGTAGACAAACATTAGGTATGCCAAACTACAGGTATTATTTAATTTTGAATATTTTTCAAGGGCATGTGGTTAGAATGTATATGCATAGCTTTGTGTATCTGTGGGTGCATGAATTCTCCCTTTAGATCAGATTCCTGTCTTCCTAAGATAAATCTGAATCAGTATCAATATATCAACTAATATCTTCTATTCATTCTGTAAATTCATGAATTCAGTAAAGTACCTATTCTGTACAAGACACTCTGTCACTGTCTGGGAACTATGAAGATAAACAATTACTTTATAATTACAAGTGTAAAATTTGTTTTGAAAATTTGTTCTTTGTGCAAGAATTTCAAATGCAATATTCCAATCTTCATATCCACACCACATATTGCTACCCTTATCACAGCTGAAAAAAATGGAATAGTCTCTTATTCAAGAAAACATAGCTATGGACTTCCCTGGTGGCACAGTGGTTAAGAATCTGCCTGCCAATGTAGGGGACACGGGTTCGAGCCCTGGTCCGGGAAGATCCCATGTGCCACGAAGCAACTAAGCCCGTGCACCACAACTACTGAGCCTGCGCTCTAGAGCCCAGGAGCCACAACTACTGAAGCCTGCATGCCTAGAGCCCGCGCACTGCAATGAAGAGTAGCCCCCAATCGCTGCAACTAGAGAAAGCCCACGTGCAGCAGCAAAGACCCAACGCAGACATAAAATAAATAAATAAATAAATAAGTAAAAGATAACATAGCAACATAGCTAGTAAGTGGATAAATAAAGATGTTTAAGTTAGAACTATATAGTTGCCAGCAGCAGAAATATAAACTGAACCATGGTGTGTGTGTGTGTGTGTGTGTGTGTGTGTGTGTGTGTGTGTGTGTGTGTGTGTGTGTGTGTGTGTGTGCATTGGAGCTAATATCAATAACCTATTGGTGAAAATCAAGCCACCTCAAAACTTAGTGATTTAAAACAGCAAAATTATTATTGCCCAAATGACTCTGGTGACCACAGCCAGAAAGGCCCTCAGGCAGGTAGATGATGTTGCTTGAATCCCATGTGCACCAGATTAGTTAAGTGCTGAGGGGGTAGGGGAAAAATACACGAAGCATTTGTAACTCATTGGATTGATTACTCTTGTGTTAAATTCTTTTCATTCATTCAATAAAACTAGGTTGAATATCTTTTAGATGACTGCTGGAGAGAATATAAAGGAAGACAAAATAGAAATGAAGGAGCAACAGAAAAGTACCTTAGTGGTAGTGTAAGGTGAAAATTTACTGTTAGGGATTCAGAAAAGCACATGCAGATGGCTTTGTGATTAAACACTATATGGTTCTGAGGGCACAGAAGCCTGTGCGCTCTAGCTTATTCTCACACAGACAGGAAATGGACAGACTCATTTTTTGACACTCCAGTATGAAGTTTATCTTCAAGAGGTTCTTATGAAGCTCACAGATAAGCAACGAAGAAAGTTTGATGCCACTCCACTTTGGGAATGCTTACTAAGTATTTATTCTCACTCGGTTACTTTGTTACTTCAAGTGTTAACTTCTCCAGAGTTAATACTTCAGTGTATTTTCCATTCAATATTATTTTTTATCCTCTTAAAAAGAATTATATTGTAAAACCACTCAAAAGCTGTTAAAACAACTAGAAAACATTTCAAACTAAATGCATGCAACCTCTTTATTTTGCAGGCACTGTGTAACAGTAAAACAATACTAATGATTGTTGGTTTGTGGTATACTAAGTAGTTCTGAAAGAGTTCTCAAGGAAAAAATATAGAGGAGATATTCTCTGAAGTGTAAGCTTAAAGTCCAATTAGCTAAATCTTCCTTTCAGGGGGAAAATAGGAAGCAATTACAGTGGACACAGCAGGATGCAAAGTTTTACAGAATTGCTCTTACTGTTAAAGAAACAATCCAACTAAATGGTTCTATTAAAACAAGAGGCCAGGCAAGTTATATTCAACTTAGGACCAGGATTCTTACCCATCTAGACCTTTAAAGAAAGGAGCTTAAATTTGTTAGGAGAAACACTGACTGAAACCACCCACCCTGGCCAGGCAAAGACAGTAACAATATGCATGAGTTATTTTATGACAGAGATCCTGATAAGGAACATGGAACTGACAAGCCACCACCAACTGGAAGAATACGGGAAAGGTCAAAAGGAGAGAGGAGACACCAGTCCACATGTCCTACCAACCTCCCAGAATCCTTCTCGCTGGAATCCATCTTGGCTGAGTGATGCGCGGGCCACCAGAAAGGACCCTGAGGCAGAATGATTGGCCAGAGACAACCCGAAAAACAATCCCATCACCATAAAACCCGAGACTGCAAGCCACGTGGCAGAGCAGTTCTCCTGCTTTCCCATACCCTCCTGCTCTCTGCCCGGCGCACCTTCCCAATAAAGTCTCTTGCTTTGTCAGCACGTGTGTCTCCTCAGACAATTCATCTCCGAGCGTTAGACAAGAGCCCACTCTCAGGCCTTGGAAGGGGTCCCCCTTCCTGCAACAAATGGCAACTCTGGTGGGATCTCTTCTTCACTATGACTGACTGCCTGACTACTCGAGGTACTCGGGGACCAGCTCACCCACCATCAGACCAGACCCAGTGGCCACAACTGGGACCCTTTTGTCCCTGGTCTCCTCCTGACGCGGACGACTGGCCAGAGTGCCCCGACTGGGTAAGGAACAAGAGATTTTGTTGACTTCTTTCCCCTTCTCTCTCTCTTTCCTCTTTTCAACCCCTCCTATCCTACCCTTTTTCCCTTCTGTCCTGGTCCTGGATGCAGGAGTCTTGTTGAAGGGCCTCAGCCTGATCTGAGGGTCAGAGCCTGATCACCTCCTGTGGGCAAAGAACTCGAATTCTGGTTCTGGTCTGGTATCTGGTTTCTGATAGGGCTGAGTTCCCATCCTCCCTTCCTAGAATCCCAGGGAAAAGTCCCATAACACCTGGGTGTCTGCAGGTGGCAAGAGACATCTGTAAGGCCACCCTTTTTGTCCCCCCTCCTTCCCCTCTTACCTGGCCTCCTTTCCCCCCTTTGAAATCTTTGAAAACCTGAGATATTTCCATTTACTCTGTTAGTACTCAGATCTGAAGTTCTGTGTCTCTGTAGGAGGTTTTCTGAGAGACTGCAATCTTATATTTAAGGGAGTGTCTGATCAGGACAGCCAGGCCTGTATGTGTTTTATACTTTGTACTCTGTGTTGTGATTTGTGATGGCCATTCTGCCTTGTGAAATGGGATAACACTGTGTGGCCACCATTTTGTTTAGACTCCAGAGAAAGTTGGTCTAGGTAAAACTCTTGAAAATTCCAAAACTGGTTCTTTTGCAAGTACAGTTAGTAACAGTAAACTTGATCAAACACCTTTTCAGAATTCTGACTCTGAGGGAACAGGTCCTACTGGGAGAACTTGATTTTCTCTCCCTGTACGTTGAGACCAGGGCTCTCGGGAACACTTATCTAGACCACCTCTAATTCCTGAGATTGAGGGGAAAATGGGAAGAAGCCTTTAAACATTACTTATTCCAACTGTTATTTATAAACTGGTGAATTTTATACTGTGATGTCTGATTCATGACTAAGTTTAGGAAAGGAAGCTAGATCTCTCACTGTGTCTGTCTGGATATATGTATGTCTCAGTATGTGTCTTTGGATAATATTGCTGTTAATTTGTAAATGAGCTCCATTTAATTGGCTTAAAGAAAAGTAAGCACTTACAAATCAAACAATTATAAATACAAGAGAAATTAAGCTAAATAAATTTCAGGTTCACGTGAACTGAGAAATATTCAGTATTAAATTCATATCTGGTATTAATGTTTAAGTTTGTCGATCTAATTCATATACATGTCTTTAGAGTAATTAAGATTAAGTATAGTACTTTTATTGTACCTAGGTTTAATAGAAGTTAAATAAGATCTTATTATATCTGTTGCAAATTTGTCAGCAAGGAAAGTAACTCAATGTGAAGAAACTTTTAAGGAAAGAAAATGCAAATGAGATAAGAGCTTTGGGTGAACTTTTTAGGAATAAAATAAAACATTAATTACTGAACATTAGCTTCCTTTTACAGAGAAACAAAAGATTTAGAACTCTTAATAAATGTTTGGTGCCACACTGAGATGTTTTATATAAGAAAGCACATTTTTCAACATTTATTATTTGGATTTATGTTTACCAATCTACACAGTGTTGATATAAAGGACAGTTCATGGTTGCTTAAGGAAAGTAGGATGTGTGTTTTTAGTAAAGAAGGTATGAGGAATGGAATTGAATTTTATTAAGGGAAAAGGAAGTAGGTCTGACTTACAGGTGGCTGTTTCTGGATGGAAAAATAAAGTGATGAATACAGAAAGAGATAAAAAAGTTTCTGGAAAGTGGACCCCGAGAAAACAGTTTTGTGCATGGTCAGGATTGACTAAGGTTAAAATAAATTTAATTGAGTAAATGAATTTTAAACGGGTACAAAACTTGAATTTGGCTTTTCTCTCTCTTAAGAGGACAAGATTTCTTAAAATGTTGAACTGCATTTGACAACAGATTTTAAGTTTCTTGACCTTTTAAGTGATCTGTTCTGTATTTGCCTTTGAAATCTTTATTGTTACTTTGGTTAAGTGAATTAACTTTTGTTTCACAGTGACCTGTCATCCCATCTGACTGAGTGTTCTAAACCCTTTTTGATATTTTTTTGACAAAACTTCCTAAATCAAATTCTAATGAAGTCCTTTTGACCTCCAGCTAACTTTGGGATGCTTCAAAGGGCCCCTGAAACATCCCAAAGAGAAATATTAAACTAATTAGGTTCATTTGGTATGTTAAATTACATGGGAAGTATTGTCAAATGAGTAATAAATCTTCTCAGGTTATATTGTATGGTAAATGTTACTAATATAGATATCCTAGATTTATATGGCGTTCCTAAAATTCTGATATGTCCTGGTCAATATTCTAGTTATTATCTTAAAGTGTTATGTCACAGCAGTAACAAAGTCTCTTTGTTAATTGCATTGTAATCAGATTTAAATGGGCCTTCTCAAGTCTTTTGTCATTATAGACAGTTAAGGTTTCACTCTAATGCCTTTGCAAAAATGCTTCCTCTTCAAGAAGATTTATAGAAAGGACTTTTGGATAAATACAAGTTTCTGACTTTCAGACCATAATGCTGAACTGGGTAAGAAACTGAAGAATTCTAATTAAAAACCTGATGGCTTCATAAAACTGTTAACAAAAAGGATTAGCTACATAGGACTGAGTGAACTGGCGAATATGGTTATAATTTTTATGGTTTCCATCTGAAAAACTGCTGGTTTAAATCTGTGTTTTCCAGGTATATGGAAACCTTCCCCTCAAACTCATTAAGACTTACAGAAATTTGGTAAATTATACTTTTGTAAGCAGAATTGAAACATTTATCTTTTCCTCTCTATATGCTCTCTGCAGAGGTTGGAAACTCTTAGGTTCCCAGCAGCTTTGTCAGATAAATTAGGAAGGCTGCCTCACTAGCAGGTACAGAAATCCCGATATTTTGGAGACCTCAAAAAGGGAGGAATTCATCTACATCTGTTAGGCAAAAAATCTATGATAAGCCCTTGGCATGACGTTCCTGGCCCTGAGAGGTCATTTAAAAGTCCAGTCTGAGACTCCTTATAAAAGTTTCAGCATGTCTAGATGATCAATTACAGTTATATAAATCATCAGACCAAGTATTGAGACCAGACTTATTTTGCAAACAAATTAGTCTTAATTTGGTTACATCCAGTAGAAAAGAGGGTAATTTTAGAGAGAAAAAGATTGTTTCAATGAATGTTAAATCCCCCTTTTATTAATGGAGATCTGTATTTACTAAGACTCACCTCCCAGTTAGTTCTTTGATGCTATATTAATGTAAAGTTTAATTGAAGAACACTCTAAATTTTTTTCTGACGCTTATCTCAGTAATCTATATTTGGATGAAGATCAGATGCCCCATGACCTACACCAGGGGATTATGCACACTGGAAAAGACATAATTTACAGGACTATCTCCAACCTGGATGGAAGGACCCTTATCAGGTACTCTTAACTAGCTCAAGCACAGTGACACTGAAGGGAATTGACTCTTGGATTAATTTCCGCTCACAAAGGGCCCCTGCACTGGACTGGCCTATAGAGAGGACAGCTGACTCAAACTCACCTTAAAACAACACACAAACAGAGGAGAAACTACACTCACCCTAGGACAAAAAGAAGACAGCATCAGAAGAAGACAGCTTGCCCAAGATCCTCAACCTGACTTGTATGATCATTTACAATGTTGTCTTGACTTCTTGGACCCTTGCTTATGAATCAAATGTTTTCCTGTCATGGGCACAATCCCATGCTAGTTTTAAAAATCAATCCAATTGTTGGGTTTGTGGCCAATTATCTGTGTCCAGTACTTCTGGGTTACCTTGGTGAATTTCTCCACTCCAAGGCTCTAATTGGTTGGCCCTGAGGAAATTTACTTTAAAAGAAAAATTAGTCATGTTCAGGTAACTATTGATATTACTAGGTGGAATCCCCTCACCTGACCGATTAATAATGCCTGCTCTGACTGTGGCCATAAATATGAGTTTTCTATTACTCAAGCTCAATCAGAGCAACAAGCAAAGTTTCAGCCAAGGAATAAGATCTTCCACAATCGTGGGATGGATTTATGTAGTTAATACCAGGCTATGGTAATTTAAGGTTAAAGGCTCCTCTATGTTGGGGACAATTAAATCATACTAAGGATAATCAGTCCAGTAACACTAGGAAACTGGGCTGGGTGCCTTATGGACAATGCCAATATAAAATTTCCCTTAAAAATAAGGATTGGTACAGAACAGACTAAGTCAGATGAGCTGGGATATACTGGGATGCACCTAATGGAAGTTCTTAACTTATATTCTTGCTTATGACCTTACTAATCTGCTAGCTATATTGTTTTTTTGTATTGCCTGTTTTACAAAATTGTTGTTTCTTGAATTACCAAATGTGTGAGTGAGCCTCTGATAAAATGATTATATATAGTTCCATACAAGATCAATGATGGTAACAGTGTAACTCTAGATATGGGAAGAAGCAACTAGAGGGAATATTTTCCTGAACCATAAGAGACTAGAGTAGACAGGTGGTCTGGAGACTTTTTGGCTACTTGTAAGGCCTAGTCCAATAATAGCAGCACGTTGAGTGGCCTATCAGTGAAATCCTCGCCAGACCTGGGAATAAGCATTCTTAGCACCATGGGACAAAATGGTCATGAAAGACCCCCGAAACCATGGTCAAATTTATGACCCTGAAGGGGCTCTGCCAACAGAAAATGGCCATCTGCCTCTGCAAGGATTAAGTCAATGCCCACTGCAGCCACTGACCTTCGACACCCCCTGAAAGGAATTCAGGGTGGAGATCAGGAATGAGGCACTCTGTGCTCTGAGAAAATATGGCAGAACAGGCTTTCAGATAGTTAGATATTTTCAGGAGAAGATTTTATGAGCCCAAACTCTTGCATTTTCTCATACCTAGAGAAACACTAACATCATTACTGGTGACATCTGCTTTGGCTATTAAGGGGAAAATTACAATTAAAAGTCAAAATGGGGTAGCTATGGTTCAGAACCCAA